>NC_092761.1:37668366-38008366 GCF_047496795.1 Chiloscyllium punctatum | reverse complement strand
TGGTTTTAAGGAAGTATGGATGCAAAGGGATCTATACACTAGCCAAACAGATATGTGAGGGATGAAAAGCACGCAAGAAAGTCAACAAGAAGGTACTGAGGAAACAAGTCCCAGGAGGGAGAGGACCTGGGCTCCGACCATTTCAGAGCAATCAGGTAGATTATCCCGAATTACCCCGAGTGGGGAGACTGAGGTATATGCTGGTAATGGTTGATCACCGATCTGGATGGGTGGAGGCGTACCCTTTAGCCACTGCCACCGCAAGTGGAGTGTCCAAGATAATACTTGAAACATAATCCCCAGATACGGGATAGTGGAATGTATAGATTGGGATCATTTCACTTCCAGGGTACTCCAGGGAGTAATGAAGGGTTAGGTATCTCCTGGGAGTTCCACACCCCTTGGCACCCACCTTCATCAGGAAAGGTTGAGAGAATGAATCAGACACTCAAGAAGCAGTTATCTAAATTAGTAGTAGAAACCAGACTCCCTTGGACTAAGTGTTTTTTTTAAGTCACGATATAGTCCAGTTATTGTTTTTTTAACGGCTAAAATTTAAAGTTTTTTTTAAGCGCCTAGCGGACCCGGAAGCTGGTGTCACGCTAGCTTACCTGGGAAGGTTTTTTTCCTGTAAAAGCGCGCAGGCGAGGAACCCGAGGCACTACAGGGGTAGAGCCTCCCACCCGCCCTCCTCCTCTAACCTAATAATACGACCCGTTGTGATAAGCAGGTAAGTGCTGCATTTTGCTTGTTTGTTTCTTTAGATCTAGTTTTTAAAGTTTCTCTTTTAGAGGGATGGCAGCGAAGGCAGTGCAATGTTCCTCTTGCAACATATATGAGGTGAGGGAAGCCATTAGCGTCCCTCCTGATTACAATTGCAAGAAGTGCACCCATCTCCAGCTCCTCCAAGACCGTGTTAGGGAACTGGAGCTGGAGTTGGATGAACTGCGGATCATTCGGGAGGCAGAGGGGGTCATAGATCAGAGCTTTAGGGAAGTAGTTACTCCGAACGTTATAGAGAGATGGGTGACAGTGAGGGGGAGTGGGAGGAAGCAGCCAGTGCAGGGAGCCCCTGCGGTCATTCTCCTCAAGAACAAGTATACCGTTTTGGATACTTGTGGGGGGGGATGACTTATCAGGGGTAAGCAACGAGGTTCAGGCCTCTGGCACGGAGCCTGTCCCCGTTGCTCAGAAGGGAAGGGTGGAGAAAGGTAGAGCGATAGTTATTGGGGACTAAATAGAAAGGGGCACAGATAGGCGGTTTTGCGGGGGCAACAGAGACTCACGATTGGTATGTTGCCTCCCAGGTGCAAGGGTACGTGATGTCTCTGATCGTGTTTTCCGGGTCCTCAAGGGGGAGGGGGAGCAGCCCCAGATCGGGGTCCACGTTGGCACCAACAACATAGGTAGGAAGAGGGGTGAGGTTGTTAGACAGGCTTTCAGGGAGCTAGGTTGGAAGCTCAGAGCTAGAACGAACAGAGTCGTTGTCTCTGGTTTGTTACCCGTGCCACGTGATAGAGAGTCGAGGAATAGGGAGAGAGAAGAGTTAAATGCGTGGCTACAGGGATGGTGCAGGAGGGAGGGATTTCGGTTTCTGGACAACTGGGGTTCTTTCTGGGGAAGGTGGGACCTCTATAAACAGAATGGTCTACACCTGAACCTGAGGGGCACCAGTATCCTTGGGGGGAGGTTTGCTAGTGCTCTTTGGGAGGGTTTAAACTAACTCTTCAGGGGTATGGGAACCTGGACTGTAGCTTTAGGGTACAGGACCTTGAGTGTAGGGAGGTTAGGAACATGGCATTGATCTCGAAGGAGGGTGCCTGTAAACAGGAAGGTGGCTTGAAGTGTGCATACTTCAATGCCAGAAGTACAAGAAATAAGGTAGGTGAGCTTGCAGCATGGGTTGGTACCTGGGACTTCGATGTTGTGGCCATTACAGAGACGTGGGTAGAACAGGGACAGGAATGGCTGTTACAGGTTCCAGGGTTTAAATGTTTTAGTAGGGTCAGAGATGGGGGTAAAAGAGGGGGAGGTGTGGCATTGCTTGTCAAGGATAGTATTACAGCAGTTGAAAGGGTGATGGAGGAAGACTTGCCATCTGAGGTACTGTGGGTGGAGGTTAGAAATAGGAAAGGTGAGGTCACCCTGTTAGGAGTTTTCTACAGGCCTCCTAATAGTCCGAGAGAAGTAGAGGAAAGTATTGCGAGGATGATTCAGGAGAAGAGTGAAAGTAGCAGGGTGGTTGTTATGGGGGACTTTAACTTCCCAGATATTGACTGGGAAAGCTATAGCTCGAGTTCGTTAGATGGGTCGGTGTTTGTCCAATGTGTGCAGGAGAGTTTCCTGACACAATATGTAGATAAGCCAACAAGAGGTGAGGCCATACTGGATTTGGTTCTGGGGAATGAACCAGGCCAGGTGTTAGACTTGGAGGTAGGTGAGCACTTCGGGGGCAGTGACCACAACTCGATGACTTTTACTCTAGTGATGGAGAGGGATAAGTGTGCACTGCAGGGCAACAGTTATAGCTGGGGGCAGGGAAATTATGATGCGGTGAGGCATGACTTAGGATGCGTGGATTGGAAAAATAAGCTTCAAGGGAAGAACACAAATGATATGTGGAGATTGTTCAAGGAACAGCTAGTGGGTGTCCTTGATAAGTATGTACCAGTCAGGCAGGGAGTAAAGGGTCTTGTGAGGGAGCCGTGGTTTAATAAGGAATTGGAATCCCTTGTGAAAGGGCAGAGGGTGGCCTATGTAAAGATGAGGTGTGAAGGTTCAGTTGGGGCGATTGAGAGTAAAAAGGTAGCCAGGAAGAATCTAAAGAGAGAGCTAAGAGCAGCGAGAAGGGGACATGAAAAGTCCTTAGTTGGTAGGATTAGGGAAAACTCAAAGGCTTTCTATAGGTATGTCAGGAATAAAAGGATGACGAGGGTAGGTATCGGTCCAGTCAAGGATAGTAGTGGGAAGTTGTGTGTGGAGGCGGAGGAGATTGGTGAGACACTAAACCAACACTTTTCATCAGTAGTCACTCAGGAACAGGACACTGTTGCCGATGTGAATATTGAGTCACAAGTGATTAGAATGGATGGCCTTGAGGTACGTAGGGAAGAGGTCTGGGGAATACTGGAAAGGATGAAAACGGATAAGTCCCCTGGGCCTGATGGCATTTATCGTAGGATACTCTGGGAAGGTAGGCAGGAGATAGCGGAGCCATTGGCCTTGATTTTTATGTCGTCGTTGTCTATGGGAATAGTGCCAGAAGATTGGAGGATAGCGAATGTGGTTCCCTTGTTCAAGAAGGGGAGCATGGATAGCCCGAGTAACTATAGGCCAGTGAGTCTCACTTCTGTTGTGGGCAAAGTCTTAGAGAGAATTGTAAAGGATAGGATTTATGAACATCTGGATAGGAATAATGTGATCAAGGATAGTCAGCATGGTTTTGTGAAGGGCAGGTCGTGCCTCACAAACCTTGTTGAATTCTTTGAGAAGGTGACCAAGGAAGTGGACGAGGGTAAAGCAGTAAATGTGGTGTATATGGATCTTAGCAAGGCGTTCGATAAGGTACTCCATGGCAGGCTAATGCAAAAACTACGGAGGTATGGCATTGAGGGTGCATCAGAGGTTTGGATTAGGAATTGGCTGGCTGGAAGGAGACAGAGGGTAGTAGTTGATGGTATAGGTTCATCTTGGAGCGCAGTTAATAGCGGTGTTCCACAAGGATCTGTTTTGGGACCATTGGTGTTTGTCATTTTTATAAATGACCTGGAGGAGGGGCTTGAAGGCTGGGTGAGCAAGTTTGAGGATGACACGAAAGTCAGTGGAGTTGTGGACAGCGAAGAAGGATGTGGCAGGTTACAGCGCGATATCGATAAGTTGCAGAGCTGGGCAGTAAGGTGGCAAATGGAATTCGATGTAGCTAAGTGTGAAGTCATTCATTTTGGTAGGAGTAACAAGAAGATGGATTACTGGGCTAATGGTAGACTACTTGGTAGTGTGGATGAGCAGAGGGATCTTGGTGTCCATGTACACAGATCTTTGAAAGTTGCCACCCAGGTAAATAGTGCTGCGAAGAAGGCATATGGTGTACTGGGCTTTATTGGTAGAGGAATTGAGTTCCGGAGTCCTGAGGTCATGTTGCAGTTGTATAAGACTCTGGTGCGGCCTCATCTGGAGTATTGTGTGCAGTTTTGGTCGCCATACTATAGGAAGGATGTGGAGGCATTGGAACGAGTGCAGAGCAGGTTTACCAGGATGTTGCCTGGCATGGTAGGAAGATCGTATGAGGAAAGGCTGAGGCACTTGGGGCTTTTCTCATTGGAGAAAAGAAGGTTTAGGGGAGATTTGATAGAGGTGTACAAGATGATTAAGGGTTTAGATAGGGTTGACAGTGAGAACCTTTTTCCGCATATGGAGTCAGCTGTTACTAGGGGACACAGCTTTAAATTAAGGGAAGGTTGGTAAAGGACAGATGTTAGGGGTAGACTTTTTACTCAACGGGTTGTGAGTTCATGGAATGCCCTGCCAGTAGCAGTGGTGGACTCTCCCTCTTTATGGTCATTTAAGCGGGCATTGGACAAGCATATGGAGGTTATTGGGTTAGTGTAGGTTAGGTAGGCTTCGGTTGGCGCAACATCGAGGGCCGAAGGGCCTGTACTGCTCTGTATTTTTCTATGTTCTATGTTCTATGTTTACTTTTAGCCCTTTTACGAGTGCCAACGGCCCCAAGGAAAGATATGGAACTGTCCCCTTATGGGATATTGTTTGGCCTGCCCCATCTGGGAATGAAAGGTGAAATTCCAACCCTGGAGACTAAAGATCTGTTCTTAAAGACGTATAGACAGGGCTTGTCCTCCACTTTGTCTTTTCTTTGGAGACAGGATTACTGGCACAGACTCCGCCTCTTGAATTCACTGGTCATCCCATCCAGCCGGGAGATTGGGTCCTAATTAAGTCATGGACAGAAACTAAATTGCAACCGGATTGGGAGGGACAGTACCGGGCTCTTCTGATGACTGAAACAGTGATACATACAGTGGAGAAGGGCTGGACTCACTACACCAGGATTAATGGAACGGTGGAATCCCCGGTTAAGAAAGAAGTCTGGACGGCCGAATCGACGGGAGAACCACTGAAACTCAGACTCAAAAAACTTTAAGTAACTGATTTTTATGCAGACGCGGAATAGTTTCTTTTTGATGTCTATATATTGTGTTGCATGTTAAATCTCTCGGTCCTTCAATACTATTGTAGGATGCTGGGGATGCTTAGGGTTACCATATTAGCCTTCTTAGTCTTGGGATTTTGTCAAACGATGCTGTCATCTCCATATTTGTTATTAACGGTCCCCGAGTCTGAATATCCACAAGTAATAGAGGTCGATGCTTACAGCCTAGTAAAATGTGCAGATGTAAGGTATCAGAGGGAGTATATTTCCTCCCAAATCCTTCTTAAAGCCCAACCGGACACAAGGTATGGTTCACAAAAACCGCCCCCTGGCATCACTATCCATAGAGTCCTCTTTCGCCCAGCTCTAGACTGTCCTGACAGAAAGTGCCACCTGATATATCTCACCATTAGGAATACCTCCTCTGAAGACTCCTTTCCCCGTAAAAACGGGTCTCGCCTCCTTAGTAACGATTTACAGATAGTAATGGCTGCCACTGGGAAGTGTTTTTCGGGCTGCTGTTTCCGACTAGTTGTAGGAAACAGAAAATGAGCCAAACAACTTGATAGTAAGATTCATCAACCTTTTGCCCCTCCCAATGACCCAAAGGTGGTAAAAATTACTGAAGTGAAGGACTTGAAGCAGACCAGTGAAATAGAAACTGGATACGGGGACACAAATGCCTGGGTTGAATGGATAAAGTACACTGTTAAAACTCTGAATAAAACCAATTACTATGCATGTGCCTCCGGTAGGCTGGTTGGTCACATAGTCCCCTTTCCGCTCGCGTGGAACCAAAACAGGAAGAGCTTGGAATGTATGATAGCCCTGTATCAGGATAAGAGTGCATGGAATGATAGGAATTGTACATCCCTATCTCTAACATTCCCTCCCTTGAAGAAGGCAGATTTGAATGCTCCCCCCGCCCCATTTTTGACCAATAGACAATAGATGCAGGAGTAGGCCATTCTGCCCTTCGAGCCTGCACCGCCATTCAATATGATCATGGCTGATCATTCCTAATTAGTATCCTGTTCCAGCCTTATCTCCGTACCCCTTGACTCCACTATCTTTAAGAGCTCTATCCAATTCTTTCTTAAAAGAATCCAGAGACTGGGCCTCCACTGCCCTCTGGGGCAGAGCATTCCACACAGCCACCACTCTCTGTGTGAAGTAGTTTCTCCTCATCTCTGTCCTAAATGGTCTACCCCGTATTTTTAAGTTGTGTCCTCTGGTTCGGCACTCCCCCATCAACGGAAATATGTTCCCTCCTGCCAGAGTGTCCAATCCTTTCATAAGCCTATACGTTTCAATCAGATCCCCTCTCAGTCTTCTAAACTCAAGGGTATACAAGCCCAGTCGCTTCAGTCTTTCCGTGTAAGGCAATCCTGCCATTCCAGGAATTGACCTCGTGAACCTACGCTGCACTCCCTCAATAGCCAGAATGTCTTTCCTCAAATTTGGAGACCAGAACTGTACACAGTACTCCAGGTGTGGTCTCACCAGGGCCCTGTACAGCTGCAGAAGCACCTCTTTGCTTCTATACTCAATCCCTCTTGTTATGAAGGCCAGCATGCTATTAGCCTTCTTCACGACCTGCTGTACCTGCATGCTTGCCTTCATTGACTGGTGGACAAGAACACCCAGATCTCTCTGAACAGCCCCTTTACCTAATTTGATACCATTGAGGTAGTAATCTGCCTTCCTGTTCTTGCCACCAAAGTGGATAACCAGACATTTATCCACATTAAACTGCATCTGCCATGCATCTGCCCACTCACCTAACTTGTCCAGGTCACCCTGTAATCCCCTAACATCCTCATCACATTTTACCCTACCACCTAGCTTTGTGTCATCAGCAAATTTGCTAATGTTATTGCTGATACCATCTTCTATATCATTTACATATATTGTAAAAAGCTGCGGTCCCAGCACGGATCCCTGCGGTACCCCACTGGTCACTGCCTGCCATTTCGAAATGGAGCCGTTAATCACTACCCTTTGTTTCCTATTAGCCAACCAATTCTCTATCCAATCTAGTACTTTGCCCCCAATCCCGTGCGCCCTAATTTTACTCACTAACCTCTTGTGTGGGACTTTATCAAAAGCTTTCTGAAAGTCCAGGTACACTACATCCACTGGATCTCCCTCGTCCATCTTCCGAGTTACATCCTCAAAAAATTCAAGAAGATTAGTCAAGCATGATTTCCCCTTCATAAATCCATGCTGACTCTGTCCTATCCTGTTACTATTATCCAGATGTGCCGTAATTTCATCCTTTATAATAGACTCCAGCATCTTTCCCACCACTGAGGTCAGACTAACTGGTCTATAATTTCCTGCTTTCTCCCGCCCACCCTTCTTAAAAAGTGGCACAACATTAGCCGCCCTCCAATCCTCAGGAACCAACCCCGATTCTATTGAACTCTGGAAAATAATCACCAGCGCATCCACGATTTCCCGATTCACCAGGGTGGGGAATCACACATCGTGTATAACCCGACAGGGAACAAGTCGGTATAGAGACTTGGGGGAGCTGAGGTTATGTATAGAAACTCAGAATGTCACCAAAACAGACAAAGGAGGGAACTACTCAACACTCCGGGTTCACTGGGTGGATCTCTGGTGGTACTGTGGAGGCAGAATACTGCGACCTACCCTACCTACTGACTGGAGAGGGATATGTGCAATTGGCAATCCCATTCACCTTGGCATTTGAGAAGGAGAAGGTGGTAGCAACAAAGAATGAGAGGAGTAAAAGCTCGTTTTTCGATACTTCCTTTGATGATAAGATTTTTCTCAACTCTGTAGGAGTTCCTAGAGGGCTCCCCGATGAGTTCAAGGCCCGAAACCTGATTGCAGCATGTTTGGAATCAGCCCTATTTTGGTGGGTAACAGTCAACAAGAATGTGGATTGGATAAACTATATTTTTTTTACAACCAGCAAAGATTCATTGAGTACTCTAGAGATGCAGTCAAGGGTATTTCCAAGCAACTTGATGCAACAGCAGAACGGCTTGGGAAAACAGACTGGCCTTAGTGATGATCCTAACTGAAAAAGGGGGTGTATGTATGATGTTAGGAGGTAGCTGTTGTATCTTTATTCCAAATAATACAGCACCTTATGGATCAATCTCTCGGGCCTTGCGAGGACTAACCACCTTGGCGGAAGAATTGGCTGAGAATTCAGGAGTGGGGCTGAAAATGTGTTGCTGGAAAAGCGCAGCAGGTCAGGCAGCATCCAAGGAACAGGAGAATCGACGTTTCGGGCATAAGCCCTTCTTCAGGATTCCTGAAGAAGGGCTTATGACCGAAATGTTGATTCTCCTGTTCCTTGGATGCTGCCTGACCTGCTGCACTTTTCCAGCAACACATTTTCAGCTCTGATCTCCAGCATCTGCAATCCTCACTTTGTCCTTGAGAATTCAGGAGTGGACACATCACTCACGGGATGGCTGGAACCATGATTTGGGAAGTGGAAAGGCATGGTAGTCTCCATCCTCACCTCCCTGATAGTGGTAGCAGGGGTACTGACAGCAATTGGCTGTTGTATCATATCTTGTGTACGGGGGGTTAACCCAGTGGCTAATTGAGACGGCCTTGGCAAAACAAATGCCTCTAAAAGGTAATCAGGCAGAGGGACTCAACCTCTTCAACAATGAGGGGATGGGTGACCTTAAGAAATTAGCCACTATAAATGAAGTCTCAGGGATGATGCTAGCGAACTGGAAGGCAACGTATGAGACAAATGCAGAAGACAACAATTAGTAGCCAAGAAGTAAAGGGGGGGGGGGGTGTGAATTGTAAGGTATAGGGTTAAAATTGTGTAGAATAAGGAACAGATGTTGCTTCAGCAAAAGCTTACATTATAAAATTAGGCTGCTCATGCCAAGACTAAACAGTGAGAAGCAAAAACAGGTAGAATTATCTCTGACTAATAGGGCAGAGTGACCATGTAGCAGGATGTACCAGTAACAGGAGAATAGTATATCAGTCGCAGGAGGGATGTAGTCAACTGATGGAATTTAGTTTGGCAGGATGATCGCACGAAGACAGCAAACTATGCCAGGATAGTCACATATAAGGAATGAGATAAATAAGAATAAGGGCGACAGGCTTAGAGTAAAGGGAGAACTAAACAGAGGCAGAGAGAAGCTAGACAAAGGTGGAGTGAAGCTAGAGCTTGTGATAGGCTATGTGCTACAGCAAAAGTAACCAATGGGGTAAAAGGGGAGGACCGAGAGATGCAGCTGAGCAGCATAAATCAGAATGTAACCCTCAGATCGGGGTGCTTACTCATTAGGCACCTGTTCTTGCAAGGACATATCAATAAAATTCGTTGCTTCAGAATTTGACTTGGACTGAAATTTATTAATATGTGAATTTTGTTTCTCACATTCATGTTGTTTAAATATCTCCTTCCCAGGATGGTTAAGGAACATGTTTCTTTTAATTCCTCTATGCCAGTTTCTCCTGGTCCCTTTCAACTCAGGAACCAGTTTATTCCTGAAAGAGTTACTTCTGATTCTTTCAATCCATGAAAAGTTATTAAAGTTCTGAATTTCATGCAATCACAAGAGTTAACCAAAGTGGGGCTTCAGGGAATATGAAACACAAAGGGAGAAACAGAAGGAAAAGCTGGAGAAAGTCAGGCTGAGGTGTGCTGAAAGGACCTGGCGAGCACTGCTGCTGTAGAATGACAGAAAGAAACACTGACAGAGCAAGTCAACAGTCTCTGTCCCAGTTGCTTCTAACTTAAATTCCGAGAGCTCGATGTCACTGATCAAGTTTTAAAAGATTCTGGTGTAAAAAAAATGAAACACAAGGAAAGTGATTTTTGATTTTTCTAGAATAAAGTCACATCACCAGAGTAAAGACAGGTTCTGAACAGAAAGAAACTTGTAGGTAGCTGTTCAACGAGAATAAAAGGTTTGAGAATGAGTTCCTGTATTAACTTGACAAGTAATGATGGCATTTTCTTCTGTGAGCACAAGGGGAGAGCCTGAGTACATATGGATCACTCAACAAGTCTTCTAACTGACATCTGTGCGTATACTGTCCCCTCCTTTTTTGGAATGGAAGGAACCATTTTCCATCTCTCTGCATTGAATGTTATTGACCATACTCACAAGGCCACCTGTGCTGGTTCCACTCCTTTCCCACAGTGAATTATAATGAGGGCGGCAGAACACACGACATGGTTTAGGACATAGCTACAGGACCATTGACGAGCTGGAGATGTGAAATTAAAGACAATGTTGCCAGATTCCCTTTTGGCTGAAGATATTATTATTTACTGATCTGAAGAACTAAAGTAAATGAACAAATCAACATTTTTTTCAACTGCTCTCTGAACTTGGTCTGGGTCACAGCATAAATAAAAGTGTTTGTGCAGCAGCTCAGGAGCTGCAACATCAAACCCAATATGTCAACAAAACTGTGTAGATAAATCATCACATTTCCAAAATACAGCATTCTCTGCCATATGGAATACACCATATATATTGACCATAAAAGGATGAAGTTTGCAGAGAGTGCAAACATTAAAATAATAGATTTCCTTCGACTGGCCAACTCTGGATCTTTGGGACATTCCCCACTGCCCTTAACCGGAGTCGTCTCCGTGCTCTGCTGCTCCTGAGAATGTGTCTGACAGTGAAAATATTTAGCAGCAGGATCAGAATGAATGGGACCCCAGGGGTCACAAGATGGTGAAGGAACCGAATCATTATCCAGAAATGTGATCTCTGATTGTTGTCCGTGAAATGACAAAATGAACTGAGGCTCAAGAAAGTATATCGATCTGTGAACATAAAATACCAGAAAATGTTCTTTATACAATTGAGGGCAGTCACTGTTCCCAGCACCACAGCTGCAGTTCTCTCAGTGCAATATCTACTTTTCAACTTCTGACAGCAAATTGCCACAAATCGATCAAAAGTAAAAGTCACAGTGAACCAGACAGAACAATTAGTGGCTGCATAACTCAGGACGGCATGAATATTACACACACGAATGGAGTACCGCAGCTGATAAAATTCTTTGTGAAAAGTCCGTGGGATATGCTGCAGTATCACGTCCAGGATAATCACCAGAAGGTCTGCCACTGCCATGGCCACCAAGTATCGAGAAACACATTTGGAGAGGCCACATCTTCCCCGGGTTAGGATCACAACAGCTATCATGTTAACTGTGCAAGGGAAACAAACAGAGACATTAGAATGTGAGCAAAGCCACTGTGTTATTGGGAGCTGGACAGAGATTTGCAAATGTGCTCTTGTATAAAAATGATCGTATCAGTTACAGTGCATCACATTGTTAATATAGGGACAAGGCTTGCCATTCTTTTGACACTGAATCTCAATAAAATAAAGAAGAATTATGAAATGCAATGCATTAACTTGCACAGGTGTCAGTCTCCATTCAATAGTTGCTTTCCTAAGATCAGCAGAGTCATCCAAATGATGCAGTGCCAGGCAGAAAAGCAAGACAGATGGGCTCAGACAGAGCAGCAGGGATGGAGTAACAAAGCTGGCATTTATTGAAAGGAAAATCTGGAATGTGTGCTGAGCATCGCACATCGAGACTGGAAAGGAGATCCATGGGGACACCAGAATAAGGGCAAGGATTAGAGAAGAACAAGTGGGTGAATTGTACATGAAAGATACTGAGCAGCTGCATATTCCACACCTTATTTCAGAGCACAGGGAGAGAATTGTGTGATTCTGAACAGCTCCAAACCCAGCAGTGAAAGGGACAGACACAAACATATATTTTAGGAGCTTTATCCAAAGGCACTGAATGTCAAGTGAGAGACAAACAGGATTGTCAACAGAGAGACTTAGAGTGAACATAGATTGAGACATCAAGACGAACATCAGTGGAGAGACAGCACAGAGAATGAGTGACCAAGTGTAACATCAGCAGAAAGATTAAGTGCAATGTGAGTCAAGTGAAACGTCAGTATGGAAAGTGAATGCACAGTAAGACCAAATGAATGTCAGGAGAGAAAGGGAGTGCACAGTGAGAGGTCAACAAGAACGTCAGAAAAGGGATTACGTGTAGAACGAGAGACAACAAGTCACATCAGCACATGGGATCGACGGTGAAATGGGGGCTTCACAGGAACATCAGCAGAGACAGAGAGACAGAAAGGGAAGGAAACAGAAACAGTGTGTTGAGTCAGTGGGAGATTTGGAGGACCATCTTTGAGATCAGAAGTGCAAAAAGAGAATCAGGAGAACAAGTTAGCAGAGCAAAAGATTAGGGGAAACATCAGCAGGAAGAGTGAGTGCAAGATGGGAGACTTGATAAATCAGTAATGAGAATGAGTGGATGATGAGAGACAATAGAAAATGGGGCCAGACTGAGAACAAGCAGAAAATCAGCAGTGTTAGTGTAGAGTGAGGAACCAAGAGGAATATCAACAGAGGGTTTGAGTGTCGGAGAAGAAATAATAGCGATCATACGTGTAAAGGGAGAGACCAAGAAGAAACATGAGCAGAGCCAGTCAGTGTTGACTCAGAGACAGAGAAGAACATCAGCAGAGAGAGTAAGGAATAGTTAGTGACCAAAGATTACATTCACCGAGCGAGGGAGTCAGTAGTGATGGACAAATGGGAAAATGATCACGGTGTGAATGATGGCTGAGTGATCGAGAGGAACCTCAGGAGGGGCATAGAATGTACAGTGAGAGAAATGGAAGAATCACAGTGAGAGTGACTGGAGAGTGACAAGGGCATCACGAGCAAAGGCAGTGACTGCAAAGGACCAGATTAAGAGGAATATTAGCAGAGAGTGAGTGACTAGTGAGTTTCAAGCTACCAAACAGGACTACTTGCTTCACAAATAGCACAAGCAGTAAGTGATTAACTGAGTTGGGTGATGCCATAATGAATGGACCAGATCTAAGCTTAACTGAGCAGTCCCGCTGTGTCCAGTTGTGAAATGTCGGGGAGAAGTTTTAAAAAACTCATTGGAGGAAGAGGCTGCACAAGTATCCTCATCCTCAATGATGGAAATGCACAACACATCAGGGGAAAAGATAAGACTGAAGCATTTGCAAATGCAAGGTCTTGCACTTTGGAAAAAAGAATACAGGTATTTTCTAAACGTTGAGAAAATTCATAAAGCCAAAGTACAACAGGATCTCGGAGTGCCAGTACAGGATTGTCTAAAGGTTGACTTGCACATTGAGTCTGTGGTTAAGAAAACAACATAATGTCATAATTTATCTCAAGAAGTTTGGAATGTAAAAGCAGTGTTGTATGACTGAGACTTTATAAAGCTCTAGTTATTCCTCATTTAGAATACTGTGCCCACTGTTGGGCCCCACACCTCAGGAAGGACATACTGGCTCTGAAACGTGTCCAGTGGAGTTTCACACAGATGATCCCTGGAATGTGAGGCCTAACATATGATGAACGGTTGAGGAACCTGGGATTGTATTCATTAAAGTTAAGAAGGTTAAGGTGAGATCTGATAGAAACTTACAAGATGGCTTAGAAAGGGTGGACACTGGGAAATTGTTTCCATCATGCAAGGATACTAGTACCCGCAAGTACAACCTGAGAATTAGAGGGGGTCAATTTAGAATGGAAATGAGCAGACATTTCTTCAGCCAGAGAGTGGTGGGCCTGTGGAATTCATTGCCGTGCAGCACAGTGGAGGCTGGGACATTAAATGGCTTCAAGGCAGAGCTTGATAAATTCTTAATCTTGCAAGGAATTAAGGGAGAAAGGGAGAGTGCGCGCAACTAGAGTTGAAACGCCCATCAGCCATGATTGAACGGCACAGTGGACTTGATGGGCTGAATGGCCTTACTTCCACTCCTATTTGTTATAGTCTTATAGTCTTATTTCTCGCAATGATCAGCCAGATTGGCAGTGGGTAATACATCTCAGCCTACTACAGTGGTCACTAACATCACAGGTACCGGTCTTCAGCCAATTTGACACACTCCATGTCATATCAAGACATTGTGGGAGGCAGTGGATAGTGTAAAGGCTGTGGGCTCAGACAATATTCAGAGTCAGAGAGTCACACAGACATACAGCATGGAAATGGACACTCCGGTCCAACTCGCCCATGCTGACTAGTTATCCGAAATTAATCTAGTAACTTCAATCCTACTGAAGACTTGTGTTCCAGAACTTATGGGGAGAGAGTAACAGCTCATAACATCAAGGCCGCATCTGAACGAGCGTGGCATCAAAGGAACCTTGGCTAAACTGGAAGCAATGGGTATCATGGGGCACATTCTCATCTGATTGGAGTCATGGTCGAGAGTGTGGTGTTGGAAAAGCACAGCAGGTCAGGCAGCATCCGAGGAGCAGGCGATTCAACGTTTCAGGAACAAGCCCCACATCATGCTAATGTCCGAAACATCGATTCTCCTGCTTCTCAATGCTGTCTGATCTACTGTGCTTTTCCAGCACCACACTCGAATCTGATCTCCAGCATCTGCAGTCCTCCCTTTCTCCTGGTTGGAGTCATACCTCACCCTCCAGGAGAGGAAGGCAGGTGGTGCACCAGTTTCCTGAGACTATTCCCCACTCTAACAGGTTTACTATGTTGGATACTGTTGGGAGGGATAGCCTTTTGGGGGGAGGATAACAGCAGCAGCCAGGCCTGGAGCACTACAACTGGCTCTGCCTTAAACCAGGGGCGGGCAGAGTCCAAGGGAGTGATAGTTGGAGGGGACTTGCTAGTTCGGGGCACAGACAGGCATTTCTCTGGCTGTGTTGGAGCCTCCAGGATGGTGTGTTCCCTGCCTGGTGACAGGGTCTCTGAGTGGCTTCATGACATCCTTAAAGGGGAGGGTCAGCAGCCAGAGTCATTGTGCACAAGGGTAGGAAGAGGGATGGGGCCCTGAGGAGGGAGTACAGGGAGTTAGGAAAGAGGCTGAAAAGCAGGACATTGAGGGTAGCAATCCTTGAGTTAGTCCCAGTGCTACATGCTAGTGAGGCCAGGAATACAAGATAGGACAGAGGAATGTGTAGCTAAGGAGCTGGTACAGGGGGCAGGGTTTCAGGTTCTTTGATCATTGGGACCACTTCTGTGGCAAGGCTGACCTGTACAAGAAGGATAGGTTGTTCCTAAACTGGAGGGGAACCAATATCCTCACAGGGAGGTTCGGTAGTGCTCCTCAGGAGGGTTTCAACTGAGTGGCAGGGGGCCAGGAAACAGAACAGCAGATCAGGAAATGGAAGGATTGGGGAGAAGGTAGATGCTAAGACCAGGAAATCAGAAAGGAAGGGCAGGCAGCGACAGGTAAATGAACACGATGGGACTGAAGGGCTGAAGTGTGTTTATTTCAACACAAGGGGCATTATAGGGAAGGCAGATGAGCTTCGAGCCTAGATCAGTATATGGGACTATGATATAGGGGCCAATATTGGAGTTGGTTAAGGGATTATTCCAATCCTTTTCCCTCTGATTGTCACTAATTGCTGTGACATTCCACTCTAATGTTCTCCGATACCAATACCATCGCCCCATATCTACAGTTGTGCTGATCTCTGATTGCTGCAGAGATATTGCTCCTGCTGTCATTCTGTGATAAGCAATTGAAGGGAATCCCTTAATAAGCAACTGATGGAGCAGCTCACAGCTCCCCCAGAGACACAGTTAATTTCAGTGAGTCAGACATGAATTTCAGTCAATGAACAAACAGTTGGAATTCACCCCTTTGAATCAAATCGATTTTGTCCCACAATAGATAAGAACGTTGATCTGGTCCATGTTGGGTTTTAATGTAAACAACATGGAGGAAATAATTCAAGAAGTATGCAGGGTATTTTTTAATGTAAATGTGTTATTGCATCGGATTAAAGGGTAGCACATTTTAAATAAAAGAAAGCAAGATTTAAATTTACAGACGATGCCACCTGACATCAATGATGACAACATTTGGAAGAACATTATTCAGGAGCAACAACTCTCACTGTTTTTTAAAATAAGTAAATAAAGACTGAATAAATAAATGAAAATAAATAAACATGTCACCGAGCCAAACAAGTATCAATCACACAGATAATAAAGATTAAGCATCATGGATAAGTCAGTGGAAAGCCATGTCATATTTGAAAGATCTGATTGTTTGATGACAAATCTGTTGAGGGGGATTTTGGGTAACACGTGTTGTCATTTACATACACCTCTGCAGGAAGCCAGCATTTGCCTCTTCTCCCTCTTAATACATTTCCCCATCCAGGTCCCTTTTAAATGTGGTGGTTGCACCCGGCTTGACCAGTTTTGGCACACCATTGGTCAGAGGCCTCCAGTCTGAAAAACAATCCTCAACTCTTTCAGACAGAAGGAGTACACAGAAAAAGAACAAAACAACTTCCCAACCCAGCACTCACCCCCATACTGTCCCCAACAGACACTCTTGGGGCAGGGACAGCACTGTGTGAAACACTGCTCTTTCAAAACAACAATTTCTTACTCTGTGGAAACAATAAACAAACAGAAAATGGCTCTCCCATGACTCCATCCCAACAATTTCTTTTGGGCAGGGACCATAAGGGGCCAATACAAAAGCAAAACCAAAGTTGGCGGCACGGTGGCACAGTGGTTAGCACTGCTGCCTCACAGCACCAGAGACCTGGGTTCAATTCCTGCCTCAGGTGACTGACTGTGTGGAGTTTGCACGTTCTCCCCGTATCTGCGTGGGTTTCCTGCGGGTGCTCCGGTTTCCTCCCACAGTCCAAAGATGTGCAGGTTAGGTAAATTGGCCGTGCTAAATTGCCCGTAGTGTTAGGTAAGGGGTAGATGTAGGGGTATGGGTGGGTTGCGCTTCAGCGGGGCGGTGTGGACTTGTTGGGCCGAAGGGCCTGTTTCCACACTGTAAGTAATTTAATCTAATATGAAACACATAATTTATCATGACACGGTGGTGAACCCTTCTGGAAATTCCCCCAACCTCCCAGAAAAGCTCACCTCACCCCGTAATCTGTGTGAGTGTGAATGACAGAGAACACTTAACTTCCACTATTTAAAAAAAAGTCAATTTATTCTCGAACTCTAAAAGTGAATATGAAACAACAATTGCTTACAACTCTGACCCTTCATTCTCTTACAGGCTTGTTATCTACCTCCAACACTGTAAAAAATACTGCTCTAATAAATGCCCCTGTTAAAATTGTATCAACTTAATTTGCAAAGCCCGAAAGCAGCTGTTGTCTCTGGTGTCTGCCTTCCTCTGGCTGAAGATCTCCCTGGGTCATCTTCGATCTTTTACTGCAAAGATGTTTCATATGAAAAGGTGCCTTTGAAAGAGAGTGGTTTGCTGGAAGTTACTCGGATGATAACAGTCGGTTGCTCTCTCTGGCTAAATCTCAAAATGTCCACTTTTTTATACCCCAAAAATCAGATTGTCTCATTGGTTCAATGCTGTCAAAACATTAAACCCAAATTCCATTGGGTTTTACTATTTTGAAGCATAATTTAAACTGTTTGATTAAAATTGAACTGTTGTGAAAGCATAGCAACCAGCACTCAGGTATTTGTTTTACAGCCAATGTTCTACATTTTCAATGATCCAGTACACTCTGAGACTGCAGGTCAGCCACGTGACAGGGGTTTGTAAGCTCTCAGCGCAAACCAGCTTTCACTCTCTCTTCAAGGTCCAGTACACATAAGAACATAAGAACTAGGAGCAGGAGTAGGCCGTCCGGCCCTTTGAGCCTGCTCAGCCATTCAACACAATCATGGCTAATCCTTTCATGGAGTCAGCTCCCCTTCCCCACGTTTTCACCATATCCCTTAATTCCTTTCTTTTTTCAAAAAACGTATCTACCTTAGCTTTAAAAGCGATTACTGAAGTAGCGTCAACTACTTCCCTGGACAAGGAATTCCATCGATTAACAACCCTCTGGGTGAAGAAGTCCCTTCTCAGTTCATTCTAAACCTGCTTCCTCTAATCTTGAGGTCATGCCCTCTTGTCCTAGTCTCACCCGCCAGTGGAAACATCCTCTCTATTGCTACTTTCTTGATGCCCTTCATTATTTTATATATTTCCAAAAGATCCCCCACTCAGTCTTCTGAACTCCAATGAATATAATCCCAATCCACTCAGCATCTCCGCATAAGCCAAACCCCTCAACTCTGGAATTGACCTGGTGAACTTCCTCTGTACCCCCTCCAGTGCCAGTACATCCTTTCTTAAGTAAGGAGACCAAATCTGCCCACAGTACTCCAGATGTGGCCTCACCAGCACCTTGTACAGCTATAGCATTACCTCTCTGCTTTTAAACTCAACCCCTTCAGCAATGAAGGACAAAATTCCATTTGCCTTTCTAATTACTTGTTGTACCTGCAGGCCAACCTTCTGCAATTCATTCACAAGGACACCCAGATCCCTCTGCAAATCAGCATGCTGCAGCTTTTTACCATTCAAGTAATAATCCTTTTTCCAATCACCCCTACCAAAACACATGATTTCACATTTATTTGTATTGTATACCATCTGCCAGACCTTTGCCCACCCACTCAATATATCTATATCCCCCTGCAAAGTTTCACAATCCTCTGCACACTTCGCTCTGCCACTCATCTTAGCGTCATTGGTTACTTTTGACACTGTACATGTGGTCCCCAAGTCCAAATCATCTGTAAAAATTGTAAATAATGTGGGCCCAACACCAATCCCTCAGGCACACCACTAGGTACTGATTGCCAGGCAGAATAGCACTCATTTATCTCCACTCTTTGCTTCCTGTCATAGAACATAGAACATAGAAAAATACAGCGCAGTACAGGCCCTTTGGCACTCGATGTTGCACCGATCCAAGCCCACCTAACCTACATTAGCCCACTATCCTCCATATGCCTATTCAATGCCCGTTTAAATGCTCATAAAGAGGGAGAGTCCACCACTGCTACTGGCAGGGCATTCCATGAACTCACGACTCGCTGAGTAAAGAATCTACCCCTAACATCTGTCCTTTACCTACCACCCCTCAATTTAAAGCTATTCCCCCTCGTAATAGCTGACTCCATACTGTCAGTTAACGAATAGCTGTCAGTTAACCAATCCTCTATCAACACTAATAATCTACCCTGAACACCATCCATCCTTTTGGAAATCTTGTTACACCACATCCAAATGGTCCCCATTATCCACCTTGCTTGAAATGTCTTCAGGGAATTTTAAAAGATTTGAGAAGCATGACCTGCCCTTCATGTACCCACGCTGTGTCTGTACAATGAGAAAATTTCTTTCAAGATGCCCTGCTATTTTTTCCTTGATAATCGACTCAAGTGTCTTCCACACTACATAGGTTTCACTCACTGGTCTATAATTCCCTATCTTTTGTCTAATTCCCATTTTAAACAGTAGTGTCACATTTTGCTATTTTCCAATCTGTTGGGATTGCCTCAGCGACCAGTGAATTTTGGGAAATTACCGCCTGTCCACCTGCTATTTTTCCCACCAGCTCTTTTCGAACCCCTGAGATGGACTCCATCAGGGCCAGGAGACTGCTACCTGCTCCTTCTCATCCTCTAAAGGACCAACAGTTACTTCAGCCACTCTTCGTCATTTTTAAATTTGTTGGGCGTTTTGCTGTCTTTATATTCTGAGCTAGTTTTTTCTCATACTCTATCTGACTTTTCTCTATAACTCTTTCTGAGGCTTTAAAATTTTCCCAATCTTTGAGATTTCTGCTGTTTTTGGTCACTTTGTATGTCTTCTCTTTCACTTTGATAACCTGCCTTATTTCCTTGGACACCCAGGCCAGATTACCCCTCTTCTTACAGTCCTTCCTCCTCACTGGAATATACTTCTGTTGAGCACCTTGACGACTTTCTTTGAAGGTCCTCCACTGCTCATCACATCTCGCACCATGAAGTCTCTGTTCCCAGTCTACTGTAACCAGGTATTCTGTCATCGTCCCCCTTTTTCAAGCACAGGATCCTGGTATTGGACTTTATCTTCACACTATCCAGCTGTATTTTAAATTCAACCAAACTGTGATAGCTCCTTCCAAGAGGACCCCTAACTATGAGGTCATTAATTATTCCTGCTCCCTCGTTAGTTCCATTACATGTTGTTCAAGAAAATGACCATGGATACACTCAACGCACTCCTCCTCAAGGCGACCCTGACCGAGCTGGTTCGATGAATCGACATGCAGATTAAAATCCCCCATGATAATAGCCATATCACTTTTGCAGGCATGAGTTATTTCCTTGCTTATTTCCTGCCCCAATGTGATGTTAATATGTGATGGCTGACAGACTATGCCTATCAGAGACTTTTCCTTCTTGGAATTCCTAATTTCCACCCAAAAGGATTCAATCACATGCTCCACAGAACCAACATCATCGCACAGCACTACCCTAATGTCATCCTGGAATATCAGACCTCCCTTGGATTCCTGTCTATCCTTCCGAATAGTCTGGTACCCCTGGATATTTAATTCCCAGTCATGACCATTCTGCAGCCATGTCTCTGAGATGGCGACCAAATCATATTCGTTGACAATGGTTTGTGTCATTGACTCATCAACCTTGTTACGAATGCTACAGTCATTCGGGTAAAGTGCCTTTATGCTCACTTTCTTACACTCATGATTCACAACATCGCTAATATCTCCTGAGAAATTCTTCATTTTTGCTTCTTTCCTAGTCTGCCATGAACTTAAACCCTCCTGCGTACATGCTAACCTGCTGCTTACCTTTTCATTTACCACCACACTTCCTGTAGCTTTCCATTTCCCATCCCCCCCAACTCAGAAGTTTAAAGTCTGAGTGAATGTGTTCGCAGGGCATGGCCTTCTCACACAACAAGGGACAGGCTGATTTCTCAGTGTTTGGTTTATTTATTTATACACCTAAAGAAATTTATATAATTTTTAATAGATAAATGATACATATATTAATAAATGTATTTATTTAGTTCAATGTCAAAGTAACATCAGGTATCTTCACCGGCCAGCGAAAACACTTCGCCTCTGATGCCCTGTTCTCCGAAGGATTGGAATCACCAATCACCAATCACCAATATGCTTCAGTTTCTCAGTTCCTGCACCAACACATGGACATGTGCCCTGACCCAGAATAAATTCAGAGAGCAGCTGAAGGCTGCAGTTACATGCCTTTGTGATCTCATTGTTAAATTATTGCCATTTCACAAAGAGCTACATGGATTTAGACAATCAAATGAAAGCCATTTCGTTATTACGTTCCATTCATGCCCTTCCCTTGTGTAATATACACTGGGTGGAACAAAATGCAATATACAACCAACTGACATCTGTTTATGGTATTGCCCATGCAGGTTATGTATATCTGTGATGAATATAGATGGGATATGTCATTTTCAGTGAACCTGAATTTGTAGAAAATAACCGCATTTCACGGCAAATGTATGGCTCCGAAACACTCATTATTTGTGGGTGGTACGGTGGCATAATGGCTAGCACTACTGCCTCAAAGTCCTGTGTTCAATTCCCGCCTCAGGCGACTGTCGGTTTGGAGTTTGCACATTCTCTCCAAAACTCACTGGCCTAGGTTTTAAGGAGAGGCTTGACAAGCTAGGACATTTTTATGGGTGGCACAGTGGTTAGCACTGCTGCCTCACAGCACCAGAGACCGGGGTT
The DNA here is from genome assembly GCF_047496795.1 of Chiloscyllium punctatum. NCBI lineage: Eukaryota > Metazoa > Chordata > Chondrichthyes > Orectolobiformes > Hemiscylliidae > Chiloscyllium > Chiloscyllium punctatum. The sequence goes on along the minus strand of NC_092761.1, from coordinate 37,986,592 downwards.
CAATTCCCACCTCTGGCCACTCTCTGTGTGGAGTTTGCACATTCTCCCTGTGTCTGCGTGGGTTTCCTCCGGGTGCTCCGGTTTCCTCCCACAATCCAAAAATGTGCAGGTTGGGTGAATTGGCCAGGTTAAATTGCCCATAGTGTTAGGTGAAGAAACAAATGTAGGGGAATGGGTCTGGGTGGGTTGCGCTTCGGCGGGTCGGTGTGGACTTGTTGGGCCGAAGGGCCTGTTTCTACACTGTAAGTAATCTAATCTAACCCAAAACAGTCACTATCCTTAGTACAACAGCTAGGTAAAAACAATGACTGCAGATGCTGGAAACCAGATTCTGGATTAGTGGTGCTGGAAGAGCACAGCAGTTCAGGCAGCATCCAAGTAGCTTCGAAGTCGACGTTTCGGGCAAAAGCCCTTCATACTATAACAGCTGCCATTTTCTTTGTACAATACTTCACTTACAATTCATCGCAACATATGGCGACAAATTGATCAAAGGTGAAAGCAACTGTGAGTGAAATGGAAACCTCTGTTGATGTGAAAACCAGGATATAAATAAAAATACACACAGGTGTAATGAACAGGAATGAACCATGGAAATACATCTGACCAATCCTGTAGAATATTGGTGCAGCAATAACGACCAGGAGATCGGCTGCTGCCATTGCAAACATGGAGCAAGAAATACATTTAGAGAGGCCACAATTTCCACGGGACAGAATAATAATCACCAACACGATCACTTGAAGAGTGAAGAAAACAAAGCAAATTTAAAACTTGTTTCAGGCAACACCTCAGCCAATAGTTTGAGAGGATCTAGATTGCCATTTCTATTCTTTCGGTACAGTAAGCATTCAAAACTGATTTTTTGACATGGAACACACGCTCAGGTAATGATATTTAAGATAATTCTCATCAGCAATAAGGAAATCAAAGAGTTTTCTTTGTTTCTTTTATCTGAACTTCCAAGAGCCAACCATCCTGCATAAACCAGGGCAGTGCATGTGCTGTAGGTAGATCCAAGATTCCCAGTAGGGAGGGAATTCTAAAGTTTCAACTCAACATCACAGAATGGTGATATATTTCCATGGGAGGGTGGTCAGTGGATTGGAGGGGATCTGGGAGATGCTGGTGTTCCAAACTATCTTGTGCTTCTCACTTTAAGTGGACATGAGAGGTGCTGTCTAAGGAAGTTTGGCAAATTTGTGCAATGTATCGAGTAGATGGTGCACTGCTGCTATGTGGGGGAGCTCCCTGACCCTCTGAATAATATCCCATTCAGCCACAGACTCATGCCCTGTCCTTGTAATCCAGCATTTACAAACATCAGTCCACCCAGAGACAATGGGCTATTTAGCTTGGCCAATCCACCTAACCTCCACATCTTTGGATTGTGGGAAGACATGCATCCAGACACGAGGAGAATGTGCAAACTCCACAGAGACAGTCACCCGATGCTGAAATGTTTGTGGATTTTCCAACCAAGCTTGCTTTGTCCTACATGTGTTAAGCTTCTGGAGTGCTGTTGGAGTTAGGAATGGGGCTGAATATTGTGCAACCATCTGAAAACATTCCAACCTCTGACCTTGTGATGGAGGATGGGACATTGAAGAAACAGTTGAAGATGTTTGGTCCTGGAACATTCCCCTGAGGAATTCCTGCAGAGATATCCTCAGGCAGAGATGATACCCCTCCAACAACCACAGACATCTACATTTGTGTCATATATGACTCAATCGAGCCGAGAGTTCTTCCCAATTCCCATTGATTCCAGTTTTGCTCGGGCTACTTCATGTCACCGCTGGTCAGATCCAGCCTTAATGTCAATTACACCTAATGTCTGGAACACAGTTAATTTGTCTGTCAGAGAATTGTCCAATTTCAAATAAAGCTCATAGGCAGACCATGTGAAATTGACATGCTTGTTTATTTCACCATACAGTGGGGAGAGGTTAAAGACCGCTCATATACAGAATGGTTGCTCTGCACAGATGAGTCATAGCCTCTTCACCCAGGTACAGGCATATGCAGTTTATAAAGGGTTACAAGAGATTGATCGTTGATTGCAAGACAATTCACTTCCAATTACAGTTGATAGGTTCATACTGTTCAAAGTGGGCTCACAGTACTTTGGGTCTGACAGTGCAGAGCAGGTAAACAATGGTAACAGGAGGTTAGCCAGTCTCAGAATATTGGATAAATAATCAGTAACCTCCTGTCCATAATGGCTCATAGGGCTAAGGTCATCCATATTGAGTAGTTTGGTGACATTTTGTCTGTGGGGGGTATTGTGTTGGCTGGAGCTCCCATAGGGAGAGAGAGAGAGCCTTCGGGAATTCCAGAAGTGCAGTGTCATTGTGAGTGAGAGAATCCCATCAGCGGGCTGTTTAGGTAATGTTTCCTATACACAGTGTGGAATGGGTTGCTCACAGTCAGTTCCTGGGCATTGTGGGTAGGCTCTCTTTTAACAAGGGACAACATGGCTTCAGTAAGCAAAATGCTTTCTACTTCTCCTATGTTGTCCCTTTTGGAGTCACCCTTGAGTGACTGAACAATTTGACATTCTCCCTGTGTCTGCATGCGTTTCTTCCCACAGTCCAAAGATGTGCAGGTTAGGTGGATTGGCCAAGCTAAATACCCCATTGGGTCAGGGAACGTGCAGGTTCAGTGGATTAATAATTGTAAATGCAGGGATACAGGGATAGGGCATGAAGCTGTGTTTGGGTGGGATGCTCTGCAGAGGATCAGTGCAGATTCTATGAGCTAAATGGCCTCTTTCCTCACTGGAGGGATATTCAAAGTGAATGTAGCAGCTGAGGGTGTGGTGCTGGAAAAGCACAGCAGATCAGGCAGCATCTGAGGAGCATGGGAATCGATGTTTCGGAATGACTCCTGATGAAGGGCTTTTGCCCGAAACATCAACTCTCCTTGTAGATAATGTGTATGTAGCTGCCCATCATCGTTGGTGGTGCGGGGGCGAATGTTTGTGGAGAATAGGTTGCTCGTTGCTTTGTCGTGGATGGGGTTAAGCTTCTTGAATGTTGTAACTGCACTCATCCAGTTCAGTGGACAGTAGGCAATCACGCTCTTGTCATGATGTAATGAGCCTTCTCAGGCAGGCTCCATCGAACACCATCTCGGTAGGTTCACGGAAGCCCCGATGGTGGAGGGCCAGATACACCAGCCACCCCACACTGATATCAACAAGTGGGAATTGATTGAGATTTCATTTTGTTATAAAGAGAGAATCAAAGAAACATGAAAACAAGAAGCTGAATATCCCAGGCTCACTGGGACAATTTCGAGACCAAACACCATTTTAAAGATTCTTTTTGAGTGCAATTTACAATTCTTTCTCCTGTTTTTCATAGTCACATCCTGACAATTAAATCTGAAAGGTAGCCCCAGCTTTTCCATGATTGCTGGTGGTGGAACAGAATGATCTGACTTTATATATTCCCAATGAATGAGGGTGTCCAGATAATGGGACTGATCATGGATATACATTGAAGTCCCGAAGGTGTGATATCAGAAGCATGCCAGTGGGACTGCTAACAGGCATCTCCAAGAAATACCAAATCAGATTTGATCGTACGGGGATTCTCGGATCACGTCTTTAAAAGAATGACTTCTTTCTGAGACAGAGAGAGGGTACCTTATTCCTCACAGACACCCAACACATATATTCTGTCCTGGGAAATAGCACAAAAAAACAAAGAGCAGGAACAGGCCTTTCAGCCCAGCAAGCCTGTGCTGTCACATGATACCTTTCTCAATCAGAAATATTTTACCTCGATATGGTGTGTATCCCTCTATTGGCTCCATCCCTCCCTGGGTGACAGGTCCCTCAGCTGTGTCTGACCTAACTCTGACACTTCGGCTCTCAGTCCCTCTCTTCTCTCCCACAATAACAACAGCCCTCCCGCCCTCCCATCCTCACCTACCATGGCCTTGAATATCAGATAGCCCTCCCTGACTCACCATCCATCATATCCTTCTCCTTTGTGAATACGAATGCAACATGTTCATTAAGGACCTTACCCACTTCCTCTGGCTCCACACATAAACAACCCTATGTCCTTGAGTGGACCGACCTTTTCCCAAGTTACTCTTTTCCTCATTATAAATGTATACAATTCCTTAGGATTTTCCTTAATATTGTCTGCAAAGACATTTCGTGGCCACTTTAAGCCCTCCTGTTTTCTTGTTTGAGTTTTTTTCCTGGGACCTTGTATTCTTCAAGGGTTCTGTTGGTCTTCTGTCTCCTAATCTTTATATTTTGGATAAACACTCAATTTCTCTTGTCATCCTTGTCGCCTTTCTCCTTCACTTTCACAGGATCTTACTGGTCATGTACACAAATCAACTGGATTAAAGAGATTCCTGTATGCCAGATGTAAAGTTACACTCAACCAGTGCCCCCAGTCTACGTTCTCCTGTTCCTGCTTAATGTTAGACAATAGACAATAGACACTAGTCAATAGGTGCAGGAGTAGGCCATTCAGCCCTTTGAGCCTGCACCACCATTCAATATGCCTGATCATTCCTAATCAGTATCCTCTTCCTGCCTTATCTCCATAACCCTTGATTCCACTATCTTTGAGAGTTCTATCCAACTCTTTCTTAAATGAATCCAGAGACTGGGCCTCCACTGCCCTCTGAAGCAGAGCATTCCACACAGCCACCACTCTCTGGGTGAAGAAGTTTCTCCTCATTTCTGTCCTAAATGGTCTACCCCGTATTTTTAAGCTGTGTCCTCTGGTTCGGCACTCACCCATCAGTGGAAACATGTTTCCTGCTGCCAGAGTGTCCAATCCTTTCATAATCTTATATGTCTCAATCAGATCCCCTCTCAGTTTTCTAAACTCAAGGGTATACAAGCCCAGTCGCTTCAGTCTTTCACTGTAAGGTAATTTCGCCATTCCAGGAATTGACCTCGTGAACCTACGCTGCACTCCCTCAATAGCCAGAATGTCTTTCCTCAAACTTGGAGACCAGAACTGCACACAGTACTCCAGGTCTGGTCTCACCAGGGCCCTGTACAGCTGCAGAAGCACCTCTTTGCTTCTATACTCAATCCCTCTTGTTATGAAGGCCAGCATGCTATTTGCCTTCTTCACTACCTGTGGAACCTGCATGCTTACCTTCATTGACTGGTGTACAAGAACACCCAGATCTCTTTGTACTGCCCCTTTACCTAAATTGATTCCATTGAGGTAGTAATCTGCCTTCCTGTTCTTACCACCAAAGTGGATAACCATACATTTATCCACATTAAACTGCATCTGCCATGCATCTGCCCACTCACCTAACTTGTCCAGGTCACCCTGTAATCTCCTAACATCCTCATCACATTTCACCGTGCCCACCCAGCTTTGTATCATCAGCAAATTTGCTAATGTTATTGCGGATACCATCTTCTATATCAGTAACATATATTGTAAAAAGCTGTGGTCCCAGCACGGATCCCTGCGGTACCCCACTGGTCACTGCCTGCCATTCCGAAATGGAGCTGTTTATCACTACTCTTTGTTTCCTATCAGCCAACCAATTTTCAATCCAATCTAGTACTTTGCCCCCAATACCATGCGCCTTAATTTTACTCACTAAGCTCCTGTGTGGGACTTTTTCAAAAGCTTTCTGAAAGTCCAGGTACACTACATCTACTGGATCTCCCTCGTCCATCTTCAGAGTTACATCCTCAAAAAATTCAAGAAGATTAGTCAAGCATGATTTCCCCTTCATAAATCCATGCTGACTCTGAGCTATCCTGTTACTACTATCCAGATCTGCCCTAATTTCATCCTTTATAATAGACTCCAGCATCTTTCCCACCACTGAGGTCAGACTAACTGGTCTATAATTTCCTGCTTTCTCTCTCCCACCTTTCTTAAAAAGTGATACAACATTAGCCACCCTCCAATCCTCAGGAACCTAACCCGAATCTATTGAACTCTGGAAAATAATCACCAACACATCCACGATTTCCCGAGCCACCTCCTTCGGTACCCTGGGATGTAGACCATCAGGCCCCAGGGACTTATCAACCTTCAGACCTAACAGTCTGTCCAACACCAAATCCTGGCAAATATAAATTCCCATAAGTTCGGGTCCTTCAGCCACTGTTACCTCAGGGAGATTGCCAGTGAACACAGATCTGAAGTACCCATTTAATGCTTCTGCCATTTCTTTGTTTCCCGTAATATATTCCCCTGTTTCTGTCTTCAAGGGCCCAATTTTAGTCCTAGCCATTTTTCTGCCTTGCACATACCTAAAGCAGCTTTTACTATCCTCCTTTACTATTGTTGCTTTAACCTTGTTTATCTCTTCCTTAACCTTAATGGCCTTACATTGTTTTCTAATGTCATTCCTAATTTCTCTTACATATATACACCCATTCACAGTCACTTCCCCAGCTTTTGGGAGTTTCATCTGTCATATATATATGTGTGTATAATATATATATATATATATTATATATCCCCCAATCATATGCAGAATTTCTTCAACTGGCCAGTAATGTAGCTTTTCATTCTAAATTAAGAATGAATTAATGCAGTCATGTTTTAAATTAAACATGAATCGAACTGACAGGTCACTGACAATGTGTGAAGGAATCCTGCTCATTAATTTTAATTCAGGTTAATACAATTGATTTATTACAAACATAAATAATATTATATATAATAATTATTATATTTATTATCATAAATATTTATTTATCTGTAATTCACTGTGGAAACCCAGCAAGTGACTAAAATATTTTAAAACTGTACTCTGCTGTCTTATCCTTCTAATTCCATCATCCTCTTCCCTTCTGTAGTTGATCTCCTTGCCTCTATTTTCATTTTAACCTCATTTAACCAATTTATGCTTGTCTAACTTTAAAGCCTGTTCCTAACTATACATTTTGGAATCTTAATTGTCATAATCTGAAAGCTAGTTTTAAGATTTGAATTTTCAGCTTATCAAAAATTGCAAGAAGAGAATAACTAACTCGGTGATTTGTCTCATTCCCTTGTCTTAGTCACTGTATCACATGGTTGCGACATTATGGAGCTTGCCAGCTCCATGACAACGTGGCAGTGATGCTACAAAAGAAAGTGGTTGGTATACCATCCTATTCCTCGATATGTTTGCCTGTCCCTATTTTCCAAAGGTTGGAATGCTGGGTGACAGCAATACCTGTTTAAGTCAGGCAGTAGTTCTTTTTCATCCGTTAGGGACACCTAATGATATGGATAGAATTCAGTTTGAATTTTTGAAGAGAGCACTGAGTGGAGTGGTCCCAAGCAGACTTTATATATTACTGAGTGGGGATCCAGCTGAAGAAGATTATGTAAAATAAGTTTTCAGTTATTTTTGTGGACATTGGAGGATCAACAGAGTTTAGTTCTTATTGTCTACTTTTGAGATCAGATCTCCTCTGTTTTAATATATCAATGAATATTAATTTTACAATACACATATCTAAGTATTATACAACATTTTATTTTCTTATTTAATTTATATATGTAATTCATTTATTCAGTATTTAATATTTAAAATGTAAAATACATACAGTTCCCAACTTTGAAATCCACTATAATTACCTAGTTTTAGTCCCTTAATTTAAATCCAAAATTAAGTTCCTTAAGTAGTCCCGACTGGTCATTGCTCCATTATAATGTTATAGGTCGTGAAATAACTGGAGGTGCCTTGAAAGCATTTGTTTATTCAAGTTAAAAAAAACTTCTAATGTATGTATAATGGCCACATCCAAGGACACAGATATTAACCATGGGATTTTCTTTTGATGATTTATTACAATCTAATGTTGAACCAAAACTTCAACTGTATTCAGGGAGGGGACTTCCTGAATAAAACTATGGCTGGCACATCATAATCACCAATGAAACACATCAGTCTTAACATTAAGTGGAAACGAATGAGTCTGAAACAATAAAAATGGTTATAATGTTGTTTTCCTCTATATTAAGCTGATGTGAAATCTAATAAGGTTGGCTTTCATGTAAGGATAACAGAGATTAGTTAGAAAGGCAGTCATGACCTGTAAAAAGAACAGGAGTTAATATTTTATTTCATAATCACTGTAAAATCCTTAACCTTAAAAGAAATCATGTTAAATTTCCATAATAGAAATCAGATTCAAAACAGTCCCGATTCTCAAGCTCCAGGGAACAAAGCACAAACATTCAATCACCAAATGTGCATTCAAACCGAATCACAAAGGGTTAAACTTTCTACTAGCTGTACAGCTCTTTTTCCTCTCTCTGTCTCTCTCTCTCACACACACACACACACACACACACCATATCATAGTTTTTAGCTTGGGAGTTTAGTCTGATAAATCCTGGCTGTGGCATCATTGCTTAACCAAGTGTGGAAGAATTGTTACTGCTGGCCAGCCTTATCTTTTAACACATCAAGAAAGAACAACAGCCACCTTCCATATTCCATAAACAAAGAATAATCACCTGAACAAACAAAAAAAGCAACAAAACAAAACAAGCCGAGCTGAACAGATGCAACAGGTACAACAAACAACAAAACTAATGAGTGGCCAACCATCGAACCTTTGAGTGGGGAAAGGGGATTATTTTGTGAAAAACTGGTGATTCATCCTCTGCCCCTTCCACAAGGCCCTAATAGAACAATGGAGTTGATTAGAGGGGGGCTTCAACCCAGCCTAGATGGTTTGTTTACACTGCTGTAACTACAGAGGCAGTTTAATAGCATAGAGTTATACTGAGCATTAATAGCATTTAAATTCCAAGCCCGATCGCCAGAATAGGACTCAGAAAATTATCTAAAACGTTCCAAAAAAATCCTCAGCAGACTCCTTATTTTGGGGGGTGAAGTTCAAGGATACGAGTAAAGTCAATAGGCTTTGCGAATATAACAGGTGCAGCAGCAAGAATGTTATATTGTTGTTGTTGTTCCTGGACTACAGCATTATCAAAAGCAGTAAAGTTATTGAGAATTAAGGAAAACAGCTATACATTCCAAAGACTGAGCAGCCTGTAAGGAAGAGTTTAAAATGGGAGCCACAAAAAAAGGAACACTACTCATCTAAATCCGAATTATCATTGTCTTCCTCGTTAAAACTACAGCCAACCATCGAACTGCACAGTGCTGTTTTTTTAACCAGTCACTTGTGACTTCTCCTTTTGATTCAGTCATTGTTTTATTTGAGCACGATCACTTTTAAGAACCTCAACAGACTTCATAGCACCATTTGCAGTTAATTCAATCCCCAATTTGGTGGCAGTATCCTGCCACGAGCGCAAAACTGATTCTTTGTGCCTCTCAGCACAAAACTGTTGCCATAGTCCAATTAACTCTTTTGTTCCCGCTCCCATGTTATGTTGCCAAATCAATTGCTGAGCTGATTTAACCAATTGGACAGATTTAAGGACACCTCATGGCCATTCTCCATCACCCAATGTTTTGTTTAGACATCCAGACCGTTTTCTAAAGGCCCCAGACGTTTCGGGAAATTTTACACACAATTTCTCTAACTTTGTTGATGAATCATTTGTTCTGTCGATGTAATTACCCATTTTAAAATTACTTCAGTTCTTTAGCAACTAATTTTTTTAAAATTACTCACTAATCAGACTTCTACAAAGACTAATTATTTTACAAAACCTTTTTAAAAAAATTAACTTTTATTATAAAATATCGCGATATAACATCATTTTAAAAATCAACATAAGTATTGATTTATTTATTAAATTATTAAGTATTAGGTTATTATTAATATAATAAAATATATAATTGAAAACTGGGGTCCTCTTCCCTCCCTAAACACTTTAAATATCGAACTTCTTTAATAACTGTCTATATTGGAACTGTTCAGGACAACAGCTTCCAAAACTGCTGCTGAAAATACATATGTCCGATTTTTTTCACAACCTGGAAATGGACAAAGCTCGGCGCATCCACATTTATTTCAAAAACCCAAAAATTAACGAAGTTCAAGCAATCGAACATTTTAAAATCCGAAAATTAATGACATTCGAACAAGTTCAAACAATCGAAGTTTTATTTTAAAACCGAAAAGAAATGAAGTTCAAACGATCCGAAACCGAAAATAAATGAAAACGTTTACGCAATCAAAGTTTATTTTTAAAACCCAAAAATTAACAAGGCTTGGGAATTCAGATGTCAACCCTCCCCTCAGAGTTGAGCAACTTTCGAAGACCACTGCCCAGTACCAAAGCACCTTCAACTTCAATTAATCTCTCCCCACTTTCTTTGAACATTTAAGAAGTCCCCCAGACCCAACCCTTGCTCAGGCCGATCCTTTCGGGCTGGACTGGAAAACAATCAGGGAGGGGTCATGTCAGACACCACTTGAATGAGAGGAAAACCAAACGCTCTTAAAATACTCAATAGTGAAGGACATTTAACTCTTACACTGTTCACAATCTGTCTGAGCTGAAAACGTGTCACAGCACCAAAATGAAGAACCTACACCCCTCAAGAGGGGCTTCTTGGTTCGAGATCGGTCAAAAGAATGTGGTCTGTTCAAAAAGCAAGGGCCATTATTTTATTGAATTAATGTACCTTGACGCGATTCTGTCCAGCAGCACAGAGATCGAAGCTTCTGTGTTCCGTGGTGAAGTTGGGCAATTACATTTGAAAATTACACATGATTTCTATGTTCTTTAAGAAATAGTTTAGCCTTAATTACAAGAAAGACCTATCACATATAGTAAGGTGACATGATTTCCAGCAAGTTAATCCAGTCTTATTTCCTGGGAAAGGGCTCATAATTACAAGAAAGACCGATCAACTGTAATGTGGTGATATGATTGAGAACAGGCTAATCCTATGGTATTCCTTGAAAAAGAAATCTTATTTACATAAATTGTCATGCTGTGAGAAACAGAGCTCACAATATAATTAATTTCAGTCTGAGTCAAATTCTGAAGCAGCGAATTTTATTGAAACGTTCTTGCACGAAGGGGTGACGAGCAAGTAGCCACCCCAATCCAGAAATTACTCGTCAATTTATACAGTTCAATTCTGGGAACTTCCCCGTTTACCTCATTGGCCTTCAAACCTATCACAATTCCTTATTGTGTTCTGACCCTACCTAGCTGCACTCTGCCCTTGTTTACTTCTCTGCCGACTCCAAGCCGGGCCACCCTAACCGCTATCCATTATTTGTAAGTGACTTGGCTCACTTCAGTGCTGACATGAGGGAAACGCGCTGAGCTTGGCATATCTTGATGTTCTTTTGACCTTATCTGTCTGTCTGTAACATCTTCCATTGTTTACAGGCACAGTTCATTCCTGTATGCACATTTTAGTGAATGAAAAGTAACTATGTTTTTCTTCCACATAGTTTTCATTCCTGTGTTAGTTTTTATTTTGCCTTACATAAGCAATCATTAATTCAGCTTTTGGCTGATACTGGTGTTAATAAGCAATTCGTAACTTGACTGAATCAATTATATACTGATGTAAATAAACAATTATGGTTGGAGAAGTAACACTGCTTTACCGACATCCCACACATGCCATGTGTCAGTTCAATGTTAGTTCAAATGGTAAATTAATGTGTCAGTATTCAATTTATGAAAACTCTGTTGTCTCCTTATCTTTGAACTTCAGCCTAATTCTGCAAATCAGAACTTTTTAGACTATTCGTTTAAATCAAGAAACCAAATTGGAGTAAATAGAAATCTACACAAACGTATTGTCTAAATTCAAATTTTACATCCTCATAACCAGGAGATTTAGAGTCTCCTCAGTTTAGGGCACTGACTCTGTGCTGTCTGTTTAAATATATATAACCAGGAGATTTACACTGTCCTCAGTTTAGGGCACTGACACTGTGCTGGCTGGTTAAATATATATAACCAAGAGATTTACACTCTCCTCACCTAAGTGCACTGACTCTGTGCTCGCTGGTTAAATATATTTAACCAGGAGATTTACACTGTCCTCAGTTTAGGGAACTGACTGTGTGCTGGCTGGTGAAATATATATAACCAGGACTGTTTCACTCGATTCAGTTTAGGGGTGTGACTCTGTGCTAGCTGGTCCAATATATATAACCAGGAGATTTACACTCTCCTCAGTTTAGGGCACTGACTCTGTGCTGGCTGGGTAAATATATATAACCAGGAGATTTACACTATCCTCACCTCAGTGCACTGACTCTGTGCTGGCTGGTTAAATATATATAACCAGGGGTTTTACACTCTCCTCAGTTTAGGGCACAGACTGTGTGCTGGCTGGTTACATGTATATAACCAGGTGTTTTACACTCTCCTCAGGTGAGGGCACTGACTCGGTGCTGGCTGGTTAAATATACATAACCAGGAGATTTACATGCTCCTCAGTTTAGAGCACCAAGTCTGTGCTGGCTGGGAAAAAATATATAACTTGGAGATTTACGCTCTGCTCAGTTAACGGCACTGACTGTGTGCTGGCTGGTTCAATATATACAACCAGGAGATTTAAACTCTCCTCAGTTTAGGGCTCTGACACTGTGCTGGCTGTTTAAATATATATAGCGTGGAGATTTACACTCTCCTCACTTTCGGGCACTGACTCTGTGCTGGCTGCTTAAATATATGTATAAAATAAGGAGATTTACACTCTCCTCAGTTAAGGGCACTGTCTCTGTGCTGGCTGGTTCAATATATATAAAGAGGAGAATTAGACTCTCCTCAGTTTAGGGCACTGTCTCTGTGCTGGCTGGTTAAATATATATAACCAGGAAATTTACACTCTCCTCAGTTTAGGGCACTGACGCTGTGCTGGCTGGTTCAATATATATAACCAGGAGATTTCCACTATCCTCAGTTTAGGGCACTGACTCTGTGCTGGCTGGTTCAATATATATAAACAGGAGTTTTACACGATATTCTGTTTAGGGCTCTGACACTGTGCTGGCTGGTTAAATATATATAACCAGGATAATTACACTCTCCTCACTTGCGTGCGCTGACACTGCGCTGGCTGGTTGAATATATATAACCAGGAGATTTACATGCTCCTCAGTTAAGGGCAATGACTCTGTGCTGGCTGGTTCAATATATATAACCAGGAGATTTACACTATCCTCAGTTTAGGGCACTGACTCTGTGCTGGCTGGATCAATATATATAACTAGGAGATTTACACTGTTCACAGTTTAGGGCACTGACTCTGTGCTGGCTGTTAAATATTTATATAAAACCAGGAGATTTGCACTCTCCTCAGTTAAGGGCACTGACTCTGTGCTGGCTGGTTCAATATATATATAAACAGGAGATTGAAACTGTCCTCAGTTCAGGGCACTGACTCTGAGCTGGCTGGTTACATATTTATAACCAGGGGTTTTACACTCTCCTCAGTTTATGGCACTGACTCTGTGCTGGCTGGTTAAATATACATAGCCTGGAGATTTACACTCTCCTCACTTTTGGGCACTGACTCTGTGCTGGTTGTTTAAATATATATATAAAACCAGGAGATATACGCTCTCCACAGTTAACGGCACTGACTCTGTGCTGGCTGGTTCAATATATATAACCAGGAGATTTACACTGCCCTCAGTTTAGGGAACTGACTCTGTCCTGGCTGGATACATATATATATAAAAACAGTTGTTTTATACTCTCCTTTGTTTCAGGCACTGACTCTGTGCTAGCTGGTTCAATATATATAACCAGGAGATTTACACTGTCCTGAGCTTCGGGAACTGACTCTGTGCTGACTGGTTGAGTACACATAACCAGGAGAATTGTACTCTTCTCAGTTGAGGCCACTGACTCTGTGCTGGCATGTTCAATATATATAACCAGGAGATTTACACTCTCTTCTGTTTAGGGCACTGACTCTGTGCTATCTGTTTAAATATATGAAACCAGGAGATTTACACTCTCCTCGCTTTAGGGCACTGACTGTGTGCTGGCTGGTGAAATATATATATAAACCAGGAGATTTACACTCTCATCAGTTTAGGGCACTGACTCTGTGCTGTCTGTTTAAATATATATAAAGCCAGGATATTGACACTCTCCTCAGTTTAGTGCACTGACCCTGCGCAGGCTCGTTCAATATATATCACCAGGAGACAGACACTGCCCTCAGTTTAGGGAACTGACTCTGTCCTGGCTGGTTACATGTATATATAAGCAGTTGTTTTATACTCTCCTTTGTTTCGGGCACTGATTCTGTGCTGGCATGTTCAATATATATAACCAGGAGATTTACACTCTCTTCTGTTTAGGGCACAGACTGTGTGCTGGCTGGTTACATGCATATAACCAGGGGTTTTACACTCTCCTCAGGTTAGGGCACTGACTCGGTGCTGGCTGGTTCAATATATATAACCAGGAGATTTACACTATCCTCAGATTAGGGCACTGAGTCTGAGCTGGCTGGTTAAATGTATATAACGTGGAGATTTACACTCTCCTCAGATTAGGGCACTGACTGTCTGCTGACTGGTTAAATATATACAACCAGGAGTTTTACACTCTATTCAGTTTCGGGCAGTGACTCTGTGCTGGCTGGTTTAATATATATAACCAGGAGATTTACACTATTTACACTGTCCTCAGTTTGGACACGGACTCTGTGCTGTCTGGTTACATATAAATAACCAGGAGTTTTACACTCCATTCAGTTTACCGCACTGACTCTGTGCTGTCTGGTTAAATATTCACAACCAGGAGATTTACACTCTCCTCAGTTTAGAGCACCGAGTCTGTGCTGGCTGGTAAAATATAAAAAAAACTTGGAGAATTACACTGCCCTCGGTTTAGGGCACTGAATCTGTGCAGGCTGGTTAAATATATATATATTAAACCAGTAGATTTAAACTCTCCTCAGTTAAGGGCACTGACTGTGTGCTGGCTGGTTCAATATTTACATAAAACGAAGCAATTTACACTCTCCTCAGTTTAGGGCACTGTCTCTGTGCTGGCTGGTTCAATATATATAACCAGGAGATTTACACTCTCCTCACTTTCGGGCACTGACTCTGTGCTGGTTGTTTAAATATATATATAAAACCAGGAGATTTACACTCTCCTCAGTTAAGGGCACTGTCTCTGTGGTGGCTGGTTCAATATATGTAACCAGGAGATTTACACTCTCCTCAGTATAGGGCACTGTCTCTGTGCTGGCTGGTTCAATATATATAACCAGGGGATAGTCACTATCCTCAGTTCAGGGCAATGAGTTTGTGCTGGCTGGATCAATATATATAACCAAGAGTATTACAGTATATTCTGTTTAGGGCTCTGACACTGTGCTGTCTGTTTAAATATATATAACCAGGATATTTGCACTCTCCTCACCTTAGTGCACTGACCCTGCGCTGGCTCGTTCAATATATATAACCAGGAGATTTACACTGCCCTCAGTTTAGGGAACTGACTCTGTCCTGGCTGGTTACATATATATATAAAAACAGTTGTTTGATACTCTCCTTTGTTTCGGGCACTGGCTCTGTGCTGGCTGGTTCAATATATATAGCCAGGAGATTTACACTGTCCTGAGAGTCGGGAACTGACTCTGTGCTGTCTGGTTAAATATACATAACAAGGAGATTTACACTGTCCTCAGTTCAGGGCACTGACTCTGTGCTGGCTGTTTCAATATACATAACAAGGAGATTTACACTGTCCTCAGTTCAGGGCACTGACTCTGTGCTGGCTGGTTAAATATATATATAGCCAGGAGATTTACACTCTCCTCTGTTTCGGGCACTGAGTCTGTGTTGGCTGTTTAAATATATATAAACAGGAGATTTAAACTGTCCTCAATTCAGGGCACTGACTCTGTGCTGGCTGGTTACATATTTATAACCAGGGATTTTACACTCTCCTCAGTTTATGGCACTGACTCTGCACTGGCTGGTTAAATATACATAGGCTGGAGATTTACACTCTCCTCAGTTGAGGGCACTGAGAATGTGTTCGTTGGTTCAATATACATAACAAGGAGATTTACACTGTCCTCAGTTTAGGGCACTGACTCTGTGCAGGCTGGTTAAATATATATATATATAAAACCAGTAGATTTAAACACTCCTCAGTTAAGGGCACTGAATGTGTGCTGGCTGGTTAAATATTTATATAAAACGAAGAGATTTACACTCTTCTCAGTTTAGGGCACTGTCTCTGTGCTGGCTGGTTAAATATTTATATAAAACGAAGAGATTTACACTCTCCTCAGTTTAGGGCACTGTCTCTGTGCTGGCTGGTTCAATATATATAACCAGGAGATTTGCACTCTCCTCAATTTAAGGCACTGAGTCTGTGTTGGTTGGTTAAATATATATAACCAGGAGATTTACACTCTCCTCAATTTAGGGCACTAACTCTGTGCTGGCTGGTTCAATATACATAACAAGGAGATTTACACTGTCCTCAGTTTAGGACACGGTCTCTATGCTGTCTGGTTACATATAAATAACCAGGAGTTTTACACTCTATTCAGTTTACGGCACTGACTCTGTGCTGTCTGGTTAAATATACATAACAAGGAGATTTACACTGTCCTCAGTTCAGGGCACTGACTCTGTGCTGGCTGTTTCAATATACATAACAAGGAGATTTACACTGTCCTCAGTTCAGGGCACTGACTCTGTGCTGGCTGGTTAAATATATATATAGCCAGGAGATTTACACTCTCCTCTGTTTCGGGCACTGAGTCTGTGTTGGCTGTTTAAATATATATAAACAGGAGATTTAAACTGTCCTCAATTCAGGGCACTGACTCTGTGCTGGCTGGTTACATATTTATAACTAGGGTTTTTACACTCTCCTCAGTTTATGGCACTGACTCTGCACTGGCTGGTTAAATATACATAGGCTGGAGATTTACACTCTCCTCAGTTGAGGGCACTGAGTCTGTGTTCGTTGGTTCAATATACATAACAAGGAGATTTACACTGTCCTCAGTTTAGGGCACTGACTCTGTGCAGGCTGGTTCAATATATATAACCAAGAGTATTACACTATATTCTGTTTAGGGCTCTGACACTGTGCTGTCTGTTAAAATATATATAACCAGGGTATTTACACTCTCCTCACTTTATTGCACTGTCCCTGCGCTGGCTCGTTCAATATATATAACCAGGAGATTTACAATGCCCTCAGTTTAGGGAACTGACTCTGTCCTGGCTGGTTACATATATATATACACAGTTGTTTTATACTCTCCTTTGTTTCGGGCACTGACTCTGTGCTGGCATGTTCAATATATATAACCAGGAGATTTACACTCTCTTCTGTTTAGGGCACTGACTCTGTGCTATCTGGTTAAATATATGTAACCAGGAGATTTACACTCTCCTCACTTTAGGGCACTGACTGTGTGCTGGTTGGTTAAAATATATAACCAGTCGATTTACACTCACCTCAGTTCAGGGCACTGACTCTGTGCTGGCTGGTTACATATAAATAACCAGGAGTTTTACACTGTATTCAGTTTCGGACACTGTCTCTGTGCAGGCTGGTTCAATATATATAACCAGGAGATTTACTCTCTCCTCACCTAAGTGCACTGACTCTGTGCTGGCTGGTGAAATATATGTTACCAGGAGATTTACACTCTCCTCAGTTTAGGGCACTGACTCTGTGCTAGCTGGTTAAATATATATAACCAGGTGTTTTACACTCTCCGCAGTTTAGTGCACTGACTCTGTGCTGGCTTGTTCAATATATATAACCAGGAAATTTACACTGTCCTCAGTTTAGGGCACTGACTCTGTGCTGTCTGGTTAAATATATATAACCAGGAGATTTACTTCTCCTCACCTAAGTGCACTGACTCTGTGCTGGCTGGTTTATGGCACTGTTTCTATGCTGGCTAGATAAATCTCTATAACGTGGAGATTTATACTCTCCTCAGTTTAGGGCACTGACTGTGTGCTGGCTGGTTACATATATATATAAAACCAGGAGATTTGCATTCTCCTCAGTTAAGGGCACTGACTCTGTGCTGGCTAGTTAAATATGCATAACCAGAAGATTTACACTCTCCTCAGATTAGGGCACAGACTGTGTGCTGGCTGGTTACATGTATATAACCAGGTGTTTTACACTCTCCTCAGGTTAGAGCACTGACTCAGTGCTGGCTGGTTCAATATATATAACGTGGAGATTTACACTCTCCTCACTTTCGGGCACTGACTCTGTGCTGGTTGTTTAAATATATATATAAAACCAGGAGATTTACACTCTCCTCAGTTAAGGGCATTGTCTCTGTGCTGTCTGGTTCAATATATATAATTAGGAGATTTACACTCTCCTCAGTTTAGGGCACTGTCTCTGTGCTGGCTGGTTCAATACATATAACCAGGGGATATACACTATCCTCAGTTTAGGGCAATGACTTTGTGCTGGCTGGTTCAATATATATAACCAAGAGTATTACACTATATTCTGTTTAGGGGTCTGACACTGTGCTGTCTGTTTAAATATATATAACCAGGGTATTTACACTCTCCTCACTTTATTGCACTGTCCCTGCGCTGGCTCGTTCAATATATATAACCAGGAGATTTACAATGCCCTCAGTTTAGGGAACTGACTCTGTCCTGGCTGGTTACATATATATATAAACAGTTGTTTTATACTCTCCTTTGTTTCGGGCTCTGACTCTGTGCTGGCATGTTCAATATATATAACCAGGAGATTTACACTCTCTTCTGTTTAGGGCACTGACTCTGTGCTATCTGGTTAAATATATGTAACCAGGAGATTTACACTCTCCTCACTTTAGGGCACTGACTGTGTGCTGGCTCGTTAAATATATATAACCAGTCGATTTACACTCACCTCAGTTCAGGGCACTGACTCTGTGCTGGCTGGTTACATATAAATAACCAGGAGTTTTACACTGTATTCAGTTTAGGACACTGTCTCTGTGCAGGCTGGTTCAATATATATAACCAGGAGATTTACTCTCTCCTCACCTAAGTGCACTGACTCTGTGCTGGCTGGTTAAATATATGTTACCAGGAGATTTACACTCTCCTCAGTTTAGGGCACTGACTCTGTGCTAGCTGGTTAAATATATATAACCAGGAGATTTACACTCTCCTCAGATTAGGGCACAGACTGTGTGCTGGCTGGTTACATGTATATAACCAGGAGTTTTACACTCTCCTCAGGTTAGAGCACTGACTCAGTGCTGGCTGGTTCAATATATATAACCAGGAGATTTACACTGTCCTCAGTTTAGGGCACTGAGTCTATGCTAGCTGGTTAAATAAATATAACGTGGAGATTGACACGCTCCTCAGTTTCGGGCACTGACTCTGTGCTGTCTGGTTACATATAAATAACCAGGAGTTTGACACTGTATTCAGTTTAGGACACTGTCACTGTGTAGGCTGGTTCAATATATATAACCAGGAGATTTACTCTCTCCTCAGTTCAGGGCACTGACTCTGTGCTGGCTGGTTCAATATATATAACCAGGAGATTTACACTCTCCTCAGTTTATGGCACTGTTTCTTTGCTGGCTAGATAAATCTATATAACGTGGAGATTTATACTCTCCTCAGGTGTAGGGCACTGACTGTGTGCTGGCAGTTTAAATATATATATAAACCAGGAGATTTACACTCTCATCAGTTTAGGGCACTGACTCTGTGCTGTCTGGTTAAATATATATAACCAGGAGATTTACATCTCCTCACCTAAGTGCACTGACTCTGTGCTGGCCTGTTAATTATATATATCCAGGGGTTTTACAGTCTCATGAGTTTAGGGCACTGACTGTGTGCTGGCTGGTTCAGTAGATATAACCAGGTGACTTACACTCTATTCTGTTGAGGGAACTGACTCTGTGCTGACCGGTTAAATATATATAACCAGGAGATTTACACTCCCCTCAGTTTAGGCCACTAACTCTGTCCTGGCTGGTTCAATATATATAACCAGGAGATTTTCACTGTCCTGCGATTAGGGAACTGACTCTGTGCTGACTGGTTAAATATACAAAACCAGGAGATTTACACTATTCTCAGTTTAGGGCACTGACTCTGTGCTGGCTGGTTCAATAGATATAACCAGGAGATTTGCACTCTATTCTGTTTAGGGCACTGACTATGTACTGTATATTTAAATATATATAACCAGGAGATTTACACTGTCCTCATTTAGGGCACTGACTCTGTGCTGGCTGGCTACATTTATATAACCGGGAGATTTACACTCTATTCTGTTTAGGGCACTGACTCTGTGTTGTCTGGTTAACAATATATAACCAGGAGATTTACACTCTCCTCAGCTCAGTGCACTGTCCCTGTGCTGGCTGTTTAAATATATGTCACCAGGAGATTTGCACTCTCCTCAGTTTAGGGCACTGACTCTGTGCTGGCTAGTTAAATATGTATAACCAGAAGATTTACACTCTCCTCAGTTTAGGGCACAGACTGTGTGCTGGCTGGTTACATGTATATAACCAGGAGTTTTACACTCTCCTCAGGTTAGAGCACTGACTCAGTGCTGGCTGGTTAAGTATATATAACCAGGCGATTTACACTCTCCTCAGTTCAGGGCACTGACTCTGTGCTGGCTGGTTACATATAAATAGCCAGGAGTTTTACACTGCATTCAGTTTAGGACACTGTCTCTGTGCAGGCTGGTTCAATATATATAACCAGGAGATTTACACTCTCCTCAGTTCAGGGCACTGACTCTGTGCTGGCTGGTTACGTATTTATAACCAGGAGATTTAGACTGTCCTCACTTTAGGGCACTGACCCTGTGCTGGCTGGTTCAAAATATATAACCAGGAGCTTTACACTGTCCTCAGTTTAGGGCACTGACTCTGTGCTGGCTGGTTAAATATATATAACCAGGTGTTTTACACTCGCCTCAGTTTAGGGCACTGACTCTGTGCTGGCTGGTTAAATATTGATAACCAGCAGATTTACACTCTCCTCAGTTTAGGGCATTGAATCTGTGCTGGCTGGTTCAATATAGAGAACATAGAACTTAGAACATAGAACAATACAGCACAGAATAGGCCCTTCGGCCAATGATGTTGTGCCGAACATCTATCCTAGATTAAGCACCCATCCATGTACCTAAACAAATGCCGCTTAAAGGTCGCCAATGATTCTGACTCTACCACTCCCACGAGCAGCGCATTCCATGCCCCCACCACTCTCTGGGTAGAGAACCCACCCCTGACATCTCCCCTATACCTTCCACCCTTCACCTTAAATTTATGTCGCCTTGTAACACTCTGTTGTACCCGGGGAAAAAGTTTCTGACTGTCTACTCTATCTATTCCCCTGATCATCTTATAAACCTCTATCAAGTCACCCCTTATCCTTCGCCGTTCCAACGAGAAAAGGCCGAGAACTCTCAACCTATCCTCGTACGACCTATTCTCCATTCCAGGCAACATCCTGGTAAATCTTCTCTGCACCCTCTCCAAAGCTTCCACATCTTTCCTAAAGTGAGGCGACCAGAACTGCACACAGTACTCCAAATGTGGTCTAACCAAAGCCCTGTACAGCTGCAACATCACTTCACGACTCTTGAATTCAATCCCTCTGCTAATGAGCGATAATACACCATAGGACTTCTTACAAACTCTATCCACCTGAGTGGCAACTTTCAAAGATCTATGTACATAGGCCCCAAGATCCCTCTGTTCCTCCACCTGACTAAGAACCCTACCATTAACCCTGTATTCCGCATTCTTATTTGTTCTTCCAAAATGGACAACCTCACACTTGGCAGGGTTGAACTCCATCTGCCACTCCTCAGCCCAGCTCTGTATCATATCTAAGTCCTTTTGCAAATGACAAATGCCCTCCTCACTGTCCACAACTCCACCTATCTTGAGGGCACTGACTCTGCACTGGCTGGTAATTTATATATAACCGGTAGATTTGTGCTCTCCTCAGTTTACGGCAATGACTCTGTGCTGGCTGTTTAAATATATTTAACCAGGAGATTTACACTCTCCTCAGTTTAAGGCATGAATCTGTGCTGGCCGGTTAAATATATATAACCAGGAGACCTACCCTCTCCTCAGTTGAGGGCACTGAGTATGTGCTGGCTGGTTGAATATACATGACCAGAAGATTTACACTCTCCTCAGTTTAGTCACTGAATCTGTGCTAGCTGGTTAAATATATATAACCAGGAGATTTACATTCTCATCACTTTAGGGCACTGACTCTGCGCTGGCTGGTTGAATATATCTCGCCGGGGGACTTACACTATCCTCATTTTAGGGCACTGACTCGAAGCTGGCTGTTTAAATGTATTTAACCCGGAGATTTACACTCTCCTCAGTTTATGGCACTGACACTGTGCTGGCTGTTTAAAAATATATAACCAGCAGATTTACACTCTCCTCAGTTTAGAGCAATGACTCTGTGCTGGCTGGTTAAATAAATACATAACCAGGAGATTTACACTCTCTTCAGGTGAGGGCATGAGACTGTCCTGGTTGGTTAAATGTATATAACCAGGAGATTTACACTCTCCGAAGATTCGGGCACTGACTCTGCGCTGGCTGTTTAAATATATATAACCAGGAGATTTACATTCTACTCAGGTTAGTGCACTGACTCTGTGTTGTCTGTTTAAATATATATACCCAGAAGATTTACACTCTCCTCAGTTTAGGGCAGTGACTCTGCTGGCTGGTTAAATATATATAACCAGGAGACTTACCCTCTCCTCAGTTTTGGGCACTGAGTCTGTGCTGGCTGGTTGAATATACATCACCAGAAGATTTACACTCTCCTCAGTTTAGGTCACTGAATCTGTGCTGGCAGGTTAAATATATATAACCAGGAGATTTACATTCTCATCAGTTTAGGGCACTGACTCTGCGCTGTCTGGTTGAATATATCTAGCCAGGGGGACTTACACTATCCTCATTTTAGGGCACTGACTCTCAGCTGGCTGTTTAAATGTACATAAATGTTTAAATGAATATATATAACCTGGAGATTTACACTCTCCTCAGTTTAGGGCTCTGAGTCTGTACTGGCTGTTTGAATATATATAACCAGGAGATTTACACTCTCCTCAGCTTAGGGCACAGCATCTGCACTGGCTGGTTAAATATATATAACCAGTAATTTTAAACACTGTTCCGTTTAGGGCTCTGACTCCGTGCTGGCTGGTTAAATAAATATAACCAGGAGATTTACACACTCCTCAGGTTAGTGCAAGGACTCTGTGCTGGCTGGTTAAATCTATATCTCCAGGGGTATTTCCATCTCCTCAGTTTCGGGCACTGATTCTGTGCTGGCTGTTGAAACATATATAACCAGGGGATTTACAGTCTCCTCAGTTAAGGGCTCTGAGTCTGTGTTGGCTATTTGAATACATATAACGAGGAGATTTACACCCTCTTCAATTTAGGGCACTGACACTGTGTTGGCTGGTTGAATATATATAACCAGAAGATTTACACTCTCCTCAGTTGAGGGCACTGACTCTATTTTGGCTGGTTAAATATATATAACTAGAAGATTTACACTCTCATCAGTTTAGGGCAATGACTCTGTGCTGGCTGGTTAAATATATATATAACCAGGAGATTTACGCTCTACTCAGTTTAGGGCTCTGAGTCTGTGCTGGATTTTTGAATACATATAACCAGGAGATTTACCCTCTCCTCAGTTTAGGGCTCTGATACTGTGCTGGCTAGTTAAATATACAGAACCAGCAGATTTACACTCTCCTCAGTTCAGGGCAATGATTCTGTGCTGGCAGGTTAAATATATTAACTGGGAGATTTCCCCTCTCCTCAGTTTTTGGCACTGACACTGTACTGGCTGGTAAAAAAATATATAACCAGGAGATTTACATTCTCCTCAATTTTGGGCACTGAGTCTGCTGGCTGTTTAAATAGATAAAGCCAGGAGATTTACACTCTCCTCAGTATAAAGCACTGACTCTGTGCTGTCGGGTTAAATATATATAACCAGGAGATTTGCACTCTCCTCAGTTTAGGGCACTGACTCTGTGCTGGCTGGTTACATATAAATAACCAGGAGTTTTACACTGTATTCAGTTTAGGACACTGACTCTGTGCTGGCTGGTTTAATATATATAAAACAAGAGTCTTAAACTCTCCTCAGTGTAGGGTACTGACACTCTGCTGGCTGGTTAAATATATATATAACCAGGAGATTTACTCTCTCCTCAATTTAAGGCACTGACTCTGTGCTGTCGGGTTAAATATATATAGCCAGGAGATTTGCACTCTCCTCAGTTTAGGGCACTGACTCTGCACTGGCTGGTTAAATATATATAACCAGTAGATTTAAACTCTGCTCCATTTAGGGCACTGACTCCATGCTGGGTGGGTAAATATATATACCCAGGAGATTTACTCACTCTCAGGTTTGTGCAAGGACTCTGTGCTGGCTGGTTAAATATAAATATCCAGGGGAATTACCCTCTCCTCATTTTTGGGCACTGAATCTGTGCTGGCTGTTTAAACAAATATAACCAGGGGATTTACACTCACCTCAGTTTCGGGCTCTGAGTATGTGCTGGCTGGTTGAATATATATAACCAGGAGATTTACCCTCTCAGTTTAGGGCAATGACACTGTGCTGGCTGATTAAACATATATAACCAGTTTATTTAAACTCTCCTCAGTTTAGGGCCTTGCCTCTGGGATGGCTAGTTTAATATATATAACCTAGAGTCTTAAACTCTCCTCAGTGTAGGGCACTGACACTGTGCTGGCCTGTTAAATATATATAAACAGGAGATTTACTCTCTCCTCAGTTTAAGGCATTGACTCTGTGCTGTCGGGTTAAATATATATAACCAGAATATTTACACTCTCCTCAGGTTGGGGCCTTGACTCTGTGCTGGCTGGTTAAATATATATAACCAAGAGTTTTACACTCTCCTCAGTGTAGGGCACTGACTCTGTGCTGGCTGGTTAAATATATATAACCAGGAGATTTACACTCGCCTCAGTAAAGGGCACTGACTCTGCGCTGGTTTGTTCAGTATACATAATTGGTAGATTTACATTCTCCTCGGTTTAGGGCAATGACTCTGTTTTGGCTTGTTAAATATATATAACCAGGAGATTTACATTCTCCTCAGTTTAGGCAATGACTCTGTTTTGGCTTGTTAAATATATATAACCGGGAGATTTACCATCTCCTCAGTTGAGGGCACTGAATCTGTGCTGGCTATTTAAATAAATATAACCAGGAGAGTTACGCTCTCCTCAGTTTAGGGCAATGATTCTATGCTGGATGGTTAAATATGTATAACCAGGAGATTTACTCTCTACTCAGTTTAGGGCTCTGAGTCTGTGCTGGATTTTTGAATACATATAACCAGGAGATTTACCCTCTCCTCAGTTTAGGGCTCTGAGTCTGTGCTGGCTGGTTAAATATATGGAACCAGCAGATTTACACTCTCCTCAGTTCAGGGCAATGACTCTGTGCTGGCAGGTTAAATATATAAACCAGGAGATTTCCCCTCTCCTCAGTTTGCGGCACTGACACTGTGCTGGCTGGTAAAAAATTCATAACCAGGTGATTTACACTCCTCAATTTTGGGCACTGAGTCTGCTGGCTGATTAAATATATAAAGCCAGGAGATTTACACTCTCCTCAGTATAAGTCACTGACTCTGTGCTGGTTGGTTAAATATATATAACCAGGAGATTTACGCACCCCTCAGGTTAGGGAGATGACACTGTGCTGGCTGGTTACATAGATGTATCCAGGGGAATTACCCTCTCCTCAGTTTCGGGCACTGAATCTGTGATGGCTGGTTGAACATATATAACCCGGAGATTTACACTCTCCTCAGTTTAGGGCTCTGAAACTGGACTGGCTGATTGAATATATATAAGCAGTAGATTTAAACTCTGCTCCGTTTAGGGCACTGACTCTGTGCTGGCTGGGTAAATATATTTTTACAGGGGATTTACTCATTCCTCAGGATAGTGCAAGGACTCTTTGCTGGCTGGTTAAACATAAATATCCAGGGGAATTACCCTCTCCTCATTTTCGGGCACTGAATTGGTGCTGGCTGTTTAAACATATACAACCAGGGGATTTACACTCACCTCAGTTTCGGGCTCTGAGTATGTGCTGGCTGGTTGAATATATATAACCAGGAGATTTACCCTCTCAGTTTCGGGCAATGACACTGTGCTGGCTGATTAAATATATATAACCAGGAGATTTGCACTCTCAGCAGTATAGGGCACTGACTCTGTGCTGGCTGTTTAAATATATAGAACCAGTTTATTTACACTCTCCTCAGTTTAGGGCCTTGACTCTGGGATGGCTGGTTTAATATATATAACCAAGAGTCTAAAACTCTCCTCAGTGGAGGGGATTGACACTGTGCTGGCTGGTTAAATATATATAACTAGGAGATTTCCTCTCTCCTCAGTTTAAGGCACTGACTCTGTGCTGTCGGGTTAAACATATATAACCAGGAGATTTATACTCTCCTCATTTTAGGGCAATGAAACTGTGCTGGCTGGTTAAATATATATAACCAGGAGATTTACACTCTCATCAGTTTTCGGCACGGACTCTGTGCTGGCTGGTTGAATATATATAACCAGGAGATTTACACTCTCCTCAGTTTAGGACACTGAGTTTGTGCTAGCCGTTTAAGTATATATAACCAGGAGATTTTCTCTCTCCTCAGTTTAGGGCACTGACTCTGTGTTGGCTGGTTAAATATATAGAACCAGGAGATTTACCCTCTCAGTTTAGGGCACTGACTCTGTGCTGGCTGGTTAAATATATATAACCAGGAGATTTATCCTCTCAGTTTAGGGGAATGACACTGTGCTGGCTGGTTAAATATATATAACCAGGAGATTTACACTCTCCTCAATTTAGGACACTGAGTTTGTGCTAGCCGTTTAAGTATATATAACCTGGAGATGTACACTCTCCTCACTTTAGGGCAATGACTCTGTGCTGGCTGGTTGAATATATATAACCAACAAGATTTACTGTCTCCTCAGTTTAGGGCACTGACTCTGCACTGGCTGGTTAAATATATATAACCAGTAGATTTAAACTCTGCTCCGTTTAGGGCACTGACTCTGTGTTGGCTGGTTAAATATATAGAACCAGGAGATTTACCCTCTCAGTTTAGGGCACTGACTCTGTGCTGGATGGTTAAATATATATAACCAGGAGATTTACCCTCTCAGTTTAGGGCAATGACACTGTGCTGGCTGGTTAAATATATATAACCAGGAGATTTACACTCTCCTCAATTTAGGACACTGAGCTTGTGCTAGCCGTTTAAGTATATTTCACCAGGAGATTTTCTCTCTCCTCAGTTTAGGGCACTGACTCTGTGTTGGCTGGTTAAATATATAGAACCAGGAGATTTACCCTTGCCTCAGTTTCGGGCACTGACTCTGTGCTGGCTGTTGAAATATATATAACCTGGAGATGTACACTCTCCTCACTTTAGGGCAATGACTCTGTGCTGGCTGGTTGAATATATATAACCGACAAGATTTACTGTCTCCTCAGTTTAGGGCACTGACTCTGCACTGGCTGGGTAAATATATATAACCAGGAGATTTACCCTCTCAGTTTAGGGCAATGACACTGTGCTGGCTGATTAAATATATATAACCAGGAGATTTGCACTCTCCTCAGTTTTGGGCACTGACTCTGTGCTGGCTGTTTAAATATATATAACCAGAAGATTTACACTCTCCTCAGTTTAGGGCCTTGACTCTGGGATGGCTGGTTTAAAATATATAACCAAGAGTCTTAAACTCTTCTCAGTGTAGGGCACTGGCACTGTGCTGGCTGGTTAAATATATATAACCAGGAGATTTACTCTCTCCTCAGTTTAAGGCACTGACTCTGTGCTGTTGCGTTAAATATATATAACCAGGAGATTTACCATCTCCTCCGTTTAGGGCAATGACTCTGTGCTGGCTGGTTAAATATATATAACCAGGAGATTTAAACTCTCCTCAATTTAGGGCACTGAGTCTGTGCTGGCTGGTTGAATATACATAACCAGAAAATATACGGTCTCCTCACTTTGGGGCACTGAATCTGCACTGGTTGTTTAAATATATATAACCAGGAGATTTACACGCTCCTCAGTTTTCGGCACTGACTCTGTGCTGGCTGTTTTAAATATATTTAACCAGGAGATTTACGCTCTGCTCAGTTGAGGGCACTGTCTTTGTGCTGGCTGGTTAAATATATATAACCAGGAGATTTAAACTCTCCTCAGTTTAGGGCATGAATCTGTGCTGGCCGGTTAAATATATATAACCAGGAGACTTACCCTCTCCTCAGTTGAGGGCACTGAGTCTGTGCTGGCTGGTTGAATATACATGACCAGAAGATTTACATTCTCCTCAGTTTAGGTCACTGAATCTGTGCTGACAGGTTAAATATATATAACCAGGAGATTTATATTCTCATCAGTTTAGGGCACTGACTATATGCTGGCAGGTTCAAAATATATAACCAGGGGTTTTGCACTTGATTCAGTTTAGGGCGCTGACTCTGTGCTGGCTGGTTAAATTTATATAACCAGGAGAATTACACTCTCCTCCGTTTAGGGAACTGACTCTGTTCTGGCTGGTATAAAAAATATAACCAGGAGATTTACACTGTCCTCAGTTTAGGGCACTGACTCTGTGCTGGCTGGTTAAATATATATAACCAGGAGATTTACCCTCCCATCAGTTTAGGGCCCTGACTCTGTTCTGGCTGGTTCAATATATATAACCAGGAGATTACTTTCTCCTCAGTTTAGGGATCTGAGTCTGTGCTGGCCGGTTAAATATATGTTACCAGATGATTTACACTCTCCTCAGTTTAGGGCAATGAGTCTGTGCTGGCTGGTTAAATATGTATAACCAGGTGTTTTACACTCTCCTCAGTTTAGGGCACTGACTCTGTGCTGGCTGGTTAAATATACATAACCAGGGGTTTTACACTCTCCTCAGTTTAGGGCACTGAGTCTGTGCTGGCTTGTGAAATATATATAACCAGAAGATTTACACTGTCCTCTGTTTAGGGCACTGACTCTGTGCTGGCTGGTTAAATATATATAACCAGGGGTTTTACACTCTATTCAGATAAGGGCAATAATGATGTGCTGGCTGGTTAAATATATATAACCAGGAGATTTACACTGTCCTCAGTTTAGGGCACTGCCTCTCTGCTGGCTGATTAAATATATATAACCAGGAGATTTACACTCTATTCAGTTTAGGGCTCAGACTCGGTACTAGCTGGTTCAATATAAATAACCATGAGATTTACACTCTCCTCAGTTTAGGGCACTGACTGTGTGCTGGCTGGTTAAATATATATAACGTGGACATTTACACTCTCCTCACTTTAGGGCACTGACTGTGTGCTGGATGGCTACATATATATATAAACAGTTGTTTTATACTCTCCTTTGTTTCGGGCACTGACTCTGTGCCGGCTGTTTCAATATATATCGCCAGGAGATTTACACTGTCCTGAGATTCGGGAACTGACTCTGTGCTGACTGGTTGAGTATACATAACCAGGAGATTTACACTCTTCTCAGTTTAGGCCACTGACTCTGTGCTGGCATGATCAATATATATAACCAGGAGATTTACACTCTCTTCTGTTTAGGGCACAGACTGTGTGCTGGCTGGTTACATGTATGTAACCAGGAGTTTTACACTCTCCTCAGTTTAGGCACTGAGTCTGTGCCGGCTGGTTCAATATATATTACGAGAAGATTTACTCTGTCCTCAATTTAGGGCTCTGACTCGGTGCTGGCTGGTTCAATATATATAACCAGGAGATTTACGCTCTCCTCAGTTAAGGGCACTGAGTCTGAGCTGGCTGGTTAAATATATATAACGTGGAGATTTACACTCTCCTCAGTTTCGGGCACTGACTGTGTGCTGGCTGGTTACATATATACAACCAGGAGTTTTACACTCTATTCAGTTTCGGGCAGTGACTATGTGCTGGCTGGTTTAATATATATAACCAGGAGATTTACACTGTCCTCAGTTTAGGACACGGACTCTGGGCTGTCTGGTTACATATAAATAACCAGTTGTTTTACACTCTATTCAGTGTACGGCACTGACTCTGTGCTGTCTGGTTAAATATACATAACCAGGAGATTTACACTCTCCTCAGTTCAGGGCACTGTCTCTGTGCTGGCTGTTTAAATGTGTATAAACATAGATTTAAACTGCCCTCAGTTCAGGGCACTGACTCTGTGCTGTCTGGTTACATATTTATAACCAGGGGTTTTACACTCTCCTCAGTTTATGGCACTGACTCTGTGCTGGCTGGTTAAATATACATAGCCTGGACATTTACACTCTCCTCACTTTAGGGCACTGACTCTGTGCTGGCTGGTTAAATATATATATATAAAACCAGGAGATTTAGGCTCTCCTCAGTGAACGGCACTGACTCTGTGCTGGCTGGTTACATATGTAAAACCAGGAGTATTACACTCTCCTCAATTTAGGGCTCTGACTCGGTGCTGGCTGGTTCAATATATATAACCAGGAGATTTACGCTCTCCTCAGTTAAGGGCACTGAGTCTGCATTGGTTGGTTCAATATACATAACAAGGAGATTTACACAGTCCTCAGTTCAGGGCAATGACTCTGTGCTGGCTGGTTAAATATATATAACGTGGAGATTTACACTCTCCTCAGTTTAAGGCACTGACTCTGTACTGGCTGGTTAAATATACATAGCCTGGAGATTTACACTCTCCTCAGTTAAGGGCACTGAGTCTGCATTGGTTGGTTCAATATACATAACAAGGAGATTTACACAGTCCTCAGTTCAGGGCAATGACTCTGTGCTGGCTGGTTAAATATATATAACCAGGAGATTTACACTCTCCTCAGTTTCGGATACTGTCTCTGTGCAGGCTGGTTCAATATATATAACCAGGAGATTTACACTCTCCTCAGTTTCGGGCACTAAGTCTGTGTTGGCTGGTTAAATATATATACAAACAGGAGATTTACACTCTCCTCAGTTTAGGACACTGTCTCTGTGCAGGCTGGTTCAATATATATAACCAGGAGATTTACACTCTCCTCAGTTTAGGGCACTGACTCTGTGCTGGCTGTTTAAATATATATATATAAACAGGAGATTTAAACTGCCTTCAGTTCAGGGCACTGACTCTGTGCTGGCTGGTTACATATTTATAACCAAGGGTTTTACACTCTCCTCAGTTTATGGCACTGACTCTGTGCTGTCTGGTTAAATTTCCATAGCCTGGAGATTTACAAGCTCCTCACTTTAGGACACTGACTCTGTGCTGGCTGGTTAAATATATATGTAAAACCAGGAGATTTACGCTCTCCTCAGTTAACGGCATTGACTCTGTGATGGCTGGTTACATATTTATAACCAAGAGTATTACACTCTCCTCAATTTAGGGCACTGACTCGGTGCTGGCTGGTTCAATATATATAACCAGGAGATTTACACTGTCCTCAGTTTAGGGCACTGACTGTGTGCTGGCTGGTTAAATATATATAACGTGGAGATTTACACTCTCCTCACTTTCGGGCACTGACTCTGTGCTGGTTGTTTAAATAAATATATATAAAACCAGGAGATTTACACTCTCCTCAGATAAGGGCACTGTCTCTGTGCTGGCTGGTTCAATATATATATAACCAGGAGATTTACACTCTCCTCAGTTTAGGGCACTGTCTCTGTGCTAGCTGGTTAAATACATATAACCAAGAGATTTACACTCTCCTCACTTTAGGGCACTGACTCTGTGCTATCTGGTTAAATATATGTAACCAGGAGATTTACACTCTCCTCACTTTAGGGCACTGACTGTGTGCTGGATGGCTACATATATATATAAACAGTTGTTTTATACTCTCCTTTGTTTCGGGCTCTGACTCTGTGCCGGCTGTTTCAATATATATATCCAGGAGATTTACACTGTCCTGAGATTCGGGAACTGACTCTGCGCTGACAGGTTGAGTATACATAACCAGGAGATTGACACTCTTCTCAGTTTAGGCCACTGACTCTGTGCTGGCATGATCAATATATATAACCAGGAGATTTACACTCTCCTCAGTTTAGGGCACTGTCTCTGTGCTAGCTGGTTAAATACATATAACCAAGAGATTTACACTCTCCTCACTTTAGGGCACTGACTCTGTGCTATCTGGTTAAATATATGTAACCAGGAGATTTACACACTCATCTGTTTAGGGCACAGACTGCGTGCTGGCTGGTTACATGTATGTAACCAGGAGTTTTACACTCTCCTCAGTTTAGGCACTGAGTCTGTGCTGGCTGGTTCAATACATATTACGAGAAGATTTACTCTGTCCTCAGTTTCGGGCACTGACTCTGTGCTGGCTGGTTCAATATGTATAACCAGGATATTTACACTCTCCTCAGTTTAGGGCACTGACTCTGTGCTGGCTGATTCAATATATATACCCAGGAGATTTACACTGTCCTCAGTAACCAGGAGTTTTACACTCTCCTCAGGTTAGGGCACTGACTCGGTGCTGGCTGGTTCAATATATATAACCAGGAGATTTACACTCTCCTCAGTTTAGGGCACTGAGTCTGAGCTGGCTGGTTAAATATATATAACGTGGAGATTTACACTCTCCTCAGTTTCGGGCACTGACTGTGTGCTGGCTGGTTAAATATATACAACCAGGAGTTTTACACTCTATTCAGTTTCGGGCAGTGACTATGTGCTGGCTGGTTTAATTTATATAACCAGGAGATTTACACTGTCCTCAGTTTAGGACACGGACTCTGGGCTGTCTGGTTACATATAAATAACCAGTTGTTTTACACTCTATTCAGTTTACGGCACTGACTCTGTGCTGTCTGGTTAAATATACATAACCAGGAGATTTACACTCTCTTCAGTTTAGAGCACCGAGTCTGTGCAGGCTGGGAAAATAGATATAACTTTAAGATTTACACTGTCCTCAGTTTAGGGCACTGACTCTGTGCAGGCTGGTTAAATATATATATATAAAACCAGTAGATTTAAACTCTCCTCAGTTTAGGGCACTGTCTCTGTGCTGGCTGGTTCAATTTATATAACCAGGAGATTTACACTCTCTTCTGTTTTGGGCACTGACTCTGTGCTATCTGGTTAAATATTTGTAACCAGGAGATTTACACTCTCCTCACTTTAGGGCACTGACTGTGTGCTGTCTGTTTAAATATATATAAACCAGGAGATTTACACTCTCATCAGTTTAGGGCACTGACTCTGTGCTGTCTGTTTAAATATATATAACCAGGATATTTACACTCTCCTCACTTTAGTGCACTGACCCTGCGCTGGCTCGTTCAATATATATATAACCGGGAGATTTACACTGTCGTCATTTTAGGGAACTGACTCTGTCCTGGCTGGTTACATATATATATAAACAGATGTTTTATACTCTCTTTTGTTTTGGGCACTGACTCTGAGATGGCTGGTTCAATATATATAGCCAGGAGATTTACACTGTCCTGAGATTCGGGAACTGACTCTGTGCTGACTGGTTGAGTACACATAAACAGGAGATTTACACCCTTCTCAGTTTATGCCACTGACTCTGTGCTGTCTGGTTAAATATACATAACCAGGAGATTTACACTCTCTTCAGTTTACGGCACTGACTCTGTGCAGGCTGGTTAAATATATATATATATATATATAAAACCAGTAGATTTAAACTCTCCTCAGTTAAGGGCACTGACTGTGTGCTCGCTTGTTAAATATTTATATAAAACGAAGAGATTTACACTCTCCTCAGTTTAGGGCACTGTCTGTGCTGGCTGGTTCAATATATATAACCAGGAGATTTATACTCTCCTCAGTTTAGGGCACTGACTCTGTGCTAGCTGTTTAAATATGTATAAACATAGATTTAAACTGCCCTCTGTTCCGGGCACTGACTCTGTGCTGTCTGGTTACATATTTATAACCAGGGGTTTTACACTCTCCTCAGTTTATGGCACTGACTCTGTGCTGGCTGGTTAAATATACATAGCCTGGACATTTACACTCTCCTCACTTTAGGGCACTGACTCTGTGCTGGCTGGTTAAATATATATATAAAACCAGGAGATTTACGCTCTCCTCAGTTAACAGCACTGACTCTGTGCTGGCTGGTTACATATTTATAACCAGGAGTATTACACTCTCCTCAATTTAGGGCACGGACTCTGTGCTGGATGGTTCAATATATATAACCAGGAGATTTACACTCTCCTCAGTTTAGGGAACTGACTCTGTCCTGGCTGGTTGCATATATATATAAACAGTTGTTTCATACTCTCCTTTGTTTCGGGCACTGACTCTGTGCTGGCTGGTTCAATATATATAGCCAGGAGACTTACACTCTCCTGAGATTCGGGAACTGACTCTGTGCTGACTGGTTGAGTATACATAACCAGGGGTTTTACATTCTTCTCAGTTTAGACCACTGACTCTGTGCTGGCATGTTCAATATATATAACCAGGAGATTTACACTCTCTTCTGTTTAGGGCACAGACTGTGTGCTGGCTGGTTACATGTATGTAACCAGGAGTATTTCACTCTCGTCAGGTTAGGGCACTGACTCGGTGCTGGCTGGTTCAATATATATAACCAGGAGATTTACACTCTCCTCAGTTTAGGGCACTGAGTCTGAGCTGGCTGGTTAAAATATATAACGTGGAGATTTACACTCTCCTCAGTTGAGGGCCCTGACTGTGTGTTGGCTGGTTAAATATGTACAACCAGGAGTTTTTCACTCTATTCAGTTTCGGGCAGTGACTCTGTGCTGGCTGGTTTAATATATATAACCAGGAGATTTACACTGTCCTCAGTTTAGGACACAGACTCTGTGCTGTCTGGTTACATATAAATAACCAGGCGTTTTACACTCTATTCAGTTTACGGCACTGACTCTGTGCTGTCTGGTTAAAGATACATAACCAGGAGATTTACACTCTCCTCAGTTTAGAGCACCGAGTCTGTGCTGGCTGGGAAAATAGATATAACTTGGAGATTTACACTGTCCTCAGTTTAGGGCACTGACTCTGTGCAGGCTGGTTAAATATATACATATAAAACCAGTAGATTTAAACTCTCCTCAGTTTAGGGCACTGTCTCTGTGCTGGCTGGTTCAATTTATATAACCAGGAGATTTACACTCCCCTCAATTTAGGGCACTGAGTCTGTGTTGATTGGTTAAATATATAAAACCAGGAGATTTACAGTCTCCTCAATTTATGGCACTGACTCTGTGCTGGCTGGTTCAATATACAGAACAAGGAGATTTACACTGTCCTCAGTTCAGGGCACTGACTCTGTGCTGGCTGGTTAAATATATATAACCAGGAGATTTACACTATCCTCAGTTTAGGATACTGTCTCTGTGCAGGCTAGCTCAAAACATATATCCAGGAGATTTATACTCTCCTCTGTTTCGTGCACTGAGGCTGTGTTGGCTGGGTAAATATATATTACCAGGAGATTTACACTCTCCTCAGTTTCGGGCACTAAGTCTGTGTTGGCTATTTAAATATATATCTAAATAGGAGATTTACACTCTCCTCAGTTTAGGATACTGTCTCTGTGCAGGCTGGTTCAATATATATAACCAGGAGATTTACACTCTCCTCAGTTTAGGGCACTGACTCTGTGCTGGCTGTTTAAATGTATATGTAAACAGGAGATTTAAACTGTCCTCAGTTCAGTGTACTGACTCTGTGCTGGCTGGATACATATTTATAACC
The DNA here is from genome assembly GCF_047496795.1 of Chiloscyllium punctatum. NCBI lineage: Eukaryota > Metazoa > Chordata > Chondrichthyes > Orectolobiformes > Hemiscylliidae > Chiloscyllium > Chiloscyllium punctatum. The sequence goes on along the minus strand of NC_092761.1, from coordinate 37,950,842 downwards.
AGGGTTTTTACACTCTCCTCAGTTTATGGCCATGAATCTGTGCTGGCTGGTTAAATATACATAGCCTGAGATTTACACTCTCCTCACTTTAGGGCACTGACTCTGTGCTGGCTGGTTAAATATATATGTAAAACCAGGAGATTTACGCTCTCCTCAGTTAACGGCACTGACTCTGTGCTGGCTGGTTAAATACATATAACCAGGAGATTTACACTCTCCTCAGTTAAGGGCACTGACTGTGTGCTGGCTGGTTACATATTTATAACCAGGGGTTTTACACTCTCCTCAGTTTATGGCACTGACTCTGTTCTGGCTGGTTAAATATACATAGCCTGGAGATTTACACTCTCCTCACTTTAGGGCACTGACTCTGTGCTGGCTGGTTAAATATATATATAAAACCAGGAGAATTACGCTCTCCTCAGTTAACAGCACTGACTCTGTGCTGGCTGGTTACATATTTATAACCAGGAGTATTACACTCTCCTCAATTTAGGGCACGGACACTGTGCTGGATGGTTCAACATATATATCCAGGAGATTTACACTCTCCTCAGTTAAGGGCACTGAGTCTGTGTTGGTTAGTTCAATATACATAACAAGGAGATTTACACTCTCCTCAGTTCAGGGCACTGACTCTGTGCTGGCTGGTTAAATATATATAACCAGGAGATTTACACTCTCCTCAGTTTAGGGCACTGACTCTGTGCTGGCTGTTTAAATGTATATGTAAACAGGAGATTTAAACGGTCCTCAGTTCAGTGTACTGACTCTGTGCTGGCTGGTTACATATTTATAACCAGGGTTTTTACACTCTCCTCAGTTTATGGCCATGAATCTGTGCTGGCTGGTTAAATATACAAAGCCTGAGATCTACACTCTCCTCACTTTAGGGCACTGACTCTGTGCTGGCTGGTTAGTTGTTTTATACTCTCCTTTGTTTCGGGCACTGACTGTGCTGGCTAGTTCAATATAGAAAGCCAGGAGATTTACACTGTCCTGAGATTCGGGAACTGACTCTGTGCTGACTGGTTGAGTATACATAACCAGGAGATTTACACTCTTCTCAGTTTCGGCCACTGACTCTGTACTGGCATGTTCAATATATATAAGCAGGAGATTTACACTCTCTTCTGTTTTGGGCACTGACTCTATGCTATCTGGTTAAATATATGTAACCAGGAGATTTACACTCTCCTCACTTTAGGGTACTGACTGTGTGCTGTCTGTTTAAATATATATAAACCAGGAGATTTACACTCTCATCAGTTTAGGGCACTGACTCTGTGCTGTCTGTTTAAATATATATAACCAGGATATTTACACTCTCCTCACTTTAGTGCACTGACTCTGCGCTGGCTCGTTCAATACATATAACCAGGAGATTTACACTGCCCTCATTTTAGGGAACTGACTCTGTCCTGGCTGGTTACATATATATATAAACAGATGTTTTATACTCTCTTTTGTTTTGGGCACTGACTCTGTGCTGGCTGGTTCAATATATAAAGCCAGGAGATTTACACTGTCCTGAGATTCGGGAACTGACTCTGTGCTGACTGGTTGAGTACACATAACCAGGAGATTTACATCCTTCTCAGTTTAGGCCACTGACTCTGTGCTGGCATGTTCAATATATATAACCAGGATGTTTACACTATCCTCAGGTTAGGGCACTGACTCGGTGCTGGCTGGTTCAATATATATAACCAGGAGATTTACACTCTCCTCAGTTTAGGGCACTGAGTCTGAGCTGGCTCGTTAAATATATATAACGTGGAGATTTACACTCTCCTCAGTTTCGGGCACTGACTGTGTGCTGGTTGGTTAAATATATACAACCAGGGGTTTTACACTCTATTCAGTGTCGGGCAGTGACTCTGTGCTGGCTGGTTTAATATATATAACCAGGAGATTTACACTGTCCTCAGTTTAGGACACGGACTCTGTGCTGTCTTGTTACATATAAATAACCAGGAATTTTACACTCTATTCAGTTTACAGCACTGACTCTGTGTTGTCTGGTTAAATATACATAACCAGGAGATTTACACTCTCCTCAGTTTAGAGCACGGAGTCTGTGCTGGCTGGTAAAATATATATAACTTGGAGATTTACACTGTCCTCAGTTTAGGGCACTGACTCTGTGCAGGCTCGTTAAATATATATATATAAAACCAGTAGATTTAAACTCTCCTCAGTTAAGGGTACTGTCTCTGTGTTGGCTGGTTCAACATATATATCCAGGAGATTTACACTCTCCTCAGTTTAGGGCACTGAGTCTGAGCTGGCTGGTTAAATATATATAACGTGGAGATTTACACTGTCCTCAGTTTAGGACACAGACTCTGTGCTGTCTGGTTACATATAAATAACCAGGCGTTTTACACTCTATTCAGTTTACGGCACTGAATCTGTGCTGTCTGGTTAAATATACATAACCAGGAGATTTACACTCTCCTCAGTTTAGAGCACCGAGTCTGTGCTGGCTGGGAAAATATATATAACTTGGAGATTTACACTATTCTCCGTTTAGGGCACTGACTCTGTGCAGGCTGGTTAAATATATATATATATAAAAAACCAGTAGATTTAAACTCTCCTCAGTTTAGGGCACTGTCTCTGTGCTGGCTGGTTCAATATATATAACCAGGAGATTTACACTCCCCTCAATTTAGGGCACTGAGTCTGTGTTGATTGGTTAAATATATAAAACCAGGAGATTTACAGTCTCCTCAATTTAGGGCACTGACTCTGTGCTGGCTGGTTGAATCTACAGAACAAGGAGATTTACACTGTCCTCAGTTCAGGGCACTGACTCTGTGCTGGCTGGTTAAATATATATAACCAGGAGATTTAAACTCTCCTCAGTTTAGGATACTGTCTCTGTGCAGGCTAGCTCAAAATATATATCCAGGAGATTTACACTCTCCTCAGTTAAGGGCACTGAGTCTGTGTTGGCTGGTTAAATATATATATAAACAGGAGATTTACACTCTCCTCAGTTTATGATACTGTCTCTGTGCAAGCTGGTTCAAAATATATAACCAGGAGATTTACACTCTCCTCAGTTTAGGGCACTGACTCTGTGCTGGCTGTTTAAATGTATATGTAAACAGGAGATTTAAACTGTGCTCAGTTCAGTGTACTGACTCTGTGCTGGCTGGTTACGTATTTATAACCAGGGTTTTTACACTCTCCTCAGTTTATGGCCATGAATCTGTGCTGGCTGGTTAAATATACATAGCCTGAGATTTACACTCTCCTCACTTTAGGGCACTGACTCTGTGCTGGCTGGTTAAATATATATGTAAAACCAGGAGATTCACGCTCTCCTCAGTTAACGGCACTGACTCTGTGCTGGCTGGTTAAATATATATAACCAGGAGATTTACACGCTCCTCAGTTTAGGGCACTGACTCGGTGCTGGCTGGTTCAATATATATAACCAAGAGTATTACACTATATTCTGTTTAGGGCTCTGACACTGTGCTGTCTGTTTAAATATATATAACCAGGATATTTACACTCTCCTCACTTTAGTGCACTGACCCTGCGCTGGCTCGTTCAATATATATATAACCAGGAGATTTACACTGCCCTCAGTTTAGCAAATTGACTCTGTCCTGGCTGGTTACATATATATATATATACACAGTTGTTTTATACTCTCCTTTGTTTCGGGCACTGACTCTGTGCTGGCTGGTTCAATATATATAGCCAGGAGATTTACACTGTCCTGAGATTCGGGAACTGACTCTGTGCTGACTGGTTGAGTATACATAACCAGGAGATTTACACTCTTCTCAGTTTAGGCCACTGACTCTGTACTGGCATGTTCAATATATATAACCAGGAGATTTACACTCTCTTCTGTTTTGGGCACTGACTCTGTGCTATCTGGTTAAATATATGTAACCAGGACATTTGCACTCTCCTCACTTTTTGGCACTGACTCTGTGCTGTCTGTTTAAATATATATAACCAGGATATTTACACTCTCCTCACTTTAGTGCACTGACCCTGCGCTGACTCGTTCAATATACATAACCAGGAGATTTACACTGCCCTCATTTTAGGGAACTGACTCTGTCCTGGCTGGTTACATATATATATAAACAGGTGAGTTATACTCTCTTTTGTTTTGAGCACTGACTCTGTGCTGGCTTGTTCAATATATATAGCCAGGAGATTTACACTGTCCTGAGATTCGGGAACTGACTCTGTGCTGACTGGTTGAGTACACATAACCAGGAGATTTACACCCTTCACAGTTTAGGCCACTGACTCTGTGCTGGCATGTTCAATATATATAACCAGGAGATTTACACTCTCTTCTGTTTAGGGCACAGACTGTGTGCTGGCTGGTTACATGTATGTAACCAGGAGTATTTCACTCTCGTCAGGTTAGGGCACTGACTCGGTGCTGGCTGGTTCAATATATATAACAAGGAGATTTACACTCTCCTCAGTTTAGGGCACTGAGTCTGAGCTGGCTGGTTAAATATATATAACGTGGAGATTTACACTCTCCTCAGTTGAGGACACTGACTGTGTGTTGGCTGGTTAAATATGTACAACCAGGAGTTTTTCACTCTATTCAGTTTCGGGCAGTGACTCTGTGCTGGCTGGTTTAATATATATAACCAGGAGATTTACACTGTCCTCAGTTTAGGACACAGACTCTGTGCTGTCTGGTTACATATAAATAACCAGGCGTTTTACACTCTATTCAGTTTACGGCACTGACTCTGTGCTGTCTGGTTAACTATACATAACCAGGAGATTTACACTCTCTTCAGTTTAGAGCACCGAGTCTGTGCTGGCTGGGAAAATATATATAACTTGGAGATTTACACTATTCTCCGTTTAGGGCACTGACTCTGTGCAGGCTGGTTAAATATATATATATAAAAAACCAGTAGATTTAAACTCTCCTCAGTTTAGGGCACTGTCTCTGTGCTGGCTGGTTCAATATATATAACCAGGAGATTTACACTCCCCTCAATTTAGGGCACTGAGTCTGTGTTGATTGGTTAAATATATAAAACCAGGAGATTGACAGTCTCCTCAATTTAGGGCACTGACTCTGTGCTGGCTGGTTGAATCTACAGAACAAGGAGATTTACACTGTCCTCAGTTCAGGGCACTGACTCTGTGCTGGCTGGTTAAATATATATAACCAGGAGATTTAAACTCTCCTCAGTTTAGGATACTGTCTCTGTGCAGGCTAGCTCAAAATATATATCCAGGAGATTTACACTCTCCTCAGTTAAGGGCACTGAGTCTGTGTTGGCTGGTTAAATATATATATAAACAGGAGATTTACACTCTCCTCAGTTTATGATACTGTCTCTGTGCAAGCTGGTTCAATATATATAACCAGGAGATTTACACTCTCCTCAGTTTAGGGCACTGACTCTGTGCTGGCTGTTTAAATGTATATGTAAACAGGAGATTTAAACTGTGCTCAGATCAGTGTACTGACTCTGTGCTGGCTGGTTACGTATTTATAACCAGGGTTTTTACACTCTCCTCAGTTTATGGCCATGAATCTGTGCTGGCTGGTTAAATATACATAGCCTGAGATTTACACTCTCCTCACTTTAGGGCACTGACTCTGTGCTGGCTGGTTAAATATATATGTAAAACCAGGAGATTCACGCTCTCCTCAGTTAACGGCACTGACTCTGTGCTGGCTGGTTAAATATATATAACCAGGAGATTTACACTCTCCTCAGTTTAGGGCACTGACTCGGTGCTGGCTGGTTCAATATATATAACCAAGAGTATTACACTATATTCTGTTTAGGGCTCTGACACTGTGCTGTCTGTTTAAATATATATAACCAGGATATTTACACTCTCCTCACTTTAGTGCACTGACCCTGCGCTGGCTCGTTCAATATATATATAACCAGGAGATTTACACTGCCCTCAGTTTAGCAAATTGACTCTGTCCTGGCTGGTTACATATATATATACACAGTTGTTTTATACTCTCCTTTGTTTCGGGCACTGACTCTGTGCTGGCTGGTTAAATATATATAGCCAGGAGATTTACACTGTCCTGAGATTCGGGAACTGACTCTGTGCTGACTGGTTGAGTATACATAACCAGGAGATTTACACTCTTCTCAGTTTAGGCCACTGACTCTGTACTGGCATGTTCAATATATATAACCAGGAGATTTACACTCTCTTCTGTTTTGGGCACTGACTCTGTGCTATCTGGTTAAATATATGTAACCAGGACATTTGCACTCTCCTCACTTTTTGGCACTGACTCTGTGCTGTCTGTTTAAATATATATAACCAGGATATTTACACTCTCCTCACTTTAGTGCACTGACCCTGCGCTGACTCGTTCAATATACATAACCAGGAGTTTTACACTGCCCTCATTTTAGGGAACTGACTCTGTCCTGGCTGGTTACATATATATATAAACAGATGATTTATACTCTCTTTTGTTTTGAGCACTGACTCTGTGCTGGCTTGTTCAATATATATAGCCAGGAGATTTACACTGTCCTGAGATTCGGGAACTGACTCTGTGCTGACTGGTTGAGTACACATAACCAGGAGATTTACACCCTTCACAGTTTAGGCCACTGACTCTGTGCTGGCATGTTCAATATTTTAAGCCAGGAGGTTTACACTATCCTCAGTTTAGGGCACTGTCTCTGTGCTGGCTGGTAACATGTATGTAACCAGGAGGTTTACACTCTCCTCAGGTTAGGGCACTGACTCGGTGCTGGCTGGTTCAATATATATAACCAGGAGATTTACACTTTCCTCAGTTTAGGGCACTGACTGTGTGCTGGCTGGTTAAATATATACAACCAGGGGTTTTACACTCTCTTCAGTGTCGGGCAGTGACTCTGTGCTGGCTGGTTTAATATATATAACCAGAAGATTTACACTGTCCTCAATTTAGGACACGGACTCTGTGCTGTCTGGTTACATATAAATAACCAGGAGTTTTACACTCTATTCAGTTTACGGCACTGACTCTGTGCTGTCTGGTTAAATATACATAACCAGGAGATTTACACTCTCCTCAGTTTAGAGCACGGAGTCTGTGCTGGCTGGTAAAATATATATAACTTGGAGATTTACACTGTCCTCAGTTTAGGGCACTGACTCTGTGCAGGCTCGTTAAATATATATATATAAAAACAGTAGATTTAAACTCTCCTCAGTTAAGGGCACTGACTGTGTGCTGGCTGGTGAAATATTTATATAAAACGAAGAGATTTACACTCTCCTCGGTTTAGGGCACTGTCTCTGTGTTGGCTGGTTCAACACATGTATCCAGGAGATTTACACTCTCCTCAGTTTAGGGCACTGACTCTGTTCTGGCTGTTTAAATATTTATAAACATAGATTTAAACTGCCCTCAGTTCAGGGCACTGACTCTGTGCTGTCTGGTTACATATTTATAACCAGGGGTTTTACACTCTCCTCAGTTTATGGCACTAACTCTGTGCTGGCTGGTTAAATATATATATATATATAAAACCAGGAGATTTACGCTCTCCTCAGTGAACGGCACTGACTCTGTGCTGGCTGGTTACATATGTAAAACCAGGAGTATTACACTCTCCTCAATTTAGGGCTCTGACTCAGTGCTGGCTGGTTCAATATATATAACCAGGAGATTTACGCTCTCCTCAGTTAAGGGCACTGAGTCTGCATAGTTGGTTCAATATACATAACAAGGAGATTTACACAGTCCTCAGTTCAGGGCACTGACTCTGTGCTGGCTCGTAAAATATATATAACCAGGAGATTTACACTCTCCTCAGTTTAGGATACTGTCTCTGTGCAGGCTGGTTCAATAGATATAACCAGGAGATTTACACTCTCCTCAGTTTCGGGCAGTAAGTCTGTGTTGGCTAGTTAAATATATATATAAACAGGAGATTTACACTCTTCTCAGTTTTGGACACTGTCTCTGTGCAGGCTGGTTCAATATATATAACCAGGAGATTTACACTCTCCTCAGTTTAGGGCACTGACTCTGTGCTGGCTGTTTAAATATATATATATATAAACAGGAGAATTAAACTGCCCTCAGTTCTGGGCACTGACTCTGTGCTGGCTGGTTACATATTTATAACCAGGGGTTTTACACTCTCCTCAGTTTATGGCACTGACTCTGTGCTGGCTGGTTAAATATACATAGCCTGGAGATTTACACTCTCCTCACTTTAGGACACTGACTCTGTGCTGGCTGGTTAAATATATATGTAACACCAGGAGATTTACGCTCTCCTCAGTTAACGGCACTGACTCTGTGATGGCTGGTTACATATTTATAACCAGGAGTATTACACTCTCCTCAATTTAGGGCACTGACTCGGTGCTGGCTGGTTCAATATTTATAACCAGGAGATTTACACTCTCCTCAGTTTAGGGCACTGACTGTCTGCTGGCTGGTAAAATATATATAACGTGGACGTATAAACTCTCCTCACTTTCGGGCACTGACTCTGTGCTGGTTGTTTAAATATATATATAAACCAGGAGATTTACATTCTCCTCAGATAAGGGCACTGTCTCTGTGCTGGCTGGTTCAATATATATATAACCAGGAGATTTACATTCTCCTCAGTTTAGGGCACTGACTCATTGCAATCTGGTTAAATATATGTAACCAGGAGATTTACACTCTCCTCACTTTAGGGCACTGACTGTGTGCTGGATGGCTACATATATATATAAACAGTTGTTTTATACTCTCCTTTGTTTCGGGCACTGACTCTGTGCTGGCTGGTTCAATATATATAGCCAGGAGATTTACACTGTCCTGAGATTCGGGAACTGACTCTGTGCTGACTGGTTGAGTATACATAACCAGGAGATTTACACTCTTCTCAGTTTAGGCCACTGACTCAGTGCTGGCATGATCAATATATATAAACAGGAGATTTACACTGTCTTCTGTTTAGGGCACAGACTGTGTGCTGGCTGGTTACATGTATGTAACCAGGAGTTTTACACTATGCTCAGTTTAGGGCACTGTCTCTGTGCTGGCTGGTTACATATATGTAACCAGGAGGTTTACACTCTCCTCAATTTAGGGCACTGACTCGGTGCTGGCTGGTTCAATATATATAACCAGGAGATTTACACTCTCCTCAGTTTAGGGCACTGAGTCTGAGCTGGCTGATTAAATATATATAACGTGGAGATTTGCACTATCCTCAGTTAAGGGCACTGACTGTGTGCTGGCTGGTTAAATATATACAACCAGGAGTTTTACACTCTATTCAGTTTCGGGCAGTGACTTTGTGCTGGCTGGTTTAATATATATAACCAGAAGATTTACACTGTCCTCAGTTTAGGACACGGACTCTGGGCTGTCTCGTTACATATAAATAACCAGTTGTTTTACACTCTATTCAGTTTACGGCACTGACTCTGTGCTGTCTGGTTAAATATACATAACCAGGAGATTTACACTCTCCTCAGTTTAGTGCACCGAGTCTGTGCTGGCTGGGAAAATATGTATAACTTGGAGATTTTCACTGTCCTCAGTTTAGGGCACTGACTCTGTGCAGGCTGGTTAAATATATATATATAAAACCAGTAGATTTAAACTCTCCTCAGTTAAGGGCACTGACTGTGTGCTGGCTGGTTAAATATTTATATAAAACGAAGAGATTTACACTCTCCTCAGTTTAGTGCACTGTCTCTGTGCTGGCTGGTTCAATATATATAACCAGGAGATTTATACTCTCCTCAGTTTAGGGCACTGACTCTGTGCTGGCTGTTTAAATATGTATAAACATAGATTTAAACTGCCCTCTGTTCAGGGCACTTTCTCTGTGCTGTCTGGTTACATATTTATAATCAGGGGTTTTACACTCTCCTCAGTTTATGGCACTGACTCTGTGCTGGCTGGTTAAATATGCATAGCCTGGAGATTTACACTCTCCTCACTTTAGGGCACTGACTCTGTGCTGGCTGGTTAAATATATATATAAAACCAGGAGATTTACGCTCTCCTCAGTTAACAGCACTGACTCTGTGCTGGCTGGTTACATATTTATAACCAGGAGTATTACACTCTCCTCAATTTAGGGCACGGACTCTGTGCTGGATGGTTCAATATATATAACCAGGAGATTTACACTCTCCTCAGTTTAGGGAACTGACTCTGTCCTGGCTGGTTACATATATATATAAACAGTTGTTTCATACTCTCCTTTGTTTCGGGCACTGACTCTGTGCTGGCTGGTTCAATATATAGAGCCAGGAGACTTACACTCTCCTGAGATTCGGGAACTGACTCTGTGCTGACTGGTTGAGTATACATAACCAGGGGTTTTACATTCTTCTCAGTTTAGACCACTGACTCTGTGCTGACATGTTCAATATATATAACCAGGAGATTTACACTCTCTTCTGTTTAGGGCACAGACTGTGTGCTGGCTGGTTACATGTATGTAACCAGGAGTATTACACTCTCGTCAGGTTAGGGCACTGACTCGGTGCTGGCTGGTTCAATATATATAACCAGGAGATTTACACTCTCCTCAGTTTAGGGCACTGAGTCTGAGCTGGCTGGTTAAATATATATAACGTGGAGATTTACACTCTCCTCAGTTGAGGGCACTGACTGTGTGTTGGCTGGTTAAATATGTACAACCAGGAGTTTTTCACTCTGTTCAGTTTCGGGCAGTGACTCTGTGCTGTCTGGTTAAATATACATAACCAGGAGATTTACACTCTCCTCAGTTTAGAGCACCGAGTCTGTGCTGGCTGGGAAAATATATATAACATGGAGATTTACACTATCCTCAGTTTAGGGCACTGACTCTGTGCAGGCTGGTTAAATATATATATATAAAACCAGTAGATTTAAACTCTCCTCAGTTTAGGGCACTGACTCTGTGCTGGCTGGTTAAATATATATAACCAGGAGATTTACACTCTCCTCAGTTTAGGATACTGTCTCTGTGCAGGCTAGCTCAAAATATATATCCAGGAGATTTATACTCTCCTCGGTTTCGTGCACTGAGGCTGTGTTGGCTGGGTAAATATATATTACCAGGAGATTTACACTCTCCACAGTTTCGGGCACTGAGTCTGTGTTGGCTGGTTAAATATATATATAAACAGGAGAGTTACACTCTCCTCAGTTTAGGATACTGTCTCTGTGCAGGCTTGTTCAATATATATAACCAGGAGATTTACACTCTCCTCAGTTTAGGGCACTGACTCTGTGCTGGCTGTTTAAATGTATATGTAAACAGGAGATTTAAACTGTCCTCAGTTCAGTGTACTGACTCTGTGCTGGCAGGTTACATATTTATAACCAGGGTTTTTACACTCTCCTCAGTTTATGGCACTGACTCTGTGCTGGCTGTTTAAATGTATATGTAAACAGGAGATTTAAACTGTCCTCAGTTCATTGTACTGACTCTGTGCTGGCTGGTTACATATTTATAACCAGGGTATTTACACTCTCCTCAGTTTATGGCAATGACTCTGTGCTGGCTGGTTAAATATACATAGCCTGAGATTTACACTCTCCTCACTTTAGGGCACTGACTCTGTGCTGGCTGGTTAAATATATATGTAAAACCAGGAGATTTACGCTCTCCTCAGTTAACGGCACTGACTCTGTGCTGGCTGGTTAAATATATATAACCAGGAGATTTACACTCTCCTCAGTTTAGGGCACTGACTCTGTGCTGGCTGGTTCAATATATATAACCAGGGGATATACACTATCCTCAGTTTAGGGCAATGACTTTGTGCTGGCTGGTTCAATATATATAACCAAGAGTATTACACTATATTCTGTTTAGGGCTCTGACACTGTGCTGTCTGTTTAAATATATATAACCAGGAGATTTACTGTCTCCTCAATTTAGGGCACTGACTCTGTGCTGGCTGGTTCAATCTACAGAACAAGGAGATTTACACTGTCCTCAGTTCAGGGCACTGACTCTGTGCTGGCTGGTTAAATATATATAACCAGGAGATTTACACTCTCCTCAGTTTAGGATGCTGTCTCTGTGTAGGCTGGTTCAATATATATAACCAGGAGATTTACGCTGTCCTCAGTTAAGGGCACTGATTCTGCATTGGTTGGTTCAATATACATAACAAGGAGATTTACACAGTCCTCAGTTCAGGGCACTGAGTCTGTGCAGGCTCGTATAATATATATAACCAGGAGATTTACACTCTCCTCAGTTTAGGATACTGTCTCTGTGCAGGCTGGTTCAAGATATATAACCATGAGATTTACACTCTCCTCAGTTTCGGGCACTAAGTCTGTGTTGGCTAGTTAAATATATATATAAGAAGGAGATTTACACTCTTCTCAGTTTAGGACACTGTCTCTGTGCAGGCTGGTTCAATATTTATAACCAGGAGATTTACACTCTCCTCAGTTTAGGGCACTGACTCTGTGCTGGCGGTTTAAATATATATATATAAACAGGAGATTTAAACTGCCCTCAGTTCAGGGCACTGACTCTGTGCTGGCTGATTACATATTTATAACCAGGGGTTTTACACTCTCCTCAGTTTATGGCACTGACTCTGTGCTGGCTGGTTAAATATACATAGCCTGGAGATTTACACTCTCCTCACTTTAGGACACTGACTCTGTGCTGGCTGGTTAAATATATATGTAAAACCAGGAGATTTACGCTCTCCTCAGTTAACGGCACTGACTCTGTGATGGCTGGTTACATATTTATAACCAGGAGTATTACACTCTCCTCAATTTAGGGCACTGACTCGGTGCTGGCTGGTTCAATATATATAACCAGGAGATTTACACTCTCCTCAGTTCTGGGCACTGACTGTGTGCTGGCTGGTAAAATATATATAACGTGGAGATTTACACTCCCCTCAATTTCGGGCACTGACTCTGTGCTGGTTGTTTAAATATATATATAAAACCAGGAGATTTACACTCTCCTCAGATAAGGGCACTGTCTCTGTGCTGGCTGGTTCAATATATATATAACCAGGAGATTTACACTCTCCTCAGTTTAGGGCACTGACTCTGTGCTATCTGGTTAAATATATGTAACCAGGAGATTTACACTCTCCTCACTTTAGGGCACTGACTGAGTGCTTGATGGCTACATATGTATATATAAACAGTTGTTTTATACTCTCCTTTGTTTCGGGAACTGACTCTGTGCTTACTGGTTGAGTATACATAACCAGGAGATTTACACTCTTCTCAGTTTAGGCCACTGACTCTGTGCTGGCATGATCAATATATATAACCAGGAGATTTACACTCTCTTCTGTTTAGGGCACAGACTGTGTGCTGGCTGGTTACATGTATGTAACCAGGAGTTTTACACCCTCCTCAGGTTAGGGCACTGACTCGGTGCTGGCTGGTTCAATATCTATAACCGGGAGATTTACACTCTCCTCAGTTTAGGGCACTGAGTCTGAGCTGGCTGGTTAAATATATACAGAGTCAGTTCCCTAAACTGAGGGCAGTGTAAATCTCCTGGTTATATATATTGAACCAGCCAGCACAGAGACAGTGCCCTTAACTGAGGAGAGTGTAAATCTCCTGGTTTTATATATATATTTAAACAACCAGCATAGAGTCAGTGCCCGAAAGTGAGGAGAGTGTAAATCTCCTGGTAACATATATTTAACCAGTCAGCACAGAGTCAGTGCACTTAGGTGAGGAGAGAGTAAATATCCTGGTTATATATATTGAACCAGCCAGCACCGAGTCAGTGCCCTAAATTGAGGAGAGTGTAATACTCCTGATTATAAATATGTAACCAGACATCACAGAGTCAGTGCCGTTAACTGAGGAGAGCGTAAATCTCCTGGTTTTACATCCATATTTAACCAGCCAGCACAGAGTCAGTGTCCTATAGTGAGGAGAGTGTAAATCTCAAGGCTATGTATATTTAACCAGCCAGCACAGAGTCAGTGCCATAAACTGAGGAGAGTGTAAAACCCCTGGTTATAAATATGTAACCAGCCAGCACAGAGTCAGTGCCCTGAACTGAGGACAGTTTAAATCTCCTGTTTATTTATATATTTAAACAGCCAGCACAGAGTCAGTGCCCTAAACTGAGGAGAGTGTAAATCTCCTGGTTATATATATTGAACCAGCGTGCACAGAGACACTATCCTAAACTGAGGACAGTGAAAATTTCCTGTTTATATATATATTTAACCAGCCAACACTGACTCTGTGCTGGCTGGTTACATATTTATAACCAGGAGTATTACACTCTCCTCAATTTAGGGCACTGACTCTGTGCTGGCTGGTTCAATTTATATAACCAGGAGATTTACACTCTCCTCAGTTAAGGGCACTGAGTCTGTGTTGGTTGGTTCAACATACATAACAGGGCGACTTACACTCTCCTCAGTTCAGGGCACTGACTCTGTGCTGGCTTGTTAAATATATATAACCAGGAGATTTACACACTCCTCAGTTTAGGATACTGTCTCTGTGCAGGCTGGTTCAATGTATATAACCAGGAGATTTACACTCTCCTCAGTTTCGGGCACTGAGTCGGTGTTGGCTGGTTCAATATATATATAAACAGGAGATTTAAACTGTCCTCAGTTCAGGGCACTGACTCTGTGCTGGCTGGTTACATATATATAAAACCAGGGGTTTTACACTCTCCTCAGTTTATGGCACTGACTCTGTGCTGGCTGGTTAAATATACTTAGCCTGGAGATTTACACTCTCCTCACTTTAGGACACTGATTCTGTGCTGGCTGGTTAAATATATATGTAAAACAAGGAGATTTACGCTCTCCTTAGTTAACGGCACTGACTCTGTGATGGTTGGTTACATATTTATAACTAGGAGTATTACACTCTCCTCAATTTAGGGCACTGACTCGGTGCTGGCTGGTTCAATATATATAACCAGGAGATTTACACTCTCCTCACTTTCGGGCACTGACTCTATGCTGGTTGTTTAAATATATATATAAAACCAGGAGATTTACACTCTCCTCAGATAAGGGCACTGTCTCTGTGCTGGCTGGTTCAATATATATAACCAGGAGATTTACACTATCCTCAGTTTAGGGCACTGTCTCTGTGCTGGCTGGTTAAATACATATAACCAAGAGATTTACACTCTCCTCAGTTTTGGGCACTGACTCTGTGCTGGCTGGTTCAATATATATAACCAGGGGATAGTCACTATCCTCAGTTTAGGGCAATGACTTTGTGCTGGCTGGTTCAATATATATAACCAAGAGTATTACACTATATTCTGTTTCGGGCTCTGACACTGTGCTGTTTGTTTAAATATATATAACCAGGAGATTTACACTCACCTCACCTTAGTGCACTGACCCTGCGCTGGCTCGTTCAATATATATAACCAGGAGATTTACACTGCCCTCAGTTTAGGGAACTGACTCTGTCCGGGCTGGTTACATATATATATATATATATAAACAGTTGTTTTATACTCTCCTTTGTTTCGGGCACTGACTCTGTGCTGGCTGGTTCAATATATATAGCCAGGAGATTTACACTGTCCTGAGATTCGGGAACTGACTCTGTGCTGACTGGTTGAGTATACATAACCTGGAGATTTACACTCTTCTCAGTTTAGGCCACTGAATCTGTGCTGGCATGTTCAATATATATAACCAGTAGATTTACACTCTCTTCTGTCTCGGGCACTGAGTCTGTGCTATCTGGTTAAATATATGTAACCAGGCGATTTACACTCTCCTCACTTGAGGGCACTGACTGTGTGCTGGCTGGTTAAATATATATAACCAGCAGATTTAGACTCTCCTCAGTTTAGTGCACTGTCTCTGTGCTGGCTGGTTCAATATATATAACCGGGAGATTCACACTCCCCTCAGTTTAGGGCTCTGACACTGTGCTGTCTGGTTAAATATACATAACCAGGAGATTTACACTGCCCTCAGTTTAGGGAACTGACTCTGTCCTGGCTTTTACATATAGATATAAACAGTTGTTTTACACCCTCCTTTGTTTAGGGCACTGAGTCTGTGCTGGCTGGTTCAATATATATAACCAGGAATTTTATACTCTCCTCAGTTTAGAGCACTGACTCTGTCCTGGCTGGTTCAATATATATATAACCAGGAGATTTACACTGTCCTGAGATTCGGGAACTGACTCTGTGCTGACTGGTAAAATATATATAACCAGGTGTTTTACACTCTATTCTGTTTAGGGCACTGACTCTGTGCTGCCTGGTTAAATATATATAACCAGGAAATTTACACTTTCCTCAGTTTAGGGCACTGACTCTGAGCTGGCTGGTTTTATATATATATATATAAAACCAGGGGTTTTCTCCTCTCCTCAGTTAAGGGCACTGACTCTGTGCTGGCTGGTTAAATATATATAACCGGAGATTTACACTCTACTCAGTTTAGAGCACCGAGTCTGTGCTGGCTGGTTCAATATATATAACCAGGTGATTTACACTGTCCTCAGTTTAGGGAACTGACTCTGTGTGCGGGCTGGTTACATATATATAGAACCAGGTGTTTTACACTCTCCTCATTTTAGAGCAATGACACTGTGCTGGCTGGTTCAATATATATAACCAGGAGATTTACACTGTCCTCAGTTTAGGGCACTGACTCTGTGCAGGCTGGTTAAATATATATATATAAAACCAGTAGATTTTAACTCTCCTCAGTTAAGGGCACTGTCTCTGTGCTGACTGGTTCAATATATATAACCAGGAGATTTACACTCTCCTCAGTTTAGGGCACTGACTCTGTGCAGGCTGGTTAAATATATATATATAAAACCAGTAGATTTTAACTCTCCTCAGTTAAGGGCACTGTCTCTGTGCTGACTGGTTCAATATATATAACCAGGAGATTTACTCTCTCCTCCGTTTCGGGCACTGACTCGGTGCTGGCTGGTTCAATATATATAACCAGGGCATATACACTATCCTCAGTTTAGGGGAATGACTTTGTGCTGGCTGGTTCAATATATGTAACCAAGAGTATTACACTATATTCTGTTTAGGGCTTTGACACTGTGCTGTCTGTTTAAATATATATAACCAGGATATTTACACTCTCCTCACTTTAGGGCACTGACCCTGCGCTGGCTGTTTAAATATATTAGTAAACAGGAGATTTAAACTGTCCTCAGTTCAGGGCACTGACTCTGTGCTGGCTGGTTACATATTTATAACCAGGGGTTTTACACTCTCCTCAGTTTATGGCACTGACTCTGTGCTGGCTGGTTAAATATACATAGCCTGGAGATTTACACTCTCCTCAGTTGAGGGCACTGACTCGGTGCTGGCTGGTTCAATATATATAACCAGGAGATTTACACTCTCCTCAGTTGAGGGCACTGACTGTGTGCTGGCTGGTTAAATATATATAACGTGGAGATTTACACTCTCCTCACTTTCGGGCACTGACACTATGCGGGTTGTTTAAATATATATATAAAACCAGGAGATTTACACTCTCCTCAGTTAAGGGCACTGTCTCTGTGCTGGCTGGTTCAATATATATAACCAGGGGATAGTCACTATCCTCAGTTTCGGGCAATGACTTTGTGCTGGCTGGTTCAATATATATAACCAAGAGTATTACACTATATTCTGTTTCGGGCTCTGACACTGTGCTGTCTGTTTAAATATATATAACCAGGATATTTACACTCTACTCACCTTCCTGCACTGACCCTGCGCTGGCTCGTTCAATATGTATAACCAGGAGATTTACACTGCCCTCAGTTTAGGGAACTGACTCTGTCCTGGCTGGTTACATATATATATATATATATATATATAAACAGTTGTTTTATACTCTCCTTTGTTTCGGGCACTGACTCTGTGCTGGCTTGTTCAATATATATCGCCAGGAGATTTACACTGTCCTGAGATTCGGGAACTGACTCTGTGCTGACTGGTTGAGTATACATAACCAGGAGATTTACACTCTTCTCAGTTACGGCCACTGACTGTGTGCTGGCATGTTCAATATATATAACCAGGAGATTTACACTCTCTTCTGTTTAGGGCACTGACTCTGTGCTGTCTGGTAAAATATATGTAACCAGGAAATTTAGACTCTCCTCAGTTTAGGGCACTGTCTCTGTGCTGGCTGGTTAAATATATATATAAACCAGGAGATTTACACTCTCATCCGTTTAGGGCACTGACTCTGTGCTTGCTGGTTAAATATATATAACCAGCAGATTTAGACTCTCCTCAGTTAAGGGCACTGACTCTGTGCTGGCTGGTTAAATATATATAACCGGAGATTTACACTCTACTCAGTTTTGAGCACCGAGTCTGTGCTGGCTGGTTCAATATATATAACCAGGAGATTTACACTGTCCTCAGTTTAGGGCACTGACTCCGTGTGCGGGCTGGTTACATATCTATATAACCAGGAGTTTTACACTCTCCTCAGTTTATAGCAATGACACTGTGCTGGCTGGTTCAATATATATAAGCAGGAGATTTACACTCTCCTCCGTTTTGGGCACTGACTCCGTGTGCTGGCTGGTTACATGTCTATATATAAAACCAGGAGTTTTACACTCTATTGAGTTTAGGGCACTTACTCTGTGCTGTCTGGTCAAATATACATAACTAGGAGATTATCACTGTCCTCAGTTAAGAGCACTGAGTCTGTGCTGGTTAACGATATATAACGTGGAGTTTTACACTCTCCTCAGTTTAGGGCACTGACTCTGTGCTGGCAGGTTCAATGTATATAACCATAGGATTTACACTCTCCTCAGTTCAGGGCACTGAGTCTGTGTTGGCTGGTTCAATATATATAACCAGGGGATAGTCACTGTCCTCCATTTCGGGCAATGACTTTGTGCTTGCTGGTTCAATATATACAACCAAGAGTATTACACTATATTCTGTTTCGGGCTCTGACACTGTGCTGTCTGTTTAAATATATATAACCAGGATATTTACACTGTCCTCACCTTCCTGCACTGACCCTGCGCTGGCTCGTTCAATATATATAACCAGGAGATTTACACTGCCCTCAGTTTAGGGAACTGACTCTGTCCTGGCTGGTTACAGATATATATATATATATATATAAACAGGTGTTTTATACTCTCCTTTGTTTCGGGCACTGACTCTGTGCTGGCTGGTTCAATATTTCTAACCAGGAGATTTACACTCTCCTCAGTTCAGGGCACTGAGTCTGTGCTAGCTGGTTCAATATATGTAACCAGGAGATTTACACTCTCCTCAGTTGAGGGCACTGTGTCTGTGCTGACTGGTTACATGTATATAACCAGGAGTCTTACACTCTCCTCAGTTTCGTGCACTGACTCTGTGCTGGTTGGTTCAATATATATAACCAGGAGATTTACTCTCTCCTCACCTAAGTGCACTGACTCTGTGCTGACTGGTTAAATATATGTTACCAGGAGAATTACACTCTCCTCAGTTTAGGGCACTGACTCTGTTCTGGCTGGTTAAATATACATAGCCTGGAGATTTACACTCTCCTCACTTTAGGGCACTGACTCTGTGCTGGCTGGTTAAATATATATGTAAAACCAGGAGATTTACGCTCTCCTCAGTTAACGGCACTGACTCTGTGCTGGCTGGTTACATATTTATAACCAGGAGTATTACACTCTCCTCAATTTAGGGCACTGACTCGGTGCTGGCTGGTTCAATATATATAACCAGGAGATTTACACTCTCCTCAGTTTAGGGCACTGACTGTGTGCTGGCTGGTTAAATATATATAACGTGGAGATTTACACTCTCCTCACTTTTGGGCACTGACTCTGTGCTGGTTGTTTAAATATATATATAAAACCAGGAGATTTACACTCTCCTCAGTTAAGGGCACTGTCTCTGTGCTGGCTGGTTCAATATATATAACCAGGAGATTTCCACTATCCTCAGTTTAGGGCACTGTCTCTGTGCTGGCTGGTTAAATACATATAACCAAGAGATTTACACTCTCCTCAGTTTATGGAACTGACTCTGTGCTGGCTGGTTCAATATATATAACCAGGGGATAGTCACTATCCTCAGTTTCTGGCAATGACTTTGTGCTGGCTGGTTCAATATATATAACAAGGAAATTTACACTGTCCTCGGTTTAGGGCACTGACTCTGTGCTGTCCGGATAAATATATATAACCAGGAGATTTACTTCTCCTCACCTCAGTGCACTGACTCTGTGCTGGCTGGTTTATGGCACTGTTTCTATGCTGGCTAGATAAATCTATATGACGTGGAGATTTATACTGTCCTCAGTTTAGGGCACTGACTGTGTGCTGGCTGGTTAAATATATATATAAAACCAGGAGATTTGCATTCACCTCAGTTAAGGGCACTGACTCTGTGCTGGCTTGTTAAATATGTAAAACCAGAAGATTTACACTCTCCTCAGATTAGGGCACAGACTGTGTGCTGGCTGGTTACATGTATATAACCAGGAGTTTTACACTCTCCACAGGTTAGAGCACTGACTCAGTGCTGGCTGGTTCAATATATATAACCAGGAGATTTACACTGTCCTCAGTTTAGGGCACTGAGTCTATGCTAGCTGGTTAAATAAATATAACGTGGAGATTGACACGCTCCTCAGTTTAGGGCACTGACTATGTGCTGTCTGGTTACATATAAATAACCAGGAGTTTTACACTGTATTCAGTTTAGGACACTGTCTCTGTGCAGGCTGGTTCAATATATATAACCAGGAGATTTAGACTGTCCTCACTTTAGGGCACTGACTCTGTGCTGGCTGGTTCAATATATATAACCAGGAGATTTAGACTCTCCTCACTTTAGGGCACTAACTCTGTGCTGGCTGGTTCAATATATATAACCAGGAGATTTACACTCTCCTCAGTTTAGGGCACTGAGTCTATGCTAGCTGGTTAAATAAATATAACGTGGAGATTGACACGCTCCTCAGTTTAGGGCACTGACTCTGTGCTGTCTGGTTACATATAAATAACCAGGAGTTTTACACTGTATTCAGTTTAGGACACTGTCTCTGTGCAGGCTGGTTCAATATATAAAACCAGGAGATTTAGACTCTCCTCACCTAAGTGCACTGACTCTGTGCTGGCTGGTTAAATATATGTTACCAGGAGATTTACACTCTCCTCAATTTATGGCACTGTTTCTATGCTGGCTCGATAAATCTATATAACGTGGAGATTTATACTCTCCTCAGCTGTAGGGCACTGACTGTGTGCTGGCAGGTTAAATATATATATAAACCAGCAGATTTACACTCTCATCAGTTTAGGGCACTGACTCTGTGCTGTCTGGTTAAATATATATAACCAGGAGATTTACATCTCCTCACCTAAGTGCACTGACTCTGTGCTGGCCTGTTAATTATATATATCCAGGGCTTTTATACTCTCCTGAGATTAGGGCACTGACTGTGTGCTGGCTGGTTAAATATATATATAAAACCAGGAGATTTGCATTCTCCTCAGATAAGGGCACTGACTCTGTGCTGGCTTGTTAAATATGTAAAACCAGAAGATTTACACTCTCCTCAGATTAGGGCACAGACTGTGTGCTGGCTGGTTACATGTATATAACCAGGAGTTTTACACTCTCCTCAGGTTAGAGCCCTGACTCAGTGCTGGCTGGTTCAATATATATAACCAGGAGATTTACACTGTCCTCACTTTAGGGCACTGAGTCTATGCTAGCTGGTTAAATAAATATAACGTGGAGATTGACACGCTCCTCAGTTTAGGGCACTGACTCTGTGCTGTCTGATTACATGTAAATAACCAGGAGTTTTACACTGTATTCAGTTTTGGACACTGTCTCTGTGCAGGCTGGTTCAATATATATAACCAGGAGATTTACACTCTCCTCAGTTCAGGGCACTGACTCTGTGCTGGCTGGTTCAATATATATAACCAGGAGATTTACGCTCTCCTCAGTTTATGGCACTGTTTCTATGCTGGCTAGATAAATCTATATAACGTGTAGATTTATACTCTCCTCAGTTGTAGGGCACTGACTGTGTGCTGGCAGGTTAAATATATGTATAAACCAGGAGATTTACACTCTCATCAGTTTAGGGCACTGACTCTGTGCTGTCTGGTAAAATATATATAACCAGGAGATTTACATCTCCTCACCTAAGTGCACTGACTCTGTGCTGGCCTGTTAATTATATATATCCAGGGCTTTTACACTCTCCTGCGTTTAGGGCACTGACTGTGTGCTGGCTGGTTCAATACATATAACCAGGAGACTTACACTCTCCTCAGTTTAGGGCACTGACTCTGTCCTGGCTGGTTCAATATATTTAACCAGGAGATTTACACTCTATTCTGTTGAGGGAACTGACTCTGTGCTGACCGGTTAAATATATATAACCAGCAGATTTACACTCCCTTCAGTTTAGGCCACTAACTCTGTCCTGGCCGGTTCAATATATATAACCAGGAGATTTTCACTGTCCTGCGATTAGGGAACTGACTCTGTGCTGACTGGTTAAATATACAAAACCAGGAGATTTACACTATTCTCAGTTTAGGGCACTGACTCTGTGCTGGCTGGTTCAATATATATAACCAGGAGCTTTACACTGTTCTCAGTTTAGGGCACTGACTCTGTGCTGGCTGGTTAAATATACATAACCAGGAGATTTACCCTCTCCTTAGCTAAGTGCACTGACTTTGTGCCGGCTGGTTAAATATATGTAACCAGGAGATTTACACTCTCCTCAGTTTAGGGCACTGGGTCTGTGGTGGCTGGTTCAATATATATAACCAGGAGATTTACACTGTCCTCAGTTTAGGGCAATGACATTGTGCTGGCTGGTTAAATATATATAAGCAGGAGTTTTACACACTCCTCAGTTTAGGGCACTGACTCTGTGCTGGCTGGTTCAATATATATAACCAGGAGATTTACACAGTCTTCAGTTTAGGGCACTGACTCTGTGCTGGCTGGTTAAATATATATAACCAGGTGTTTTACACTCTCCTCAGTTTAGGGCACTGACTCTGTGCTGGCTCGTTAAATATTGATAACCAGCATATTTACACTCTCCTCAGTTTAGGGCATTGAATCTGTGCTGGCTGGTTCAATATAGAGAACATAGAACATAGAACATAGAACAATACAGCACAGAACAGGCCCTTCGGCCCACGATGTTGTGCCGTACCTCTATCCTAGATTAAGCACCCATCCATGTACCTATCCAAATGCTGCTTAAAGGTCGCCAATGATTCTGACTCTACCACTCACACGGGCAGCGCATTCCATGCCCCCATCACTCTCTGGGTAAAGAACCCACCCCTGACATCTCCCCTCTCCCTTCCACCCTTCACCTTAAATTTATGTCGCCTTGTAACACTCTGTTGTACCCGGGGAAAAAGTTTCTGACTGTCTACTCTATCTATTCCCCTGATCATCTTATAAACCTCTATCAAGTCACCCCTCATCCTTCGCCGTTCCAACGAGAAAAGGCCGAGAACTCTCAACCTATCCTCGTACGACCTATTCTCCATTCCAGGCAACATCCTGGTAAATCTTCTCTGCACCCTCTCCAAAGCTTCCACATCTTTCCTAAAGTGAGGCAACCAGAACTGCACACAGTACTCCAAATGTGGTCTAACCAAAGCCCTGTACAGCTGCAACATCACTTCATGACTCTTGAATTCAATCCCTCTGCTAATGAACGATAATACACCATAGGACTTCTTACAAACTCTATCCACCTGAGTGGCAACTTTCAAAGATCTATGTACATAGACCCCAAGATCCCTCTGTTCTTCCACCTGACTAAGAACCCTACCATTAACCCTGTATTCCGCATTCTTATTTGTTCTTCCAAAATGGACAACCTCACACTTGGCAGGGTTGAACTCCATCTGCCACTCCTCAGCCCAGCTCTGTATCATATCTAAGTCCTTTTGCAAATGACAAATGCCCTCCTCACTGTCCACAACTCCACCTATCTTCGTATCATCTGCAAATTTACTGACCCACCCTTCGACTCCCTCATCCAAGTCATTAATAAAAATTACAAACAGCAGAGGACCCAGAACTGATCCCTGCGGAACTCCACTTGTAACTGGGCTCCAGGCTGAATATTTACCATCTCCCACCACTCTCTGACTTCGACCGGTTAGCCAGTTTTCTATCCAATTGGCCAAATTTCCCTCTATCCCATGCCTCCTGACTTTCCGCATAAGCCTACCATGGGGAACCCTATCAAATGCCTTACTAAAATCCATGTACACTACATCCACTGCTCTACCCTCATCCACATGCTTGGTCAGCTCCTCGAAGAATTCAATAAGACTTGTAAGGCAAGACCTACCCTTCACAAATCCGTGCTGGCTGTCCCTAATCAAGCAATGTGTTTCCAGATACTCGTAAATCCTATCCCTCAGTACCCTTTCCATTACTTTGCCTACCACAGAAGTAAGACTAACTGGCCTGTAATTCCCGGGGTTATCCCTATTCCCTTTTTTGAACACGGGCACAACATTCGCTACTCTCCAGTCCCCTGGTACCATCCCCGTTGCCAGTGAAGATGAGAAGATCACTGCCAATGGTACTGCAATTTCCTATCTTGCTTCCCACATAATACTAGTATATATCCCGTCCGGCCCGGGGGAATTGTCTATCCTCAAGTTGTTCAAAATGTCCAACACATCTTCCTTCCTAACAAGTATCTCTTCTAGCTTACCAGTCCGTTTCACACAGTCCGGTTAAATATATATAACCAGGAGATTTACACTGTCCTCAGTTTAGGGCACTGACTCTGTGCTAGCTGATTATATATATATAACCAGGTGTTTTACACTCTACTCAGTTTAGGGCACTGACTCTGTGCTGGCTGGTTCAATATATGTAACCAGGAGATTTACACTATCCTCAGTTGAGGGCACAGAGTGTGTGCTGGCTGTTTAAATATATATAACCAGGAGTTTTACACACTCCTCAGTTTAGGGCACTGACTCTTTGCTTACTGGTTAAATATATATAACCAGGAGATATGCACAGTCCTCAGTTTAGGGCTGTGAGTCTGTGCTGGCTGGTTTTATATATATATATATATATAGCCAGGGGTTTTTCACTCTATTCAGTTTAGGGCACTGACTCTCTGCTGGCTGGTTCAATATATACAACCAGGAGATTTACACTGTCATCAGTTGAGGGCACTGACTCTGTGCTGTCTGGTTAAATATATATAACCAGGAGATTTACACTCTCCTCAGTTTAGGGCACTGACTCTCTGCTGGCTGGTTCAATATATGTAACCAGGAGAATTACACTCTCCTCAGTTTAGGGCACTGACTATGTGCTGGCTGGTTAAATATATAAAACCAGGAGCTTTACACACTCCTCAGTTCAGGGCACTGACTCTGTGCTGGCTGCTTAAATATATCTCACCAGGATATTTACACTCTCCTAAGTTGAGTGCACTGACTCTGCGCTGGCTGCTTAAATATTTCTAACCAGGAGATTTACACAATCCACAATTTAGGGCACTGACTCTGTGCTGGCTGGTTAAATATATATATTGAGGAGATTGACACATTCCTCAGTTTTGGGCACTGACTCTGTTCTGGCTGGTTAAATATATATAACCAGTTGTTTTACACTCTCCTCAGTTCAGGGCACTGACTCTGTGCTGGCTGGTTCAATATATATAACCAGGTGTTTTACTCTCTATTCAGTTTAGGGTTCTGACTCTGTGCTGGCTGGTTAAATATATATAACCACTTCTTTTACACTCTCCTCAGTTTAGGGCACTGACACTGTGCTGGCTGGTTCAATATATAAAATCAGGAGATTTAAACTCTCCAAGTTTAGGGCACTGAGTCTGTGCTGGCTGGTAAAATATATCGAATCAGTTGTTTTACACTGTTCTCAGTTTAGGGCACTGAGTCTGTGCTGGGTGGTTTAATATATTTAAGAGAATATTTACACTCTCCTCAGTTTAGGGCACTGACTCTGCGCTGGCTGGTTAAATATATATAACCTGGTGATTTAGACTCTCCTCAGTTTAGGGCACTGAGTCTGTGCTGGCTAGTTTAATATATATAAAGAGAATATTTACACTCTCCTCAGTTTAGGGCACTGACTCAGTGCTGGCTGGTTCAATGTATATAACCAGGATATTTTCACTGTCCTCAGTTCAGGGTACTGACTCTGTGCTGACAGGTTAAATATATATAACCAGGCGTTTTACACTCTCCTCAGTTTCGGGCACTGACTCTGTGCTGGTTTGTTCAATGTATATAACCAGAAGATTTACACTGTCCTCAGTTTGGGCACTGTCTCTGTGCTGGCTGGTTAAATATATATAAGCAGGAGTTTTTGACTGTCCTCAGTTTAGGGCAATGACTCTGTGCTGTCTGTTTCAATAGATATAACCAGGAGATTTACACTCTTCTCAGTTTAGGGCTCTGACTCTGTGCTGGATAGTTGAATATATATAACCAGGAAATTTACACTGTCCTCAGGTTAGGGCACTGACTCTGTGCTGGCTGGTTAAATATATATAACCAGGAGTTTTACACTCTATTTAATTTAGGGCACTGACTGTGTGCTGTCTGGGTAAATATGTATAACCAGGAGATTTGCAATGTCCTCAGTTTAGGGCAATGACCCTGTGCTGTCTGGTTAAATATATATAACAAGGACATTTACACTCTCCTCACCTAAGTGCACTGACTCTGTGCTGGCTGGTTAAATATATGTAACCAGGAGATTTACACTCTCCTCAGTTTAGGGCACCGAGACTGTGTTGGCTGGTTCAATATATATAACCAGGTGATTTACACTGTCTTCAGTTTATAGCAATGACACTGTGCTGGCTGGTTAAATATCTACATAAAACCAGGCGATTTACAATCTCCTCCGTTTAGGGCACTGACTCTGAGCTGGCTGGTTCAACATATATAACCAGGCGATTTACACTGTCCTCAGTTTAGGGCACTGACTCTGTGCTGTCTGTGTAAATATATATAACCAGGAGATTTACAATGTCCTCAGATTAGAGCACTGACTCTGTGCTGTTTGTTTAAATATATATAACCAGGTGTTTTACACCCGATTCAGTTTCGGGCACTGAGTCTGTGTTGGCTGGTTAAATATATATTACCAGGAGTTTTACACTCTATTCAGTTTAGGGCTCTGACTCTGTTCTGGCTGGTTCAATATATATAACCAGGAGATTTACACTTTCCTCAGATTAGGGCACTGACTCTGTGCTGTCTGGTTAAATATATATAACCAGGAGATTTACACTCTATTCAATATCGGGCACTGAGTCTGTGCTGTCTGGGTAAATATATATAACCAGGAGATTTACACTGTCCTCAGTTTAGGGCTGTGACTCTGTGCTGGCTGATTTTATACATATATTACCAGGAGTTTTACAATCTATTCAGGTTCAGGGCTCTGATTCTGTGCTGTCTGTTTCAATATATCTAACCAGGAGTTTTACACTCGATTCAGTTTCGGGCTCTGACTCTGAGCTGGCTGGTTAACTATATGTATAACCAGGAGTTTTACACTCTCCTCAGTTTAGGGCACTGACTCTGTGCTGGTTGGTTTAACATATATAACCAGGAGATTTACACTGTCCTCAGTTTAGGGCACTGACTCTGTGCTGGATAGTTCAATGTATATACCCAGGAGTTATATGCTGGGTAAATATATATAACCAGGAGATTTGCAATGTCCTCAGATTAGGACACTGACTCTGTGCTGTTTGTTTAAATATATATAACCAGGTGTTTTACACCCGATTCAGTTTCGGGCACTGAGTCTGAGCAGGCTGGTTAAATATATATAACCAGGAGTTTCACACTCTATTCAGTTTAGGGCTGTGACTCTGTGCTGGCTGGTTCAATATATATAGCCATTTGTTTTACAATCTCCTCAGTTTCGTGCAATGACTCTGTGCTTTACATTGTCCTCACCTAAGTGCACTGACTCTGTGCTGGCTGGTTCAATATATATAACCAGGAGATTTACACTCTCCTCACCTAAGTGCACTGACTCTGTGCTGGCTGGTCCAATATATATAACCAGGAGATTTACACTCTCCTCACCTAAGTGCAATGACACTGTGCTGGCTGGTTGAATATCTACATAAAACCAGGCGATTTACAATCTCCTCAGTTTAGGGCATTGACTCTGAGCTGGCTGGTTCAACATATCTAACCAGGAGATTTACACTGGCCTCAGTTTAGGGCACTGACTCTGTGCTGTCTCGTTAAATATATATAACCAGGAGTTTTACACTCTATTCATTTTAGGGCACTGACTCTGTTCTGTCTGTGTAAATATATATAACCAGGAGATTTACAATGTCCTCAGATTAGGGCACTGACTCTGTGCTGTTTGTTTAAATACATATAACCAGGTGTTTTACACCCGATTCAGTTTCGGGCACTGAGTCTGTGCTGGCTGGTTCAATACATGTAACCAGGACTTTTACACTCTATTCAGTTTAAGGCTCAATATCTGTTCTGGCTGGTTCAATATCTATAACCAGGAGATTTACACTGTCCTCAGATTAGGGCACTGACTCTGTGCTGTCTGGTTAAATATATGTAACCAGGAGATTTACACTCTGTTCAATTTAGGGCACTGACTCTGTGCTGTCTGGGTAAATATATATAACCAGGAGATTTACAATGTCCTCAGTTTAGGGGAATGGCTCTTTGCTGACTGGTTAAATATACATAACCAGGAGATTTACACTCTCCTCAGTTTAGGGCACTGACTCTGTGTGGGCTGTGTCAATGTATATAACCAGGAGTTTAACACTCCATTCAGTTTAGGGCTCTGACTCTGTGCTGGCTGATGAACTGTCTACAACCAGTTTTTTACACTCTCCTCAGTTTAGGGCACTGACTCAGTCCTGGCTGGTTCAATATATATCACCAGAAGATTTACCCTCTCCACAGTTTATGGCACTGACTCTGTGCTGGCTGGTTCAATACATATAACCAGGGGATTTACACTATCCTCAGTTTCGGGCACTGACTCTGTGCTGGCTGGTTCAATATATACAACACGGAGTTTTACACTCAATTCAGTTTCGGGCACTGAGTCTGTGCTGGCTGGTTAAATATATATAACCCGGAGTTTTACACTCTCCTCAGTTTAGGGCACTGACTCGGTCCTGGCTGGTTCAATATATATCACCAGGAGATTTACCCTCTCCTCAGTTGAGGGCACTGACTCTGTCCTGGTTGGTTCAATATATATAACCTGGAGATTTACACTCTCCTCAGTTTAGGGCACTGAGTCTGTGCTGGCTGGTTTAATATATTTAAGGGCATATTGACACTCTCCTCAGTTTAGGGCACTGACTCTGCGCTGGCTGGTTTAATATTTATAAAGAGAATATTTACACTCTCCTCAGTATAGGGCACTGGCTCAGTGCTGGCTGGTTCAATATATATAACCAGGATATTTACACTGGCCTCAGTTTCAGGCACTGAGTCTGTACTGGCTGGTTAAATATATATAACCAGCAGATAGACACTCTTCTCAGTTTAGTGCACTGACTCTGTGCTGGTTGGTTCAATATATATAACCTGGAGATTTAGACTCTACTCAGTTTAGGGCACTGAATCTGTGCTGGCTGGTTTAATATATTTGAGGGAATATTTACACTCTCCTCAGTTTTGGGCACTGACTCTGCGCTGGCTGGTTTAATATTTATAAAGAGAATATTTACACTCTCCTCAGTTTAGGGCACTGGCTCAGTGCTGGCTGG
This sequence comes from Chiloscyllium punctatum, assembly GCF_047496795.1. Taxonomy (NCBI): domain Eukaryota; kingdom Metazoa; phylum Chordata; class Chondrichthyes; order Orectolobiformes; family Hemiscylliidae; genus Chiloscyllium; species Chiloscyllium punctatum. Next base: position 37,921,094 of record NC_092761.1, on the reverse strand, counting down.
TTCAATGTATATAACCAGGATATTTACACTCTTCTCAGTTCAGGGCACTGACTCTGTGCTGGTTTGTTCAATGTATATACCCAGGACATTTACACTGTCCTCAGTTTGGGCACTGACTCTGTGCTGGCTGGTTAAATATATATTCCCAGTTGTTTTACACTCTCCTCAGTTTAGGGCACTGACTATCTGCTGGCTTGTTCAATATATATAACCAGGAATTTTACACACTATTCAGTTTGGGGCTCTGCCTCTGTGCTGGCTGGTTAAATATATATAACCAGTTGTTTTACACTCTGTTCAGTTTAGGGCACTGATTCTGTTGGCTGTTTCAATATATAGAACCAGAAGATTTACAGTGTACTCAGTTTAGGGCACGGACTCTGTGCTGTCTGGTTAAATATATATTCCCAGTTGTTTTACACTCTCCTCAGTTTAGGGCACTGACTATCTGCTGGCTTGTTCAATATATATAACCAGTAATTTTACACACTGTTCAGTTTGGGGCTCTGACTCTGTGCTGGCTGGTTCAACACATATAACCTGTTGTTTTACACTCTCCTCGGTTTCGGGCACTGACTCTGAGATGGCTGGTTTAAAAAAATATAACCAGGAGATTTACACCCTCCTCAGTTTTGGACACTGACTGCGTGCGGGCTGGTTAAATATACATAACCAGGATTTTTAAACTCTCCTCATTTTAGGGCACTATCTCTGTGCTGACTGGTTAAATTTATAGAACCAGGAGGTTTACACTCTCCTCAGTTTCGGGGACTCACTCTGTGCTGGCTCGTTAAATATATATAACTAGGAGATTTACACTCCCCACAATTTAGGGCACTGACTCTGTTCTGTCTGGTTAAATAGATATATCCAGGAGATGTACACTCTCCTCATCTAAGTGCACTGACTCTGTGCTGGCTCATTAAATATATGGAACCAGGAGATTTACACTCTCATCAGTTGAGGGCACTGCGTCCGTGCTGGCAGGTTAAATATATCTAAGCAGGAGTTTTACACTGTATTCAGTTTAAGGCAATGACTCTGTGCTGACTGTTTAAATGTATAAAGCCAGGAGATTTACACTCCTCAGTTTAGGGCACTGACTCTGTGCTGGCTGGTTAAATATATCTCACCAGGAGTTTTACACTCTATGAGGTTTTGGGCTCTGACTCTGTGCTGGCTGCTTAAGTATATATAAACAGTGGTTTTACACTCTCCTCAGTTTCAGGCACTGACTCTGTGCTGGCTGGTTCAATATATATAACCAGGAGATTTAAATTCTCCAAGTTTCGGGCACTGAGTCTGTACTGTCTGGTTCAATATATATAACCAGGAGATTTACACTGCCCTCAATTTCGGGCACTGACTCAGTGCTGGCTGGTTCAATAAATATAACCAGGAGATTTACCCTGTCCACAGTTGAGGGCACTGACTCTGTGCTGTCTGGTTTAATATATATAAAAAGGAGATTTACACTCTCCTCAGTTTAGGGCACTGACTCTGTGCTGGCTGGCACTGAGTCTGTGCTGGCTTCTTAAATATAAAAAACCAGTTGTTTTATACTCTCCTCAGTTTCGGCCACTGACTCTGCACTGGCTGCTTAAATATATATAACCAGGAGATTTACACTCTCCTCGGTTTAGGGCACTGACTCTGTGCTGGCTGGTTCAATACATATAACCAGAAGACTTCCACTCTCTTCAGTTTAGGGCACTGAATCTGTGCAGGCCGGTTAATTGTATATAACCTGATATTTTACACTCTCCTGAGTTCAGGGCATTGGCTCCGTGCTGGCTGATTAAATATATACAACCAGGAGATTTACACTCTCCTCGGTTTAGGAGACTGAATCTGTGCTGGCTGGTTCAATACATGTAACCAGAAGATTTACACTCTCCTCGGTTTAGGGCACTGAATCTGTGCCCTCTGGTTAAATATGTATATAACCAGTAGATTTACTCTCTCCACAGTTTAGGGCACTGAATCTGTGCTGGCTGGTTACATCTCCTCAGTTTAGATCACACACTCTGTGGAGGCCGAATAATTATATATTACCTGATATTTTACACTCTCCTGAGTTTAGGGCACTGACTCTGTGCTGGCTGTTTAAATATATACAACCAGAAGATTTACACTCTCCTCAATTTTATGCAATGTCTCTGTGCTGGCTGGTTAAATAGATATATCCAGGAGATTTACACTCGAATCACCTAAGTGCACTGACTCATGGCTGGCTGGTTAAATATATGTAACCAGGAGATTTACACTCTCATCAGTCGAGGCCACTGAGTCTGTGCTGGCTGATTAAATATATAAAACCAGTTGTTTTACGCTATCTTCAGTTTAGGGCACAGACTCTGTGCTGGCTGGTGATATATATATAACCAGGAGATTAACACTGTCCTCAGTTTAGCGCACTGACTCTGTGTTGGCTGGTGAAATATATATACCCAAGAGTTTTACACTGTCCTCAGTTTCGGGCCCTGACTGTGCTGGCTGGTTAAATATATATAACCAGGAAAATTACACTCTCCTCAGTTTATGGCACTGACTCTGCGCTGGCTGGTTAAATATATTTCACAAGGAGTTTTAAACTCTATTCAGTTTAGGGCACTGAGCCTGAGCTGGCTGGTTTAATTTATATAACCAGTTGTTTTTCACTCTCCTGAGTTTAGGGCAGTGGCTCCGTGCTGGATGGTCAAATATATACAACCAGGAGATTCACACTCTCCTCAGTTTAGGGCACTGAGTCTTGCTGGCGGGTTAAATATATATAAGCAGGAGATTTACTCTCTCCTCAGTATACAGCGCTGTTTCTTTGTTGGCTGGTTAAATATATGAATAACCAGGAGACTTACCCTCTCCTCAGTTCAGGGCACTGACTCTGCACTGGCTGGTTAAATATATATAACCGGTAGATTTGTACTCTCCTCAGTTTACGGCAATGACTCTGTACTGGCTGGTTAAATATGTATAACCAGGAGATTTACACTCTCCTCAGTTTTCGGCACTGACTCTGTGCTGGCTGTTTAAATATATTTAACCAGGAGATTTACGCTCTCCTCAGTTGAGGGCACTGATTTTGTGCTGGCTGGTTAAATATATATAACCAGGAGATTTAAACTCTCCTCAGTTTAGGGCATGGATCTGTGCTGGCCGGTTAAATATATATAACCAGGATATCTAAACTCTCCTCCGTTGAGGGCATGAATCTGTGCTGGCCGGTTAAATATATATAACCAGGAGACCTACCCTCTCCTCAGTTGAGGGCACTGAGTATGTGCTGGCTGGTTGAATATACATGACCAGAAGATTTACACTCTCCTCAGTTTAGGTTACTGACTCTGCGCTGGCTGGTTGAATATATCTAGCCGGGGGACTTACACTATCCTCATTTTAGGGCACTGACTCTAAGCTGGCTGTTTAAATGTATTTAACCCGGAGATTTACACTCTCCTAAGTTTAGGCACTGATTCTGTGCTGGCTGTTAAAATATATATCACCAGGAGATTTACACTCTCCTCAGTTTATGGCACTGACACTGTGCTGGCTGTTTAAAAATATATAACCAGCAGATTTACACTCTCCTCAGTTTAGAGCAATGACTCTGTGCTGGCTGGTTAAATAAATACATAACCAGGAGATTTACACTCTCTTCAGTTTAGGGCATGAGTCTGTCCTCGTTGGTTAAATGTATATAACCAGGAGATTTACACTCTCCGAAGATTCGGGCACTGACTCTGCGCTGGCTGTTTAATTATATCTCACCAGGATATTTACACTCTACTCAGGTTAGTGCACTGACTCTGTGTTGTCTGTTTAAATATATATAACCAGAAGATTTACACTCTCCTCAGTTTAGGGCAGTGACTCTGTGCTGGCTGGTTGAATATATATAACTAGGAGATGTACATTCTCATCAGTTTAGGGCACTGACTCTGCGCTGTCTGGTTGAATATATCTAGCCGGGGGACGTACACTATCCTCATTTTAGGGCACTGACTCTAAGCTGGCTGTTTAAATGTATTCAACCCGGATATTTACACTCTCCTAAGTTTCGGCACTGATTCTGTGCTGGCTGTTAAAATATATATAACCAGGAGATTTACACTCTACTCAGTTTATGGCACTGACACTGTGTTGGCTGTTTAAAAATATATAGCCAGCAGATTTACACTCTCCTCAGTTTAGAGCAATGACTCTGTGCTGGCTGGTTAAATAAATACATAACCAGGAGATTTACACTCTCTTCAGGTGAGGGCACTGAGTCTCTGCTGGCTGGTTATATGTATATAATCAGGAGATATACACTCTCTGAAGTTTCGTGCACTGACTCTACGCTGGCTGTTTAAATATACATAACCCAGATATTTACACTCTTCTCAGGTTAGTGCACTGACTCTGTGTTGTCTGTTTAAATATATATAACCAGAAGATTTACACTCTCCTCAGTTTTGGGCACTGAGTCTGTGCTGGCTGGTTAAATATATATAACCAGAATATTGACACTGTCCTCTGTTTCGGGCACTGACTCGGTGCTGGCTGGTTCAATATATATAACCCAGAGAGTTACCCTCTCCTCAGTTTAGGGCACTGACTCTGTGCTAGCTGGTTAAGTATATATAACCAGGGGATTTGCACTCGACTCACTTTAGGGCACTGACTCTGTGTTGTCTGGTTAAATATATATAACCAGAAGATTTACACTCTCCTCAGTTTGGGGCCTTGACTCGGGGCTGGCTGGTTTAATATATATAACCAAGAGTCTTACACTCTCCTCAGTGTAGGGCACTGACTCTGTCTGGCTGGTTCAATATATATAAACAGGAGATTTACACTCTCCTCAGTTTAGGGCACTGACTCTGTGCTGGCTGTTTCAATATATATAACCAGGAGATTTACACTCTCCTCAGTTTAGGTCACTCACTCTGTGCAGGCCGGTTAAATATATATAAGCTGATGTTTTACACTCTCCTCAGTTTAGGGCACTGAGTATGTGCTGGCTGGTAAAATATATATAACCAGGAGATTTACACTCTTCTCAATTTAGTGTACTGTCTCTGTGCTGTCTGGTTAAATAGATATATCCAGGAGATTTACACTCTCCTCACCTAAGTGCACTGACTCTGTGCTGGCTGGTTAAATATATATAAGCAGGAGTTTTACACTCTATTCAGTTTAGGGCACTAACTCTGTGCTGACTGGTTAAATGTATATAACCAGGAGATTTACACTCTCCTCAGTTTAGGGCACTGAGTATGTGCTGGCTAGTTAAATATATATAACCAGGAGAATAACACTCTCCTCAGTTTAGGGCACTGAGTCTGTGCTGGCTAGTTTTATATATATAACCAGTATTTTTACATTCTCTTCAGTTTAGGGCACTGAGTCTGTGCTGGCTGGTTAAATATATATAACCAGGATTTTTGCACTCTCTTCAGTTTAGGGCACTGAGTCTGTACTGGCTGGTTAAATATATATAACCAGGAGATTTACACTCTCCTCAGTTTAGGGCACTGACTCTGTGCTGGCAGGTTTAATATAAATTACCAGAAGATTTACTCTGTCCTCAGTGTAGGCCACTAAGTCTGTGATGGCTGGTTAAATATATATAACCAGGAGATTTACACTCTTCTCACTTTAGGGCACTGACTCTGTCCTGGCTGTTTAAATATATGTAACCAGTTGTTTTAAACGCTCCTCAGTTTAGGCCACTGTCTCTGTGCTGGCTGGTTCAATAGATATAACTGTGAGATTTACCCTCTCCTCAGTTTAGGGCACTGACTCTGCACTGGCTATTTAAATACATATAACTGTGAGATTTACCCTCTCCTCAGTTTAGGGCACTGACTCTGTGCTGGCTGGTTAAATATATATAACCAGGAGATTTACACTGTCCTCAGATTAGGGCACTGACTCTGTGCTGGCTGGTTAAATATATATATAACCAGGAGATTTTCTCTCTCCTCAGTTTAGGGCACTGACTCTCTGTTGGCAGGTTGAATATATATAACCAGGAGATTTACCCTCTCCATTTAGGGCAATGACACTGTGCTGGCTGGTTAAATATATATAACCAGGGGATTTGCCCTCTCCTTAGTTCAGGGCACTGACTCTGTGCTGGCTGTTTAAATATATATAACCAGTAGATTTACACTGTCCTCAGTTTAAGGAAAGACTCGGTGGTGGCTAGTTAAATACATGTCACCAGGGGATTTACACTCTACTCACTTTAGAGCACTGACACTGTGTTGTCTGGTTAAATATACATAACCAGAAGATTTACACTCTCCTCAGTTTGGGGCCTTGACCCGGGGCTGGCTGGTTTAATATATTTTACCAAGAGTCTTAGACTCTCCTCAGTTTAGGGCACTGACTCTGTGCTGGCTGGTTAAATATATATAACCAGGAGATTTACTCTCTCCTCAGTATACAGCGCTGTTTCTTTGTTGGCTGGTTAAATATATGAATAACCAGGAGACTTACCCTCTCCTCAGTTCAGGGCACTGACTCTGCACTGGCTGGTTAAATATATATAACCGGTAGATTTGTACTCTCCTCAGTTTACGGCAATGACTCTGTACTGGCTGGTTAAATATGTATACCAGGAGATTTACACTCTCCTCAGTTTTCGGCACTGACTCTGTGCTGGCTGTTTAAATATATTTAACCAGGAGATTTACGCTCTCCTCAGTTGAGGGCACTAATTTTGTGCTGGCTGGTTAAATATATATAACCAGGAGATTTAAACTCTCCTCAGTTTAGGGCATGGATCTGTGCTGGCCGGTTAAATATATATAACCAGGAGATTTAAACTCTCCTCAGTTTAGGGCATGAATCTGTGCTGGCCGGTTAAATATATATAACCAGGAGACCTACCCTCTCCTCAGTTTAGGTCACTGACTCTGCGCTGGCTGGTTGAATATATCTCGCCGGGGGACTTACACTATCCTCATTTTAGGGCACTGACTCTAAGCTGGCTGTTTAAATGTATTTAACCCGGAGATTTACACTCTCCTAAGTTTAGGCACTGATTCTGTGCTGGCTGTTAAAATATATATCACCAGGAGATTTACACTCTCCTCAGTTTATGGCACTGACACTGTGCTGGCTGTTTAAAAATATATAACCAGCAGATTTACACTCTCCTCAGTTTAGAGCAATGACTCTGTGCTGGCTGGTTAAATAAAAACATAACCAGGAGATTTACACTCTCTTCAGTTGAGGGCATGAGTCTGTCCTGGTTGGTTAAATGTATATAACCAGGAGATTTACACTCTCCGAAGATTCGGGCACTGACTCTGCGCTGGCTGTTTAATTATATCTCACCAGGATATTTACACTCTACTCAGGTTAGTGCACTGACTCTGTGTTGTCTGTTTAAATATATATAACCAGAAGATTTACACTCTCCTCAGTTTAGGGCAGTGACTCTGTGCTGGCTGGTTGAATATATATAACCAGGAGACTTACCCTCTCCTCAGTTTTGGGCACTGAGTCTGTGCTGGCTGGTTGAATATACATGACCAGAAGATTTACACTCTCCTCAGTTTAGGTCACTGACTCTGCGCTGGCTGGTTGAATATATCTAGCCAGGGGACTTACACTATCCTCATTTTAGGGCACTGACTCTAAGCTGGCTGTTTAAATGTATTCAACCCGGAGATTTACACTCTCCTAAGTTTCGGCACTGATTCTGTGCTGGCTGTTAAAATATATATAACCAGGAGATTTACACTCTACTCAGTTTATGGCACTGACACTGTGCTGGCTGTTTAAAAATAAAAAGCCAGCAGATTTACACTCTCCTCAGTTTAGAGCAATGACTCTGTGCTGGCTGGTTAAATAAATACATAACCAGGAGATTTACACTCTCTTCAGGTGAGGGCACTGAGTCTGTGCTGGCTGGTTATATGTATATAATCAGGAGATATACACTCTCCGAAGTTTCGGGCACTGACTCTACGCTGGCTGTTTAAATATACATAACCCAGATATTTACACTCTACTCAGGTTAGTGCACTGACTCTGTGTTGTCTGTTTAAATATATATAACCAGAAGATTTACACTCTCCTCAGTTTTGGGCACTGAGTCTGTGCTGGCTGGTTAAATATACATAACCAGAATATTGACACTGTCCTCTGTTTCGGGCACTGATCCGGTGCTGGCTGGTTCAATATATATAACCCAGAGAGTTACCCTCTCCTCAGTTTAGGGCACTGACTCTGTGCTAGCTGGTTAAGTATATATAACCAGGGGATTTACACTCTACTCACTTTAGGGCACTGACTCTGTGTTGTCTGGTTAAATATATATAACCAGAAGATTTACACTCTCCTCAGTTTGGGGCCTTGACTCAGGGCTGGCTGGTTTAATATATATAACCAAGAGTCTTACACTCTCCTCAGTGTAGGGCACTGACTCTGTCTGGCTGGTTCAATATATATAAACAGGAGATTTACACTCTCCTCAGTTTAGGGCACTGACTCTGTGCTGGTTGGTTCAATATATATAAACAGGAGATTTACACTCTACTCAATTTAGGGCACTGACTCTGTGCTGGCTGTTTCAATATATATAACCAGGAGATTTACACTCTCCTCAGTTTAGGTCACTCACTCTGTGCAGGCCGGTTAAATATATATAAGCTGATGTTTTACACTCTCCACAGATTAGGGCACTGAGTATGTGCTGGCTGGTAAAATATATATAACCAGGAGATTTACACTCTTCTCAATTTAGGGTACTGTCTCTGTGCTGTCTGGTTAAATAGATATATCCAGGAGATTTACACTCTCCTCACCTAAGTGCACTGACTCTGTGCTGGCTGGTTAAATATATATGAGCAGGAGTTTTACACTCTATTCAGTTTAGGGCACTAACTCTGTGCTGACTGGTTAAATGTATATAACCAGGAGATTTACACTCTCCTCAGTTTAGGGCACTGAGTATGTGCTGGCTAGTTAAATATATATAACCAGGAGAATAACACTCTCCTCAGTTTAGGGCACTGAGTCTGTACTGGCTGGTTAAATTTATAAAACCAGGAGATTTACACTCTAATCAGTTTCGGGCACTGACTCTGTGCTGGCAGTTTAAATATCAATTACCAGAAGATTTACTCTGTCCTCAGTGTAGGGCACTAAGTCTGTGATGGCTGGTTAAATGTATATAACCAGGAGATTTACACTCTCCTCAGTTTAGGGCACTGACTCTGTGCTGGATCTTTCAATATATATAACCAGGCGATTTACACTTTTCAGTTTAAGGCACTGACTGTGTGCTGGCTGGTTAAATATATGTAACGGGGAGATTTACACTGTCCTCACTTTAGGGCACTGACTCTGTGCTGGCTGGTTAAATAGATATAACCAGGAGATTTACACTCTCCTCACTTTAGGGCACTGACTCTGTCCTGGCTGTTTAAATATAAGTAACCAGTTGTTTTACACGCTCCTCAGTTTAGGCCACTGTCTCTGTGCTGGCTGGTTCAATAGATATAACTGTGAGATTTACCCTCTCTCAGTTTAGGGCACTGACTCTGCACTGGCTATTTAAATACATATAACCAGGAGATTTACACTCTCGTCAGTTTAGGGCACTGACTCTGTGCTGGCTGGTTAAATATATATAACCAGGAGATTTACACTGTCCTCAGATTAGGGCACTGACTCTGTGCTGGCTGGTTAAATATATATATATAACCAGGAGATTTTCTCTCTCCTCAGTTTAGGGCACTGACTCTCTGTTGGCAGGTTGAATATATATAACCAGGAGATTTACCCTCTCCATTTAGGGCAATGACACTGTGCTGGCTGGTTAAATATATATCACCAGGGGATTTGCCCTCTCCTTATTTCAGGGCACTGACTCTGTGCTGGCTGTTTAAATATATATAACCAGTAGATTTACACTGTCCTCAGTTTAAGGAAAGACTCTGTGCTGGCTTGTTAAATACATGTTACCAGGGGATTTACACTCTACTCACTTTAGAGCACTGCCACTGTGTTGTCTGGTTAAATATACATAACCAGAAGATTTACACTCTCCTCAGTTTGGGGCCTTGACCCGGGGCTGGCTGGTTTAATATATTTTACCAAGAGTCTTAGACTCTCCTCAGTTTAGGGCACTGACTCTGTGCTGGCTGGTTAAATATATATCACCAGGAGATTTACTCTCTCCTCAGTATACAGCGCTGTTTCTTTGTTGGCTGGTTAAATATATGAATAACCAGGAGACTTACCCTCTCCTCAGTTCAGGGCACTGACTCTGCACTGGCTGGTTAAATATATATAACCGGTAGATTTGTACTCTCCTCAGTTTACGGCAATGACTCTGTACTGGCTGGTTAAATATGTATAACCAGGAGATTTACACTCTCCTCAGTTTTCGGCACTGACTCTGTGCTGGCTGTTTAAATATATTTAACCAGGAGATTTACGCTCTCCTCAGTTGAGGGCACTGATTTTGTGCTGGCTGGTTAAATATATATAACCAGGAGATTTAAACTCTCCTCAGTTTAGGGCATGGATCTGTGCTGGCCGGTTAAATATATATAACCAGGAGATTTAATCTCTCCTCAGTTTAGGGCATGAATCTGTGCTGGCAGGTTAAATATATATAACCAGGAGACCTACCCTCTCCTCAGTTGAGGGCACTGAGTCTGTGCTGGCTGGTTGAATATACATGACCAGAAGATTTACACTCTCCTCAGTTTAGGTCACTGACTCTGCGCTGGCTGGTTGAATATATCTAGCCGGGGGACTTACACTATCCTCATTTTAGGGCACTGACTCTAAGCTGGCTGTTTAAATGTATTTAACCCGGAGATTTACACTCTCCTAAGTTTAGGCACTGATTCTGTGCTGGCTGTTAAAATATATATCACCAGGAGATTTACACTCTCCTCAGTTTATGGCACTGACACTGTGCTGGCTGTTTAAAAATATATAACAAGCAGATTTACACTCTCCTCAGTTTGGAGCAATGACTCTGTGCTGGCTGGTTAAATAAATACATAACCAGGAGATTTACACTCTCTTCAGGTGAGGGCATGAGTCTGTCCTGGTTGGTTAAATGTATATAACCAGGAGGTTTACACTCTCCGAAGATTCGGGCACTGACTCTGTGTTGTCTGTTTAAATATATATAACCAGAAGATTTACACTCTCCTCAGTTTAGATTAGATTACTTACAGTGTGGAAACAGGCCCTTCGGCCCAACAAGTCCACACCGCCCCGCCGAAGCGCAACCCACCCATACCCCTACATCTACCCCTTACCTAACACTAGGGGCAATTTAGCATGGCCAATTCACCTCACCTGCACATCTTTGGAGTGTGGGAGGAAACCGGAGCACCCGGAGGAAACCCACGCAGACACGGGGAGAATGTGCAAACTCCACACAGAGAGTCGCCTGAGGCGGGAATTGAACCCGGGTCTCTGGCGCTGTGATGCAGCAGTGCTAACCACTGTGCCACCGTGCCGCCCACAGGGCAGTGACTCTGTGCTGGCTGGTTGAATATATATAACCAGGAGACTTACCCTCTCCTCAGTTTTGGGCACTGAGTCTGTGCTGGCTGGTTAAATATATATAACCAGGAGATGTACATTCTCATCAGTTTAGGGCACTGACTCTGCGCTGTCTGGTTGAATATATCTAGCCAGGGGACTTACACTATCCTCATTTTAGGGCACTGACTCTAAGCTGGCTGTTTAAATGTATTCAACCCGGAGATTTACACTCTCCTAAGTTTAGGCACTGATTCTGTGCTGGCTGTTAAAATATATATAACCAGGAGATTTACACTCTACTCAGTTTATGGCACTGACACTGTGCTGGCTGTTTAAAAATAAAAAGCCAGCAGATTTACACTCTCCTCAGTTTAGAGCAATGACTCTGTGCTGGCTGGTTAAATAAATACATAACCAGGAGATTTACACTCTCTTCAGGTGAGGGCACTGAGTCTGTGCTGGCTGGTTATATGTATATAATCAGGAGATATACACTCTCCGAAGTTTCGGGCACTGACTCTACGCTGGCTGTTTAAATATACATAACCCAGATATTTACACTCTACTCAGGTTAGTGCACTGACTCTGTGTTGTCTGTTTAAATATATATAACCAGAAGATTTACACTCTCCTCAGTTTTGGGCACTGAGTCTGTGCTGGCTGGTTAAATATATATAACCAGAATATTGACACTGTCCTCTGTTTCGGGCACTGACTCGGTGCTGGCTGGTTCAATATATATAACCCAGAGAGTTACCCTCTCCTCAGTTTAGGGCACTGACTCTGTGCTAGCTGGTTAAATATATATAACCAGGGGATTTACACTCTACTCACTTTAGGGCACTGACTCTGTGTTGTCTGGTTAAATATATATAACCAGAAGATTTACACTCTCCTCAGTTTGGGGCCTTGACTCGGGGCTGGCTGGTTTAATATATATAATCAAGAGTCTTACACTCTCCTCAGTGTAGGGCACTGACTCTGTGCTGGCGCATTAAATATATAACAATCAAGGCGGTTTTCACTCTCCTCTGTTTAGGGCAATGACTCTGTACTGTCTGGTTAAATATATATAAACAGGAGATTTACACTCTCCTCAGTTTAGTGCACTGACTCTGTTTTGGCTGGTTCAATATATATAACCAGGAGATTTACCCTCTCAGTTTAGGGCAATGACACTGTGCTGGCTGTTTAAATATATATAACCAGTTTATTTAAACTCTCCTCAGTTGAGGGCCTTGACTCTGGGATGGATGGTTTCATATATATAACCAAGAGTATTAAACTCTCCTCAGTGAAGGGCACTGGCACTGTGCTGGCTGGTTAAATATACATAACCAGAAGTTTTACACTCTCCTCAGGTTGGGACTTTGACTCTGGGCTGGCTGGTTTAATATATATAACCAGGATATTTACACTCGCCTCAGTAAAGGGCACTGACTCTGCGCTGGCTGGTTAAATATACATAATTGGTAGATTTGCACTCTCCTCAGTTTCGGGCAATGACTCTGTACTGGCTGGTTAAATATATATAACCAGAATATTTACACACTCCTCAGTTTTGGGCTCTGAGTCTGTACTGGCTGTCTGAATATATATAACCTGGAGATTTACTCTCTCCTCAGTTTAGGGCTCTGAGTCTGTACTGGCTGTTTGAATATATATAACCAGGAGATTTACACTCTCCTCAGCTTAGGGCACAGCATCTGCACTGGCTGGTTAAATATATATAACCAGTAATTTTAAACACTGCTCCGTTTAGGGCTCTGACTCCGTGCTGGCTGGTTAAATAAATATAACCAGGAGATTTACACACTCCTCAGGTTAGTGCAAGGACTCTGTGCTGGCTGGTTAAATCTATATCTCCAGGGGTATTTCCATCTCCTCAGTTTCGGGCACTGATTCTGTGCTGGCTGTTGAAACATATATAACCAGGGGATTTACAGTCTCCTCAGTTAAGGGCTCTGAGTCTGTGTTGGCTATTTTAATACATATAACGAGGAGATTTACACCCTCCTCAATTTAGGGCACTGACTCTGTGTTGGTTGGTTGAATATATATAACCAGAAGATTTACACTCTCCTCAGTTGAGGGCACTGACTCTATTTTGGCTGGTTAAATATATATAACTAGAAGATTTACACTCTCCTCAGTTTAGGGCAATGACTCTGTGCTGGCTGGTTAAATATATATATATGACCAGGAGGTTTACCACCTCCTCAGTTTAGGGCACTGAATCTGTGCTGGCTATTTAAATAAATATGACCAGGAGAGTTACGCTCTCCTCAGTTTAGGGCAATGATTCTGTGCTGGCTGGTTAAATGTATATAACCAGGAGATTTACGCTCTACTCAGTTTAGGGCACTGACTCTGCGCTGGCTGGTTGAATATATCTAGCCGGGGGACTTACACTATCCTCATTTTAGGGCACTGACTCTAAGCTGGCTGTTTAAACGTATATAACCAGAGGATTTACACTCTCCTCAGTTTAGGGCTCTGAGTCTGTGCTGGATTTTTGAATACATATAACCAGGAGATTTACCCTCTCCTCAGTTTAGGGCTCTGATAGTGTGCTGGCTAGTTAAATATATAGAACCAGCAGATTTACACTCTCCTCAGTTCAGGGCAATGATTCTGTGCTGGCTGGTTAAATGTATATAACCAGGAGATTTACACTCTCATCAGTTTAGGGCATTGACTCTGTGCTGGCTGGTTAAATGTATATAACCAGGAGATTTACACTCTCCGAAGATTCGGGCACTGACTCTGTGTTGTCTGTTTAAATATATATAACCAGAAGATTTACACTCTCCTCAGTTTAGATTAGATTACTTACAGTGTGGAAACAGGCCCTTCGGCCCAACAAGTCCACACCGCCCCGCCGAAGCGCAACCCACCCATACCCCTACATCTACCCCTTACCTAACACTAGGGGCAATTTAGCATGGCCAATTCACCTCACCTGCACATCTTTGGAGTGTGGGAGGAAACCGGAGCACCCGGAGGAAACCCACGCAGACACGGGGAGAATGTGCAAACTCCACACAGAGAGTCGCCTGAGGCGGGAATTGAACCCGGGTCTCTGGCGCTGTGATGCAGCAGTGCTAACCACTGTGCCACCGTGCCGCCCACAGGGCAGTGACTCTGTGCTGGCTGGTTGAATATATATAACCAGGAGACTTACCCTCTCCTCAGTTTTGGGCACTGAGTCTGTGCTGGCTGGTTAAATATATATAACCAGGAGATGTACATTCTCATCAGTTTAGGGCACTGACTCTGCGCTGTCTGGTTGAATATATCTAGCCAGGGGACTTACACTATCCTCATTTTAGGGCACTGACTCTAAGCTGGCTGTTTAAATGTATTCAACCCGGAGATTTACACTCTCCTAAGTTTAGGCACTGATTCTGTGCTGGCTGTTAAAATATATATAACCAGGAGATTTACACTCTACTCAGTTTATGGCACTGACACTGTGCTGGCTGTTTAAAAATAAAAAGCCAGCAGATTTACACTCTCCTCAGTTTAGAGCAATGACTCTGTGCTGGCTGGTTAAATAAATACATAACCAGGAGATTTACACTCTCTTCAGGTGAGGGCACTGAGTCTGTGCTGGCTGGTTATATGTATATAATCAGGAGATATACACTCTCCGAAGTTTCGGGCACTGACTCTACGCTGGCTGTTTAAATATACATAACCCAGATATTTACACTCTACTCAGGTTAGTGCACTGACTCTGTGTTGTCTGTTTAAATATATATAACCAGAAGATTTACACTCTCCTCAGTTTTGGGCACTGAGTCTGTGCTGGCTGGTTAAATATATATAACCAGAATATTGACACTGTCCTCTGTTTCGGGCACTGACTCGGTGCTGGCTGGTTCAATATATATAACCCAGAGAGTAACCCTCTCCTCAGTTTCGGGCACTGACTCTGTGCTAGCTGGTTAAATATATATAACCAGGGGATTTACACTCTACTCACTTTAGGGCACTGACTCTGTGTTGTCTGGTTAAATATATATAACCAGAAGATTTACACTCTCCTCAGTTTGGGGCCTTGACTCGGTGCTGGCTGGTTTAATATATATAACCAAGAGTCTTACACTCTCCTCAGTGTAGGGCACTGACTCTGTGCTGGCGCATTAAATATATAACAATCAAGGCGGTTTTCACTCTCCTCTGTTTAGGGCAATGACTCTGTACTGTCTGGTTAAATATATATAAACAGGAGATTTACACTCTCCTCAGTTTAGGGCACTGACTCTGTTTTGGCTGGTTCAATATATATCACCAGGAGATTTGCCCTCTCAGTTTAGGGCAATGACACTGAGCTGGCTGGTTAAATATACATAACCAGAAGTTTTACACTCTCCTCAGGTTGGGACTTTGACTCTGGGCTGGCTGGTTTAATATATATAACCAGGATATTTACACTCGCCTCAGTAAAGGGCACTGACTCTGCGCTGGCTGGTTAAATATACATAATTGGTAGATTTGCACTCTCCTCAGTTTCGGGCAATGACTCTGTACTGGCTGGTTAAATATATATAACCAGAATATTTACACACTCCTCAGTTTTGGGCTCTGAGTCTGTACTGGCTGTTTGAATATATATAACCAGGAGATTTACACTCTCCTCAGCTTAGGGCACAGCATCTGCACTGGCTGGTTAAATATATATAACCAGTAATTTTAAACACTGCTCCGTTTAGGGCTCTGACTCCGTGCTGGCTGGTTAAATAAATATAACCAGGAGATTTACACACTCCTCAGGTTAGTGCAAGGACTCTGTGCTGGCTGGTTAAATCTATATCTCCAGGGGTATTTCCATCTCCTCAGTTTCGGGCACTGATTCTGTGCTGGCTGTTGAAACATATATAACCAGGGGATTTACAGTCTCCTCAGTTAAGGGCTCTGAGTCTGTGTTGGCTATTTTAATACATATAACGAGGAGATTTACACCCTCCTCAATTTAGGGCACTGACTCTGTGTTGGTTGGTTGAATATATATAACCAGAAGATTTACACTCTCCTCAGTTGAGGGCACTGACTCTATTTTGGCTGGTTAAATATATATAACTAGAAGATTTACACTCTCCTCAGTTTAGGGCAATGACTCTGTGCTGGCTGGTTAAATATATATATATGACCAGGAGGTTTACCACCTCCTCAGTTTAGGGCACTGAATCTGTGCTGGCTATTTAAATAAATATGACCAGGAGAGTTACGCTCTCCTCAGTTTAGGGCAATGATTCTGTGCTGGCTGGTTAAATGTATATAACCAGGAGATTTACGCTCTACTCAGTTTAGGGCACTGACTCTGCGCTGGCTGGTTGAATATATCTAGCCGGGGGACTTACACTATCCTCATTTTAGGGCACTGACTCTAAGCTGGCTGTTTAAACGTATATAACCAGAGGATTTACACTCTCCTCAGTTTAGGGCTCTGAGTCTGTGCTGGATTTTTGAATACATATAACCAGGAGATTTACCCTCTCCTCAGTTTAGGGCTCTGATAGTGTGCTGGCTAGTTAAATATATAGAACCAGCAGATTTACACTCTCCTCAGTTCAGGGCAATGATTCTGTGCTGGCTGGTTAAATGTATATAACCAGGAGATTTACACTCTCATCAGTTTAGGGCATTGACTCTGTGCTGGCTGGTTAAATGTATATAACCAGGAGATTTACACTCTCATCAGTTTAGCGCATTGACTCTGTGCTGACTGGTTAAATGTATATAACCAGGAGATTTACACTCTCCTCAGTTTAGCGCACTGACTCTGTGCTGGCTGTTTAACTATATATAACCAGGAGTTTTGCATTCTATTCAGTATAGGGCACTGACTCTGTGCTGGCGAGTTACATATATAGAACCAGGACATTTACAATCTCCTCAGTTTTGGGCACTGAATCTGTGCTGGCTGGTTAAATATAAATAACCAGGAGATTTACACACTCCTCAGTTTAGGGCACTGACTCTGTGCTGGCTGGTTAAATATATATCACCAGTTGTTTTACACTCTCCTCAGTTTTGGGCACTGACTCTGTGCTGGCTGGTTAAATATATATAACCAGAAGATTTACACTGTCCTATGTTTAGGCCACTGAGTCTGTGCTGGCTGGTTTAATGTATATAACCAGGAGATTTACACACGCCTCAGTTGAGGTCACTGACTCTGTGCTGGCTGGTTAAATATTTCTAACCAGTAGTTTTACATTCTCCTCAGTTGAGGTCACTGACTCTCTGCTGGCTGGTTAAATATATATAACCAGGAGATTTAACTCTCCTCAGTTTTGGGCACTGACTCTGTGCTGGCTCGTTCAATATATATAAACAGGAGATTTACACTCTCCTCAGCTTAGGGCACTGACTCTGTGCTGGCTGGTAAAATATGTGTAACCAGGAGTTTTACACGCTATTCAGTTTAGAGCTCTGACTCTGTGCTGGCTGGTTAAATATATAGGGGCCAGGGATTCAATAAAAAGAAGAAATGTTGCAAGCATCGGGAAATTGGAGATTCGGTTCAGTGCATCACTAAATGAAAAAAAACAACACATCCGTAAGTGGAAGATGTGTATCAGGAAACAACTAAATGGAAGGAATTGATGCAGGGCAACATTGTTTGGAGAATTCATGCAGGGGTGCCATTAAATTCTAAGTGTGAGGACTGGGGCAGGGTAACCTCAATGGGTGAGTTGGTGAAATTCCCGAATTAGTGCAGGATTGGGAAATGGTAGAATTGATGCAAGGAAGCGGAGCACGAATTACAGCCTCAGAGATGCACAGCACGGACCCTTCGATTCAACTTGTCCACACCTAAATTTAAGAATTCTGGCAGCCCTCCGCTAAACTGGAGAATCATTTCAAGAAACTACTGAATGGAAAAGGTGGGAAAGAAACGATCGAAATGTGAGAATTTCCACAGGTCGTCAGATAATGGGTGAATAAGTGCAGTTCACCACTAAATGGGTACGTTATGCTGTGTTGCACGAAATGGGAGAATTGGGGCAGGGAGATTTAGAGTAGCGCACCCCTAAATTGGGCGAGAGCATCAGTCAGCTTGAGGAGTGGTGTAAGGCAAAACTGAATGGAGAACTTGTTCAGGACATCAGTAATTGGGCAAAATGGTGTTCAGCAACACTGAATTGGAGAGTTGTGGGGTTCAGTAAATGAAAGACCTGGTGCAGGGTGCTGATAACTTCGAGCACGAAACTTGGAGCAAATGGGAGAACACGGGCAGTGAATCAGTAAATACGACAATTGTTGCAAAGGGTTAGTGGTCCAGATTCAATACAGTGCACTACAAAATGAGGAGTTGGTGCAGTTCACCACGAAAGGGGGGATATTTGCAGTTTGGGGAATTTGAAGATTTGATGCAGGGATTGCCAAGATGAGAGAATTCTGTCAGCGGTCTACTAAATGGGAGAATTGTTGCAGGGAAATACTGAATGGAAGACCTGGTGCACAGTGGAGCTCAATTACAGAATGGGTGTATGGCACCAGGAAATGGGAGAATTAGGGTAGCGCACCCTTAAATGGTAGAATCGGGCTCAGGCATCAGGAAGGAGAAGAGGTCGGACAGGAGTATAAGTCAATTCGAGATTTGGTGGGTTTCAATGGATGGGAGATTCGGTGCACAGTGCCCTTACATTGGAAAATTGGTGGGAGTGTCTGGATATTAGAAAATTGAAGCGGAGCATGTCTAAATTGGGGAATAGGGGCCAGGGAATCAATCAAAAGAAATGTTGCGAGCATCAGTAAATTGGAGAGTCAGGTCAGTGCATCACTAAATGAACAAATATAATCAGCAGGGAATCCGGACGTTGAAAATGTGTATCAGGGAACAACTAAATGGAAGGAATTGATGCAGAGCAACAATAATTGGAGAATTCATGCAGGTGCCGTTCAATTCTAAGTGTGAGGACTGGGGCAGGATAACCTCAGTGGGTGAGTTGGTGAAATTCCCGAATTAGTGCAGGAATGATAAATGGGAGAATTGGGGCAGGGAAGTGGAGCACTAATTCCAGCCTTAGAGATGTACAGCACGGAAACAGATCCCTTCGTCCAACCTGTCCACGCTCAAATTTAAGAATTCTGTAAGCTCTACACTAAATTGGAGAAACATTGCAATAAAATGCTAAATGGGTAAATTTCGCAAGGGCTTAGAGAAATGTGAGAATTTTCAACAGGACATTAAGTAATGGGTAAATTCGTGCAGTTCAGTGCTAAATGGGTGAGTTATGCTGTGTTGCAACTACATGGGAGAATTGGGGCAGGACAATACCTTTTGGGACATTTAGAGTAGGGCACCTCTAAATTGGGCGAGAGCATCAGTCAGTATGAGGATTGGTTGAAGGCAACACTGAGTGGCACTGAGTGGCAACACTGAGGCAACTTGTTCAGGAAATCAGTGATTGGGAGAAATGGTGCTGAGCAACACTGAATTGGAGAAGTGGTGTGGGGTATCAGTAAATGAAAGATCTGGTGCGGGGTGCTAATAACTTTGAGAATTGGAGCAAATGGGAGACCCCGGGCAGTGAATCAGTAAATAGGACAAATGTTGCAATCTGATCTCCAAGATTAGAGAATTCTGTCAGCAGACTAATAAATGGGAGAATTGTTGCAGGGAAATACTGAATGGAAGACCTGGTGCACAGTGGAGCATGTCACCAGGAAATGGGAGAATTAGAGAAGCGCACCATTAAATAGTCGAATCGGGGTCGGACATCAGTAAATGGGGGAAGTAATACAGGGATATGAGTAAAAGGGAGATTTGGTGGAAACACTAAATGGGAGAATCAGTGCAGAGTGCCATTCCATCAGAACATTGGTGTGAGTGCCAACATATTTTCTATAATACAGGAGGAAGCAGTGACTCTGCTCCAGCTCCTTTATTTTCTATAATATAGGAGGAAGCGGTGACACTGCTCCAGCTCCTTTATTTTCTATAATACAGGAGGAAGCAGTGACTCTGCTCCAGCGCCTTTATTTCCTATAATATAGGAGGAAGCGGTGACACTGCTCCAGCTCCTTTATTTTCTATAATACAGGAGGAAGCAGTCACACTGCTCCAGCTCCGTTATTTTCTATAATACAGGAGGAAGCAGAGACGCTGCGACAGCTCCTTTATTTTCTATAATACAGGAGGAAGCAGAGACGCTGGTCCAGCTCCTTTATTTTCTATAATCCAGGAGGAAGCAGTGACGCTGCTCCAGCTCCTTTATTTTGTATAATCCAGGAGGAAGCAGTGACGCTGCTCCAGCTCCTTTATTTTCTGTAATCCAGGAGGAAGCAGTGACGCTGCTCCAGCTCCTTTATTTTCTGTAATCCAGGAGGAAGCAGTGACACTGCTCTAGCTCCTTTATTTTCTATTATACAGGTGGAAACAGAGACGCAGCTCCTGTTCCTTTATTTTCCGTAATACAGGAGGAAGCAGAGACGCTGCTCCAGCTCCTTTATTTAAACAGAAAAACCTGCAATCTATCTATTCTTTCTCCTTTCTTACAATGTTATGCAATCATAACATTTTTAACATCTTTTCCAGATTGCAGCATCTGCCTCTTGGGACAATCCATCTGAATTCCCATTAAGTTAACCAGTAATGTGTATGACGTTTCCATAAAATGGTGACAACAAATGATTCGATCGGAACAATCTTGCATTGTTTATTTGATCCTTTGTAAAGAAGGCCAGTGGATTACAATCAGTGTCATTTAGTATTCCATTGTTCTTTGTTGGATAGACTTCAAAGTGCTGAAGAACCAACAGTAATCCCAAAGCCCCCTTTCCTATGGGAGAGGATTTTTCCCAATAACTGGTATTGTTTCTAATAGCAGTATCCTCCAGGTTTCACAATTCCTAACTCATCATCCTGGAACAAGACAGCACTTCGCCCCAATTCACCAGCATCAGAGGCCATTTTGATAAGACTGGAAAACTCAGGGATGGTCAAAAGTGGTTCATTGACTCAAACTGCTTTCACCTTTCAAAGGTAACCTCGCACTCTGATAATTAAGCGACTTTTTCTTTTTTCCATCACAACTTTGTTAAAGGCCCAGCCGTCCAGCTAAAATCATGGACAACTTTCGAGTAAAGTCAAATATTCCCAAAAAAATCTATTAGTTTCTCATTTAGTTTTAGGAACAAGGAATTCTGTCAGTGTCTTCACTTTTGCTGTCTCCATCAATATCTGTGTGTTTGTGTGTGTGTGTGCCTGTGTGATTGTATCTGTATGTGTGTCTCTCTATGTGCTGCTATACGTTTCTCTGCACGTCTCTGTGTTTCTGTCTCTGACTATCTGTCTGTATTGACATCTGTCACACACATACACACACACACACACACACACACACACAGACACGAAACATACAAACACGCATCATCATGACCAAAAGCATTGTGTCACTTTAAACATAAGAGAAATGGACAGAGACAAAGATAGAGGCGAGTTTAAGCCCCACTTTAATACATATAGTTTCCAAAACAACAGGGAGTACGCTGCACAGAGATACAGAAAAATAGAGACACTCACGAATACACACAATGAGACACACACATTCTCACACAGACACTGGTCAACAGACAGAGATAGATGAGTAGACACAGACGGTAACACAGAGACAGAAACACACACGATAATGCGCACACACATTCAGAGAGACACGTGCACAAAGACAGAGAGAATCGGTGTGCAGTGAGTGAGAGTCCCCCTGAGTGTAACCATCTGTAACACAGTCTGTGTCCCATCACCTCATTCCCGGCTTTTACAGATGGAATGTCCAGGAGAAAGTGCAACAGTCACGGGATGTACCTCAGACCATTGTCAGGGAAGAGGGGAATCTGGTTACAATCTCATGGTCATTTGTACAATTAACAGATTCGTGTAATCACTGGGTGTCCGTCTGTGAAATGGATTGATGATGATGGAGAGGAATTGTGTTCTACATAATTAGGTGGAATAAACTTGAGGTGCAGCTTGTTCAGCACCACAGCTACAAACATCCCCTGTCTCCACCACCGACACTCAGTAGCAGCAGTGTGTACCATAGACAAGATGGACTGGAGAAATTCCCCAAGGGTCCTTCCAGACCCACGGCACTATCATGTGGAATGCTGAGCACAGCAGATACACGGGAACACCACCAGGTGACAATTCCACATCAAGCCACTCCCCACCCTGGCTTGGAAATACATCTCAGTCCCACAACTGCCATTGGTTGGAAATCCTGGAACTCCCTCCCTTACATCATTGTGGGTTTATCTGCACCAAATAAATGGCAGCAGTTCAAGGCAATAACTCACTGTCACCTTCACCAGAGCAATTATATCTGAGCAATCCGTGGGGACCCAGCGGCAATGACCCAAACACATGAATGAATCACAAAATAAAGCTCAGTATTTGGGACCCGTGTGCTCCAGGGCTGAGCTTCTGAATAAATTGGGTCTATATTCTGTAAATTGAAAGGCAATTTCATTGGAATGTATCTGATTCCGAAGATGCTTGAGAGGGAACATGCTGAGAATTTAATCCTGTGGGTCTGGGAAACTGAAACACAATAACACAGTCTCAGGGGTTACTGGAAAAGCTCAGCAGGTCAGGCAGCATCTGTGCAGAGAAATCAGCGTTAATGTTACAGCATCCGCAGTTCATTCGGGTTTGATTGTCACCCTCTCAGGGGAAGGGGCAGGTTATTTGGGACTGAGATGAGGAGACAGCTTCACTCTAAGGCCTCTGAGTCTTGAACATTCTCTCTCCCTGAGGATTGTGGATGCTCCCTCACTAAGTACATTTCAGATTGAATAGACAGATTGCCAGTGTCTCAGGGAGTCACGGGATATGGGGAGTGGATAGGAAACCGGATTTGAAATCTGAAACCAGCTCTGATTGGATTGACTGTCAGAACAGACTGAACAGTTTAAACAGGCTGTATAGACTCCTCCTGATCACATTTCCTGAGCTCTTAGATGTTTACTGAACCAATTCCCAATCCCCTTTGGATTTGGTTCAGAACTGATGGCTTCTGATGAGATTAGATATGATTCCCTACAGTGTGGAAACAGGCCCTTTAGTCCACACAGTCCACACTGACCCTCCGAAGATTAACCCACCCAGACCCATTTACCACTGACTCAACACTATGGACAATTTACCAAGGCCAATTCAATGAACCTGCACATTTTTGGCCTGTGGAAGGAAGCCGGAGCACCCGGAAGAAACCCACACAAACATGGGGAGAATGTGCAAACTCCACACAGACAGTCGCCCGACTCTGGAATTGAACCTGGGACCCTGGTGCTAACCACTGAGCCACCATGCCGCCCAAATTCTGGTGCTGCGCTAAGCTTCCCCAGCAATTTCTGGTTTGGATTTCAGCCCCCACCCAGTTGGTGATGATCACGGCCTTGTTAAGTGTGTTTGGGAATGGGGAGGGAGCCGTTAGCAGGGTGATGGTGGGATAGTGGCGAGCATAGCTGCCTTCCAAGCAGTTGACCAGGGTGCGATTCACGGTCATCGCAGTGTTGTGGTTTCTAAGACAACTTTTTAAGGAAAACCACCAATACAGAACCGGATCTGTCAGATTGCTCCTTGCTTTTCCTGGCGATGGTTCCTGTGAATTACAGTGTGGAACCGGGCAGCATTGCTCGGCATCTCGGAAGCTTTCCCCTCTGCTGCTTCCCATTTCTTATTGAAATATTGGTTGCAGCACAAGGATGGGTTTGTTTTGTTCGAAAACTGAGAGACTGCGCCTGTCAGGAACCTGAAATAATTACAGAAGCTGCTGGAAACACTGAACAGTTCCAACAGCTTCTGTAGTGGTGGGGAGGGAGGATTAATGTGTCAAATCTACACAAGGATAAAATAAACTCCAGCCTCAAAACAGTCAGAGTTCCGAAGTTTTACAAACATCCGTATAACATTTTTCTGAGCCATCAATTCCCCTTAAACCCTTCCAATGTGGAATAGCATCTTTCTGATTCTCACTTTGAGAGATGTCCCTCAGTGAGCTCCTCCACCATTCTTTCCATTTCACTGGGGACCCACTATCCGCAGTCTCCAATCAAATGACCTGAACTCAGACACACAGAGATCTTAAAGAGTGACTCAATGCAGATAGGAAGTTGATTTCATTTCTGTTTCTGAGTCCAATCTTCACTCAGTGAGACAGAGACAGGTATTCAAGGCTCCAACAAGAGCTGGATTCTGCTTCTGGTGATTGTCTTCATTCAGTGAGAAGGAGGGCCGTGGGCCGGAAGGAGCTTATCATTGTGTTTCGGGTTGGCTGCTCAGTCTGCAGCATTGCAGGCCGTGGGAGCAGGGCAGTGGGTAGGTACCTCGTGTGGACTGCAATAGGACTTTCAACACATTGTTCCAGGCCAGTTACAGAGCTCCAGGAATTCTGAATGAGGATCGGAAAAATGCATTGATTGAAGGAGGAGGATCAGGAATACAGGATAAAGCTGATGAGATCAGCAGGATTTCTCGATGTAGCTCTGTGCCCATACTTTATTTTCTGCTTCATAAATCTACAATCTGGAGCTCAATCCACTCAGAGCAATATAACCTCAGAAACAAATCATTCAGTTCAACACATCCATGCCGAACTGATATCCGATGTCAATCTCATCCCATTTGTTAGAATTTGGCCCATGTTCCTCTGAACCCTTTTTAATTCCTACACCCACCCAGATACCTTTTTAATGTTGTAATTGTACCAACCTCCACTACCTCCTCTGGCAGCTCATGCAAACAATGCCCTCTGGGTGAAAAATGTTCCCCTTAGGTCCCTTTTATGTTTCCTCTCTCAACTTTAACGTATGCCATCTGCTTCTGGACTCCCTCAACGCAGGGAAATCACCTTGTCTTTTTACCCTATTGAGGGTCCTTCATGATTTTGTGAACCTCTATAAGGTTACCCCTCAGCCACTGACGCTCCAGGGATAATAGCCCCAACCGATACAGTCTTACCCTCCAGCACAAACCCTCCAACCCTGGCGACATCTTTGTAAAGCTTTTCTGAACCCTTTCAAGTTTCACAACCCCCTTCTTATACGAGGGAGTCCAGAATTGCACATTATATAACAAAAGTGGCCGAACCAATACTGTAAATGACCTCCCAACTTCTTTACACAATTAACTGAGCAATAAATACAAAAATGACAAACGCTTTCTTCACTATCCTATCGAAATGTTAGTCTACATTCAACGATCAATGAAGCTGCACTCCAGGTCTATTTGTTTAGCAACATCCCTAGTACCTTGTTCATTCAGTGTAAATGTCCTGCTCTCTTTTGCTTCTCCAAAATGCAGCACCTCACATTTATCTAAATTATTCTCCATCTGTCACTCCTCGGCCCATTGGCCCATCTGATCAAGATCCCGTTGTCCTCTGAGGTAACCATCCTCACTGTCCTTGACACTTCCAATTTTACTGTCATTTGCAAACTTACTATCCATTCGTTTGATGTTCACATCCAAATCATTTATATAAATGACAAAACAACAGTGGACCCAGCACCGATCCTTGTGGCACACCGCTGGTCACAGGCCTCCAGTCTGAAAAGCAACCCTCCCCCACCACCCTCTGTCTTCTACCTTCGAGCCAGTTCTCTACCCAAAGGGTAATTCTACTGCCCCAATATATAAGTTTGAAATTATGAAACCAGTTTCAAAAGTACAACAAGAGCCTATTCCTGATCGGGGAATCTGGGCCAGGGAATCAATAAAAAGAAATGTGCAAGGTTCGGTAAATTAGAGATTGCAGAGCTGGGCAGTAAGGTGGCAAATGGAATTCAATGTAGCTAAGTATGAAGTCATTCACTTTGGTAGGAGTTACAAGAAGATGGATTACTGGGCTAATGGTAGACTACTTGGTAGTGTGGATGAGCAGAGCGATCTTGGTGTCCATGTACACAGATCTTTGAAAGTTGCCACCCAGGTAAATAGTGCTGTGAAGAAGGCATATGGTGTACTGGGCTTTATTGGTAGAGGAATTGAGTTCCAGAGTCCTGAGGTCATGTTGCAGTTGTATGAGACTCTGGTACGGCCTCATCTGGAGTATTGTGTGCAGTTTTGGTCGCCATACTATAGGAAGGATGTGGAGGCACTGGAACGGGTGCAGAGGATGTTTACCAGGATGTTGCCTGGCATGGTAGGAAGATCTTATGAGGAAAGGCTGAGGCACTTGGGGCTTTTCTCATTGGAGAAAAGAAGGGATAGAGGTGTACAAGATGATTAGGGGTTTAGATAGGGTTGACAGTGAGAACCTTTTTCCGTGTATGGAGTCAGCTGTTACTAGGGGACACAGCTTTAAATTAAGGGGTGGTAGGTATAGGGCAGATGTTTGGGGTAGATTCTTTATTCAGCGGGTTGTGAGTTCATGGAATGCCCTGCCAGTATCAGTGGTGGACTCTCCCTCTTTATGGTCATTTAAGCGGGCATTGGACAAGCATATGGAGGTTATTGGGCTAGTGTAGGTTAGGTAGGCTTCGGTCGGCGCAACATCGAGGGCCGAAGGGCCTGTACTGCGCTGTATTTTTCTATGTTCTATGTTCTATGACAGTACTTGATGTGGGAATGAGAGTAGGGCACCCCTAAATTGGGCGAGGGCATCAGTCAGTATGAGGATTGGTGAAAGGCAAAACTGAATGGAGAACTTGTTCAGGACGTCAGTAATTGAGAGAAATGGTGCTCGGCCAAAAAGAATTAGAGAATTGATGCGGGACATCAATAAATGAAACTTGGTGCACAGTGGAGCTAAATTAGAGAATTGGTGCATGGCAACAGGAAATGGGAGAATTAGAGTAGCGCACCCTTAAATGGTAGAATCGGGCTCGGGCATCAGTAAATGGAAGGATTAGTCCAGCGATATGAGTAAATGGGAGATTTGGTGGGAAACAATAAATGGGAGATACCCCAAAATGCCGTTCCATTGGAAAATTGATGGTTGTGCCAATATATTGGAAAATTGGAGCAGACCATATCTAAATTGGGGAATAGGGGCCAGGGAATCAATAAAGAGAAGAAATGTAGCAAGTATCGGTAAATTCAGTTCAGTGCATCACTAAATAAAAAAAACAGCAAGACATCCGTACGTGGAAGATGTGTATCAGGGAACAACTAAATGGAAGGAATTGATGCAGAACAACAATAATTGGAGAATTCATGCAGGTGCCATTAAAGTCTAAGTAGGAGGATGGGGGCAGGATAACCTCAATGGGTGAGTTGGTGAAATTCCCGACTTAGTGCAGGATTGGTAAATGGGAGAATTGGTGCAGGGAAGGGGAGCACTAATGACAGCCTTAGTGATGTACCGCACGGAAACAGATCCATCCGTCCAACCTATCCACGCCCAAAGTTAAGTATTCTGGCAGCTGTCCACTGAATTGGATAATCACTGCAATAAAATACTAAATGGGTAAATTTCGCAAGGGCTTATCGAAATGTGAGAATTTTCAACAGGACATCAAGTAATAGATGAATTGGTACAGTTCAGTGCTCAGTGGGTGAGTTATGCTGTGTTGCAACTACATGGGAGAATTCGGGCAGGAGAATACCTTTTGGGTGATTTAGAGTCAGGCACCCCAAATTGAGCGAGAGCATCAGTCAGTATGAGGATTGGTTTAAGGCAACACTGAGTGGAAAACTTGTTCAGGACATCAGTAATTGGGGGAAATGGGTAATTTGGAGATTTGATGCAGGGATTGCCAAGATAAGAGAATTCTGTTAGCAGACAACTAAATAGGAGAATTGTTGCAGGGAAATACTGAATGGAAGACCTGGTGCACAGTGGAGCTAAATTAGGGAATGGGTGCATGGCACCAGGAAATGGGAGAATTAGAGGAGCGCACCCTTAAATGGTAGAATGGGCTCGGGCATCAGTAAGTAGAAAAGATAGTACAGAGGGTCAGTTCGAGATTTGGTGGGTTTCAATAAATGGGAGATTCGGTGCACAGAGCCATTACATTGGAAAATTGGTGGGAGTGTATGTATATTAGAAAATTGGAGCAGAGCATGTCGAAATTTGGGAATAGGGGCCATGGAATCAATAAAAAGGAATATTGCAAGCATCGGTAAATTGGAGGCAGGTCAGTGTATCACTAAATGAACAAATATAATCAGCAGGGCATCCTTGAAAATGTGTATCAGGGAACAACTAAATGGAAGAAATTGATGCAGAGCAACAATAATTTGAGATACTAAATGGGGGAATCAGTGTAGAGTTCCATTCCATCAGAACATTGGTGAGAATGCCAACATATTTTCTATAGTACAGGAGGAAGCAGTGACGCTGCTCCAGCTCCTTTATTTTCTATGATACAGGAGGGGGCAGAAAGCCTGTTAGCTGGTCCACTCTCAATTTGTCTCCGAATGTCAGGCTTTTCAAAGAGCAGAAATGGGAAATGAGGAATATGGGCAGACCGAGAGTCCGAGAATGTGAAAGAGGGTCAGGTGCATTCACAGAGAAAGAAAGAAATATGGAGACGCATATTGAGGGAGATACTGAAAGAACCAGTTCTCCAATCGACATGGCTGCTGACTGACAGAAACAAATAGGAATAAAAAGGTAACTATTAAGCACAGCCTTTCACCAGCTCCGGGTAACGGAAGGATTCTTACAGACAACAAAGTCATTTTGATTTTTCAACATTGACGGTTATAAGCTAATGAAAGATTTTGGTAAATATCCCGACAGGGAAAACTGATCATTTTACCAAAAATATAATACAGAAATGTCGAAGTAACCTCGCTCTGCCGATATGAAGCATTAACTCTGTTTCTCTCCACTGTCCAACTGAGTTTTTCTTTCAAATCTTGGTTTTGGTTCAGATTTCAAACATCGGCAGTTCTTTGTTACATGTTATTCTTAACAACGTTTGAGACAAAACCAATGACCTGATGGCTTCAGAAAATCGGTCAGAACTACTGTTAGCAAGATATCTTTGCAGAACACACAGCCCATTCCCTGACCAGGAATCACCCTTTCCCCCTCAGAGAGTGCACCAACTCCTCACCGTGAGATTAAAAGGGAAGGTGACAGAAGCCGTCGCCTTAATTCTCAATGAAACCACTTATACATATCATTTTCGCTGCACATTAGTTTCTCGTTGTCTTCGAGGCTTTTTTTAACACAATAGGAAAATACCATTCGGCCCATCGTGCAGTATGCCGAATCAGATATAATCATCGGATTTCGATCCAGCGTCCAGCTTTGACACGATACCTTGTGTGTTCTGATGTTTTCATCGCAAACTTCATAAAATAAAGAGGCTGGAGCATCTTCACTGCTTCCTCATGTACTATAGAAAATAAAAGAGCTGGAGCAACGTCTCTACTTCCACCTGTATTTTAGAAAATAAAGGAGCTAGAGCAGCGTCTCTGCTTCGTCCCGTATTATAGAAAATAAAGGAGCTGGAGCAGCGTCTGTGCTTCCTCATGTATTATAGAAAATAAAGGAGCTGGAGCAGCGTCACCGCTTCCTCCTGTATTATAGAAAATAAAGGAGCTGGAGCAGCGTCACTGATTCCTACCGTATGATAGAAAATAAAGGAGCTGTAGCAGCGTCTCTGCTTCCTCCTGTATTATAGAAAATAAAGGAGCTGGAGCAGCGTCACTGCTTCCTCCTGCATTATAGAAAATAAAGGTGCTGGAGCAGCGTCTCTGCTTCCTCTTGTACTACAGAAAATAAAGGAGCTGGAACAGTGTCTCTGCTTCCTCTTGTACTATAGAAAATAAAGGTGCTGGACCAGCGTCACCGCTTCCTCCTGTATTATAGAAAATAAAGGAGCTGGAGAAGCGTCACAGCTTCCTCCTGTATTAGAGAAAATAAAGGAGTTGGAGCAGTGTCTCTGCTTCCTCCTGTATTATAGAAAATTAAGGAGCTTGAGCAGCGTCTCCGCTTCCTCCTGTATTAAAGAAAATAAACGAGCTGGAGCAGCGTCACTGCTTCCTCCTGTATTATCGAAAATAAAGGAGCTGGAACAGCGTCACTGCTTCATCCTGTATTATAGAAAATAAAGGAGCTGGAGCAGCGTCTCGGCTTCCTCCTGTAATATAGAAAATAAAGGAACAGGAGCAGCTTTAATGCTTCCTCCTGTGATATACAAAATAAAGGAGCTGGCGCAGCGTCTCTGCTTCATCCTGTATTATAGAAAATAAAGGAGCTGGAGCAGCGTCACTGCATCATCCTGTGTTATAGAAAATAAAGGAGCCGGAGAGCGTCTCTGTTTCCTCCAGTATTATATAAAAGAAAGGAGCTGGAGCAGCGTCACTGCTTCCTCCTGTATTATCGAAAATTAAGGCGCTGGAGCAGCGTCACTGCTTCCGCCTGTATTGTAGAAAATAAAGGAGCTGGAGCAGCGTCACTGCTTCCTCCAGTATTATAGAAAATAAAGAAGCTGGAGCAGCGTCACGGCTTCCTCCTGTATTGTAGAAAATAAAGGAGCTGGAGCAGCGTCACTGCTTCATCCTGTGTTATAGAAAATAAAGGAGCTGGAGCATCGTCACTGCTTCCTTCTGTATTATAGAAAATAAAGGAGCTGGAGCAGCGTCACTGCTTCCTCCAGTATTATAGAAAATAAAGAAGCTGGAGCAGCGTCACGGCTTCCTCCTGTATTGTAGAAAATAAAGGAGCTGGAGCAGCGTCACTGCTTCATCCTGTGTTATAGAAAATAAAGGAGCTGGAGCATCGTCACTGCTTCCTTCTGTATTATAGAAAATAAAGGAGCTGGAGCAGCGTCACTGCTTCCTCCTGTATTATAGAAAATAAAGGAGCTAAAGCAGCGTCACTGCTTCCTCCAGTATTATAGGAAATAAAGGAACTGGAGCAGGGTCACTGCTTCCTCCTGTATTATAGAAAATAAAGAAGCTGGAGCAGCGTCACTGCTTCCTCCTGTATTATAGAAAATAAAGGAGCTGGAGCAGCGTCTCTGCTTCCTCCAGTATTATAGATAATAAAGGACCTGGAGAAGCGTCACTGCTTCCTCAGGTATTATAGAAAATAAAGGACCTGGAGCTGCGTCTCTGCTTCCTCATGTATTATCGAAAATAAAGGAGCTGGAGCAGGGTCACGGCTTCCTCCGGTATTATAGAAAATAAAGGAGCTGGAGCAGTGCCTCTGCTTCCTCCTGTATTATAGAAAATAAAGGAGCTGGAGCAGCGTCACCGCTTCCTCCTGTATTATAGAAAATAAAGGAGCTGGAGCAGCGTCACCGCTTCCTCCTGTATTATAGAAAATAAAGGATCTGGAGCAGCATGACTGCTTCCTCCTGTATTATGCAAAATAAAGGAGCTGGAGCAGCGTCACCGCTTCCTCCTGTATTATAGAAAATAAAGGAGCTGGAACAGCGTCACCGCTTCCTCCTGTATTATAGAAAATAAAGGAGCTGGAGCAGTGTCACCGCTTCCTCCTGTATTATAGAAAATAAAGGAGGTGGAGTAGCGTCTCTACTTCCTCCTGTATTATGCAAAATAAAGGAGCTGGAGCAGCGTCACTGCTTCCTCCTGTATTATAGATAATAAAGGAGCTGGAGCAGTGTCTCTGCTTCCTCCTGTATTATAGAAAATAAAGGAGCTGGAGCAGCGTCACCGCTTCCTCCTGTATTAGAGAAAATAAAGGAGCTGGACCAGCGTCACTTTTCCTCCTGTATTATAGAAAATAAAGGAGCTGGAGCAGCGTCACTGCTTCCTCCTGTAATATAGAAAATAAAGTAGCTGGACCAGCGGAACTGCTTCCTCCTGTATTATAGAAAATAAAGGTGCCAGAGTAGCGTATCTGCTTCCTCCTGAATTATAGAAAATAAAGGAGCTATGGCAGCGTCACTGCTTCCTCCTGTATTATAAAAAAAAGGAGCTGGAGCAGCGACTCTGCTTCCTCCTGTATTATAGAAAATGAAGGATCTGGAGCAGCGTCACTGCTTCCTCCTGTATTATAGAAAATAATGGAGCAAGAGCAGTGTCACTGCTTCCTCCAGTATCATACAAAATAAAGGAGCTGGACCTGCGTCAATGCTTCCTTCTGTATTATAGATAATAAAGCAGCTGGAGCAGCGTCACTGCTTCCTCCTGTATTATCGAAAATAAAGGAGCTGGACCAGCGTCACTGCTTCCTTCTGTATTATGGGAAATAAAGGAACTGGAGCAGGGTCACTGCTTCCTCCTGTATTATTGAAAATAAAGGAGTGGAGCAGCGCCACAGCTTCCTCCTGTATTATAGGAAATAAAGGAGCTGGAGCAGTGTCTCTGCTTCCTCCTGTATTGTAGAAAATAAAGGAGTTGGAGCAGCGTCACTGCATCATCCTGTGTTATAGAAAATAAAGGAGCCGGAGAGCGTCTCTGTTTCCTCCAGTATTATATAAAAGAAAGGAGCTGGAGCAGCGTCACCGCTTCCTCCTGTATTATCGAAAATAAAGGAGCTGGAGCAGCGTCACCGCTTCCTCCTGTATTATAGAAAATAAAGGAGCTGGAGCAGCGTCACTGCTTCCTCCTGTATTACAGAAAATAAAGGAGCTGGAGCAGCGTCACTGCTTCCGCCTGTATTGGAGAAAATAAAGGAGCTGGATCAGCGTCACTGCTTCCTCCTGTATTATAGAAAATAAAGGAGCTGGATCAGCGTCACTGCTTCCTCCTGTATTATAGAAAATAAAGGAGCTGGAGCAGCGTCATGCTTCCACCTGTATTATAGAAAATAAAGGAGCTGGAGCAGCGTCACTGCTTCCTCCTGTATTATAGAAAATAAAGGAGCTGGAGCAGCGTCACTGCTTCCTCCTGTATTATAGAAAATAAAGGAGCTAAAGCAGCGTCACTGCTTCCTCCTGTATTATAGGAAATAAAGGAACTGGAGCAGGGTCACTGCTTCCTCCTGTATTATAGAAAATAAAGAAGCTGGAGCAGCGTCACTGCTTCCTCCTGTATTATAGAAAATAAAGGAGCTGGAGCAGCGTCTCTGCTTCCTCCAGTATTATAGATAATAAAGGACCTGGAGCAGCGTCACTGCTTCCTCAGGTATTATAGAAAATAAAGGACCTGGAGCAGCGTCTCTGCTTCCTCATGTATTATCGAAAATAAAGGAGCTGGAGCAGGGTCACGGCTTCCTCCTCTATTGTAGAAAATAAAGGATGTGGAGCAGCGTCACTGCTTCCTCCTGTATTATAGAAAATAAAGGAGCTGGAGCAGTGTCTCTGCTTCCTCCTGTATTATAGAAAATAAAGGAGCTGGAGCAGCGTCACCGCTTCCTCCTGTATTATAGAAAATAAAGGAGCTGGAGCAGCGTCACTGCTTCCTCCTGTATTATAGAAAACAAAGGATCTGGAGCAGCATGACTGCTTCCTCCTGTATTATGCAAAATAAAGGAGCTGGAGCAGCGTCACCGCTTCCTCCTGTCTTATAGAAAATAAAGGAGCTGGAACAGCGTCACCGCTTCCTCCTGTATTATAGAAAATAAAGGAGCTGGAGCAGTGTCACCGCTTCCTCCTGTATTATAGAAAATAAAGGAGGTGGAGTAGCGTCTCTACTTCCTCCTGTATTATTGAAAATAAAGGAGCTGGAGCAGCGTCACTGCTTCCTCCTGTATTATAGATAATAAAGGAGCTGGAGCAGTGTCTCTGCTTCCTCCTGTATTATAGAAAATAAAGGAGCTGGAGCAGTGTCTCTGCTTCCTCCTGTATTATAGAAAATAAAGGAGCTGGAGCAGCGTCACCGCTTCCTCCTGTATTAGAGAAAATAAAGGAGCTGGAGCAGCGTCACTGCCTCCTGCGGTATGATAGAAAATAAAGGAGCTGGACCAGCGTCACTTTTCCTCCTGTATTATAGAAAATAAAGGAGCTGGAGCAGCGTCACTGCTTCTTCCTGTAATATAGAAAATAAAGGAGCTGGACCAGCGGAACTGCTTCCTCCTGTATTATAGAAAATAAAGGTGCCAGAGTAGCGTATCTGCTTCCTCCTGAATTATGGTAAATAAAGGAGCTATGGCAGCGTCACTGCTTCCTCCTGTATTATAAAA
Organism: Chiloscyllium punctatum; assembly: GCF_047496795.1. Classification (NCBI taxonomy): domain Eukaryota; kingdom Metazoa; phylum Chordata; class Chondrichthyes; order Orectolobiformes; family Hemiscylliidae; genus Chiloscyllium; species Chiloscyllium punctatum. The sequence goes on along the minus strand of NC_092761.1, from coordinate 37,886,574 downwards.
AAAAAGGAGCTGGAGCAGCGACTCTGCTTCCTCCTGTATTATAGAAAATGAAGGATCTGGAGCAGCGTCACTGCTTCCTCCTGTATTATAGAAAATAATGGAGCAAGAGCAGTCTCATTGCTTCCACCAGTATCATACAAAATAAAGGAGCTGGACCTGCGTCAATGCTTCCTTCTGTATTATAGATAATAAAGCAGCTGGAGCAGCGTCACTGCTTCCTCCTGTATTATCGAAAATAAAGGAGCTGGACCAGCGTCACTGCTTCCTTCTGTATTATGGGAAATAAAGGAACTGGAGCAGGGTCACTGCTTCCTCCTGTATTATTGAAAATAAAGGAGTGGAGCAGCGCCACAGCTTCCTCCTGTATAATAGAAAATAAAGGAGCTGGAGCAGTGTCTCTGCTTCCTCCTGTATTATAGAAAATAAAGGAGCTGGAGCAGCGTCTGTGTTTCCTCCTGTATTACAGAAAATAAAGGAGTTGGAGCAGCGTCTTTGCTTCCTCCTGAATTATAGAAAATAAAGGAGCCTGAGCAGCGTCACTGCTTCCTCCTATATTGTAGATTATAAAGGAGCTCGAGCATCGTCTCTGCTTCCTCCTGTATTATAGAAAATAAAGGAGCTGGAGCAGCGTCACTGCTTCCTCCTGTAATATAGAAAATAAAGGAGCCGGAGCAGCTTCTTTGCTTCATCCTGTATTATAGAAAACAAAGGAGCTGGAGCAGCGTCACTGCTTCCTCCTGTATTATAGAAAATGAAGGAGCTGGAGCAGTGTCTCTGCTTCCTCCTGTATTATAGAAAATAAAGGAGCTGGAGCAGCGTCACCGCTTCCTCCTGCATTATAGAAAATAAAGGATGTGGAGTAGCGTAACTACTTCCTCCTGTATTCTAGAAAATGAAGGAGCTGGAGCAGCGTCTCTGCTTCCTCCTGTATTATAGAAAATAAAGGAGCTATGGCAGCGTCACTGCTTCCTCCTAAATTATATAAAAAAAGGAGCTGGAGCAGCGTCTCTGCTTCCTCCTGTATTATAGAAAATGAAGGATCTGGAGTAGTGCCTCTACTTCCTCGTGTATTATAGAAAATAAAGGAGCTGGAGCAGCGTCACTGCTTCCTCCTGTATTATAGAAAATAAAGGAGCTGGAGCAGCGTCTCTGCTTCCTCCTGTATTATAGATAATAAAGGAGCTGGAGCATCGTCACTGCTTCCTCATGTATTATAGAAAATAAAGGAGCTGGAGCAGCGTCACTGCTTCCTCCTGTATTATACAAAATAAAGGAGCTGGAGCAGCGTCACCGCTTCCTCCTGTATTATAGAAAATAAAGGAGCTGGAGCAGCGTCACTGCTTCCTCCTGTATTGTAGAAAATAAAGGAGCTGGACCAGCGTCACTGCTTCCTCCTGTATTATAGGAAATAAAGGAACAGGAGCAGGGTCACTGCTTCCTCCTGTATTTTGGAAAATAAAGGAGTTGGAGCAGCGTCACTGCATCCTCCTGTATAATAGAAAATAAAGGATCTGGAGCAGCGTCTCTGCTTCCTCCTGTATTATAGAAAATAAAGGAACTGGAGCAGCATCTCTGTTTCCTCCTATATTGTAGAAAATAAAGGAGCTGGAGCAGCGTCTCTGCTTCCTCCTGTATTATAGAAAATAAAGGAGCTGGAGCAGCGTCTCTGCTTCCTCCTGAATTATGGATAATAAAGGAGTTGGAGCATCATCACTGCTTCCTCCGGTATTATAGAAAATAAAGGAGCTATGGCAGCGTCACTGCTTCCTCCTGTATTATATTTAAAAAGGAGCTGGAGCAGCGTCTCTGCTTACTCCTGTATTATAGAAAATGAAGGATCTGAAGCGGCGTCACTGCTTCCTCCTGTATTATAGAAAATAAAGGAGCTGGAGCAGCGTCAATGCATCCTCCTGTATTATAGATAATAAAGGAGCTGGAGCAGCGTCTCTGCTTACTCCTGTATTATAGAAAATGAAGGATCTGAAGCGGCGTCACTGCTTCCTCCTGTATTATAGAAAATAAAGGAGCTAAAGCAGCGTCTCTGCTTCCTCCTGTATTATAGAAAATAAAGGAACTGGAGCAGCATCTCTGTTTCCTCCTATATTGTAGAAAATAAAGGAGCTGGAGCAGCGTCACTGCTTCCTCCTGTATTGTAGAAAATAAAGGAGCTGGAGCAGCGTCACTGCTTCCTCCTGTATTATAGGAAATAAAGGAGTTGGAGCAGCATCTCTGTTTCCTCCTGTATTATAGAAAATAAAGGAGCTGGTGCAGGGACACTGCATTCTCCTGTATTACAGAAAATAAAGGAGCTGGAGCAGCGTCACTGCTTCCTCCTGTATTATAGAAAATAAAAGAGCCGGAGCAGCTTCTTTGCTTCATCCTGTATTATAGAAAATAAAGGAGCTGGAGCAGCGTCACTGCTTCCTCCTGTATTTCAGAAAATAAAGGAGCTGTTACAGCGTCACTGCTTCCTCCCGCGTTATAGAAAATAAAGGAGCTGGAGCAGCACCTCTGTTTCCTCCTATATTGTAGAAAATAAAGGAGCTGGAGCAGCGTCTCGGCTTCCTCCTGTATTATAGAAAATAAACGAGCCGGGACAGCGTCTTTGCTTCCTCCTGTATGATAGAAAATTAAGGAGCTGGAGCAGCGTCTCTGTTTCCTCCGATATTGTAAAAAATAAAGGAGCTGGAGCAGCGTCTCTGCTTCCTACAATATTATAGAAAATAAAGGAGCTGGTGCAGCGACACTGCATCCTCCTGTATTACAGAAAATAATGGAGCTGAAGCAGCGTCACTGCTTCCTCCTGCATTATAGAAAATAAAGGAGATGGAGCAGCATCTCTGTTTCCTCCGATATTGTAAAAAATAAAGGAGCTGGAGCAGCGTCTCTGCTTCCTACAATATTATAGAAAAGAAAGGAGCTAGAGCAGCGGCACTGCTTCCTCCTGCATTATTGAAATTAAAGGAGCTGGCGAAGCGTCACTGCTTCCTCCTGTATTAGAGAAAATAAAGGAGCTGGAGCAGCGTCTCTGCTTTCACGTGTATTATAGAAAATAAAGGAGCTGGAGCAGCGTCACTGCTTCCTCCTGTATTATAGAAAATAAAGGAGCTGGAGCAGCGTCACTGCTTCCTCCTGTATTATAGAAAATAAAGGAGCTGGAGCAGCGTCACTGCTTCCTCCTGTATTATAGAAAATAAAGGAGCTGGAACAGAGTCTCTCCTTCCTCCTGTGATATAGAAAGTAAAGGAGCTGGAGCAGCGTCACTGCTTCCTCCTGTATTATAGAAAATAAAGGAGCTGGAGCAGCGTCACTGCTTCATCCTGTGTTATAGAAAATAAAGGAGCCGGAGCAGCGTCTCTGTTTCCTCCTGTATGATAGAAAATTAAGGAGCTGGAGTAGCGTCACTGCTTCCTCCTGTATTATAGAAAATAAAGGAGCTGGAGCAGCGTCACTGCTTCCTTCTGTATTATAGAAAATAAAGGAGCTGGAGCAGCGTCACTGCTTCCTCCTGTATTATAGGAAATAAGGAACTGGAGCAGGGTCACTGCTTCCTCCTGTATTATAGAAAATAAAGAAGCTTGAGCAGCGTTACCGCTTCCTCCTGTATTATGGAAAATAAGGGAGCTGGAGCAGCGACACTTCTTCCTCCTGTATTATAGAAAATAAAGGAGCTGAATCCGCGTCACTGCTTCCTCCTGCATTATAAAAAATAAAGGAACTGGAGCAGCGTCACTGCTTCCTCCTGCATTATAGAAATAAAGGAACTGGAGCCGCGTCCATGTCCTCCTGCATTATACAAAATAAAGGTGCTGGAGGAGCGTCACTGCTTCCTCCTGCTTTTTAGAAAATAAAGGAGCTGGAGCAGCGTCACTATTTTGTATATTACAGGAGGAAGTAGTGACGCTGCTCCAGCTCCTTTATTTGCTAAAAAGCAGGAGGAAGCAGTGATGCTCCTCCAGCACCTTTATTTTGTATAATGCAGGAGGACAGGGACGCTGCTCCAGTTCTTTTATTTTCTATAATGCAGGAGGAAGCAGTGACGCTGCTCCAGTTCCTTTATGTTCTATAACACAGGAGGAAGCAGTGACGCTGATCCAGCACCTTTATTTTCTTTCATACAGGAGGAAGTAAAGGAGCTGGAGCAGCGTCACGGCTTCCTCCTGTATTATAGAAAATAAAGGAGCTAAAGCAGCGTCACCGCTTCCTCCTGTATTATAGAAAATAAAGGAGCTGGAGCAGTGTCTCTGCTTCCTCCAGTATTATAGAAAATAAAGGAGCAGAAGCAGCGTCACCGCTTCCTCCTGTATTATTGAAAATAAAGGAGCTGGAGCAGCGTCACCGCTTCCTCCTGTATTATAGAAAAAAAGGAGCTGGAGCAGCGACACTGCATCCTCCTGTATTATAGAAAATAAAGAAGATGGAGCAGCGTGTCTGCTTCAACTTGTATTATAGAAAATAAAGGAGCTGGAGCAGCGTCACTGCTTCCTCCTGTATTGTAGAAAATATCGGAGCTGGAGCAGCGTCACCGCTTCCTCCTGTATTATAGAAAATAAAGGAGCTGGAGCAGAGTCACTGCTTCCTCCTGTATTATATAAAATAAAGGAGCTGGAGCAGCGTCACTGCTTCCTCCTGTATTATAGAAAATAAACGAGCTGAAGCAGCGTCACTGCTTCCTCTTGTATTATAGAAAATAAAGGAGCTGGAGCAGTGTCACTGCTTCCTCCTGTATTATAGAAAATAAAGGAGCTGGAGCAGCGTCTCATCTTCCTCCTGCGTGACAGAAAATAAAGGAGCTGCAGCAGCGTCACTGCTTCCTCCTGTATTGTAGAAAATAAAGGAGCTGGAGCAGCGTCTCTGCTTCCTCCTGTATAATAGAAAATAAAGGAGCTGGAGCAGCGTCACAGCTTCCTCCTGTATAAAGAAAATAAAGGTGCTGGAGCAGCGTCTCTGCTTGTACTGTAATATAGAAAATAACGGAGCTGGAGCAGCGCCACTGCTTCCTCCGAGATTGTAGAAAATAAAGGAGCTGGACCAGTGTCACTGCTTCCTCCTGTATTATAGAAAATAAAGGAGCTGGGGCAGCGTCACTGCTTCCTCCTGTATTATAGAAAATAAAGGAGCTGGAGCAGCGTCACTGCTTCCTCCTGTATTATAGAAAATAAAGGTGCCAGAGTAGCGTATCTGCTTCCTCCTGAATTATAGAAAATAAAGGAGCTATGGCAACGTCACTGCTTCCTCCTGTATTATAAAAAAAAAGGAACTGCAGCAGCGACTCTGCTTCCTCCTGTATTATAGAAAATGAACGATCTGGAGCAGCGTCACTGCTTCCTCCTGTATTATAGAAAATAAAGGAGCCGGAGCAGCTTCTTTGCTTCATCCTGTATTATAGAAAATAAAGGAGCTGGAGCAGCGTCACTGCTTCCTCCTGTATTGTAGAAAATAAAGGAGCTGGAGCAGCGTCACTGCTTCCTCCTGTATTATAGAAAATGAAGGAGCTGGAGCAGTGTCTCTGCTTCCTCCTGTATTATAGAAAATAAAGGAGCTGGAGCAGCGTCACCGCTTTCTGCTGCATGATAGAAAATAAAGAATGTGGAGTAGCGTCTCTACTTCCTCCTGTATTCTAGAAAATGAAGGAGCTGGAGCAGCGTCTCTGCTTCCTCCTGTATTATAAAAAATAAAGGAGCGATGGCAGCGTCACTGCTTCCTCCTAAATTATATAAAAAAAGGAGCTGGAGCAGCGTCTCTGCTTAGTCCTGTATTATAGAAAATGAAGGATCTGGAGTAGCGACTCTACTTCCTCCTGTATTATAGAAAATAAAGGAGCTAGAGCAGCGTCACTGCTTCCTCCTGTATTATGCAAAATAAAGGAGCTGGAGCAGCGTCACCGCTTCCTCCTGTATTATAGAAAATAAAGGAGCTGGAACAGCGTCACAGCTTCCTCCTGTATTATAGAAAATAAAGGAGCTGGAGCAGTGTCACCGCTTCCTCCTGTATTATAGAAAATAAAGGAGGTGGAGTAGCGTCTCTACTTCCTCCTGTATTATTGAAAATAAAGGAGCTGGTGCAGCGTCACTGCTTCCGCCTGTATTATAGATAATAAAGGAGCTGGAGCAGTGTCTCTGCTTCCTCCTGTATTATAGAAAATAAAGGAGCTGGAGCAGTGTATCTGCTTCCGCCTGTATTATAGATAATAAAGGAGCTGGAGCAGTGTCTCTGCTTCCTCCTGTATTATAGAAAATAAAGGAGCTGGAGCAGTGTCTCTACTTCCTCCTGTATTATAGAAAATAAAGGAGCTGGAGCAGCGTCACTGCCTCCTGCGGTATGATAGAAAATAAACGAGTTGGACCAGCGTCACTGCTTCCTCCTGTATTATAGAAAATAAAGGAGCTGGAGCAGCGTCACTGCTTCCTCCTGTATTATAGAAAATAAAGGTGCCAGAGTAGCGTATCTGCTTCCTCCTGAATTATAGAAAATAAAGGAGCCATGGCAGCGTCACTGCTTCCTCCTGTATTATAAAAAAAAAGGAGCTGGAGCAGCGACTCTGCCTCCTCCTGTATTATACAAAATGAAGGATCTGGAGCAGCGTCACTGCTTCCTCCTGTATTATAGAAAATAAAGGAGCAAGAGCAGTGTCACTGCTTCCTCCAGTATTATACAAAATAAAGGAGCTGGACCTGCGTCAATGCTTCCTTCTGTATTATAGATAATAAAGCAGCTGGAGCAGCGTCACTGCTTCTTCCTGTATTTTCGAAAATAAAGGAGCTGGACCAGCGTCACTGCTTCCTTCTGTATTATGGGAAATAAAGGAACTGGAGCAGGGTCACTGCTTCCTCCTGTATTATAGAAAATAAAGGAGCCGAGGCAGCGTCTTTGCTTACTCCTGTATTATAGAAAATAAAGGAGCTGGAGCAGCGCCACAGCTTCCTCCTGTATTATAGAAAATAAAGGAGCTGGAGCAGCGTCACCGCTTCCTCCTGTGTTATAGAAAATAAAGGAGCTGGAGCAGCGTCACGGCTTCCTCCTGTGTTATAGAAAATAAAGGAGCTTGAGCAGCCTCTCTGCTTCCTCCTGTATTACAGAAAATAAAGGAGCTGGAGCAGCGTCTGTGTTTTCTCCTGTATTACAGAAAATAAAGGAGTTGGAGCTGCGTCTTTGCTTCCTCCTGAATTATAGAAAATAAAGGAGCTGGAGCAGCGTCACTGCTTCCTCCTGTATTATACAAAAAAAAAGGAGCTGGAGCAGCGTCACTGCTTCCTCCTGTATGATAGAAAATAAAGGAGCCGGAGCAGCTTCTTTGCTTCATCCTGTATTATAGAAAGCAAAGGAGCTGGAGCAGCGTCACTGCTTCCTCCTGTATTATAGAAAATAAAGGAGCTGGAGCAGTGTCTCTGCTTCCTCCTGTATTATAGAAAATAAAGGAGCAGAAGCAGCGTCACCGCTTCCTCCTGTATTATTGAAAATAAAGGAGCTGGAGCAGCGTCACCGCTTCCTCCTGTATTATAGAAAAAAAGGAGCTGGAGCAGCGACACTGCATCCTCCTGTATTATAGAAAATAAAGAAGATGGAGCAGCGTGTCTGCTTCAACTTGTATTATAGAAAATAAAGGAGCTGGAGCAGCGTCACTGCTTCCTCCTGTATTGTAGAAAATATAGGAGCTGGAGCAGCGTCACCGCTTCCTCCTGTATTATAGAAAATAAAGGAGCTGGAGCAGAGTCACTGCTTCCTCCTGTATTATATAAAATAAAGGAGCTGGAGCAGCGTCACTGCTTCCTCCTGTATTATGGAAAATAAGGACCTGGAGCAGCGCCACTGCATCCTCCTGTATTATAGAAAATAAAGGAGCTGCAGCAGCGTCACTGCTTCCTCCTGTATTGTAGAAAATAAAGGAGCTGGAGCAGCGTCTCTGCTTCCTCCTGTATAATAGAAAATAAAGGAGCTGGAGAAGGGTCACTGTTACCTCCTGTATTATAGAAAATAAAGGAGCTGGAGCAGCGTCACAGCTTCCTCCTGTACAAAGAAAATAAAGGTGCTGGAGCAGCGTCTCTGCTTGTACTGTAATATAGAAAATAACGGAGCTGGAGCAGCGCCACTGCTTCCTCCGAGATTGTAGAAAATAAAGGAGCTGGACCAGTGTCACTGCTTCCTCCTGTATTATAGAAAATAAAGGAGCTGGAGCGGCGTCACTGCTTCCTCCTGTATTATCGAAAATAAAGGAGCTGGAGCAGCGTCACTGCTTCCTCCTGTATTATAGAAAATAAAGGAGCTGGAGCAGCGTCACTGCTTCCTCCTGTATTATAGAAAATAAAGGTGCCAGAGTAGCGTATCTGCTTCCTCCTGAATTATAGAAAATAAAGGAGCTATGGCAACGTCACTGCTTCCTCCTGTATTATAAAAAAAAAGGAACTGCAGCAGCGACTCTGCTTCCTCCTGTATTATAGAAAATGAACGATCTGGAGCAGCGTCACTGCTTCCTCCTGTATTATAGAAAATAAAGGAGCCGGAGCAGCTTCTTTGCTTCATCCTGTATTATAGAAAATAAAGGAGCTGGAGCAGCGTCACTGCTTCCTCCTGTATTGTAGAAAATAAAGGAGCTGGAGCAGCGTCACTGCTTCCTCCTGTATTATAGAAAATGAAGGAGCTGGAGCAGTGTCTCTGCTTCCTCCTGTATTATAGAAAATAAAGGAGCTGGAGCAGCGTCACCGCTTTCTGCTGCATGATAGAAAATAAAGGATGTGGAGTAGCGTCTCTACTTCCTCCTGTATTCTAGAAAATGAAGGAGCTGGAGCAGCGTCTCTGCTTCCTCCTGTATTATAAAAAATAAAGGAGCGATGGCAGCGTCACTGCTTCCTCCTAAATTATATAAAAAAAGGAGCTGGAGCAGCGTCTCTGCTTAGTCCTGTATTATAGAAAATGAAGGATCTGGAGTAGCGACTCTACTTCCACATGTATTATAGAAAATAAAGGAGCTAGAGCAGCGTCACTGCTTCCTCCTGTATTATAGAAAATAAAGGAGCTGGAGCAGCGTCTCTGCTTCCTCCAGTATTATAGATAATAAAGGACCTGGAGCAGCGTCACTGCTTCCTCCTGTATTATAGAAAATAAAGGAGCTGGAGCACCGTCACCGCTTCCTCCTGTATTATAGAAAATAAAGGAGCTGGAGCAGCATGACTGCTTCCTCCTGTATTATGCAAAATAAAGGAGCTGGAGCAGCGTCACCGCTTCCTCCTGTATTATAGAAAATAAAGGAGCTGGAACAGCGTCACAGCTTCCTCCTGTATTATAGAAAATAAAGGAGCTGGAGCAGTGTCACCGCTTCCTCCGGTATTATAGAAAATAAAGGAGGTGGAGTAGCGTCTCTACTTCCTCCTGTATTATTGAAAATAAAGGAGCTGGTGCAGCGTCACTGCTTCCGCCTGTATTATAGATAATAAAGGAGCTGGAGCAGTGTCTCTGCTTCCTCCTGTATTATAGAAAATAAAGGAGCTGGAGCAGTGTCTCTGCTTCCTCCTGTATTATAGAAAATAAAGGAGCTGGAGCAGCGTCACTGCCTCCTGCGGTATGATAGAAAATGAAGGAGTTGGACCAGCGTCACTGCTTCCTCCTGTATTATAGAAAATAAAGGAGCTGGAGCAGCGTCACTGCTTCCTCCTGTATTATAGAAAATAAAGGTGCCAGAGTAGCGTATCTGCTTCCTCCTGAATTATAGAAAATAAAGGAGCCATGGCAGCGTCACTGCTTCCTCCTGTATTATAAAAAAAAAGGAGCTGGAGCAGCGACTCTGCCTCCTCCTGTATTATACAAAATGAAGGATCTGGAGCAGCGTCACTGCTTCCTCCTGTATTATACAAAATAAAGGAGCTGGACCTGCGTCAATGCTTCCTTCTGTATTATAGATAATAAAGCAGCTGGAGCAGCGTCACTGCTTCTTCCTGTATTTTCGAAAATAAAGGAGCTGGACCAGCGTCACTGCTTCCTTCTGTATTATGGGAAATAAAGGAACTGGACCAGCGTCACTGCTTCCTTCTGTATTATAGAAAATAAAGGAGCTGGAGCAGCGCCACAGCTTCCTCCTGTATTATAGAAAATAAAGGAGCTGGAGCAGCGTCACCGCTTCCTCCTGTGTTATAGAAAATAAAGGAGCTGGAGCAGCGTCACCGCTTCCTCCTGTGTTATAGAAAATAAAGGAGCTGGAGCAGCCTCTCTGCTTCCTCCTGTATTACAGAAAATAAAGGAGCTGGAGCAGCGTCTGTGTTTTCTCCTGTATAAAGAAAATAAAGGTGCTGGAGCAGCGTCTCTGCTTGTACTGTAATATAGAAAATAACGGAGCTGGAGCAGCGCCACTGCTTCCTCCGAGATTGTAGAAAATAAAGGAGCTGGACCAGTGTCACTGCTTCCTCCTGTATTATAGAAAATAAAGGAGCTGGGGCAGCGTCACTGCTTCCTCCTGTATTATAGAAAATAAAGGAGCCGGAGCAGCTTCTTTGCTTCATCCTGTATTATAGAAAATAAAGGAGCTGGAGCAGCGTCACTGCTTCCTCCTGTATTGTAGAAAATAAAGGAGCTGGAGCAGCGTCACTGCTTCCTCCTGTATTATAGAAAATGAAGGAGCTGGAGCAGTGTCTCTGCTTCCTCCTGTATTATAGAAAATAAAGGAGCTGGAGCAGCGTCACCGCTTTCTGCTGCATGATAGAAAATAAAGAATGTGGAGTAGCGTCTCTACTTCCTCCTGTATTCTAGAAAATGAAGGAGCTGGAGCAGCGTCTCTGCTTCCTCCTGTATTATAAAAAATAAAGGAGCGATGGCAGCGTCACTGCTTCCTCCTAAATTATATAAAAAAAGGAGCTGGAGCAGCGTCTCTGCTTAGTCCTGTATTATAGAAAATGAAGGATCTGGAGTAGCGACTCTACTTCCTCCTGTATTATAGAAAATAAAGGAGCTAGAGCAGCGTCACTGCTTCCTCCTGTATTATGCAAAATAAAGGAGCTGGAGCAGCGTCACCGCTTCCTCCTGTATTATAGAAAATAAAGGAGCTGGAGAGAGGTGGGGGCGGGGGTGAGTCTTGGTGGGATGCATGATGGGCCGAATGGCCTGTTTCCACACTGTTGGGATTCTCTGAATCCATGATCCTTCCCATCTGTCTCTATGGATGAGAGAGACTATCACCTGACCCAATATCCCCTTCGGTGGCTCAACGTTTGCTTTGTTTCCAACAAAGAACTGCAGATGCTGCAGATCTGAGAGACAGCACAGAAATTGCTGGGGAAACTCAGCAGGTCTGGCAGCATCTGTGGGGAGGGAACCTTTCAGATCCAGGGATTGGTCTTCAGAACTGAAGGCTTCTGATTCTAGTGGTGTCAGACCTGCTGAGCTTCCCCAGCAATTTCTTGTTTGGATTTCAGCCCCAATCCAGTTGGTGATGGTCACGGCCTTGTTAAGTGTGTTTGGGATGGGCAGGGCGCCCCTACCAAGGTGATGGTGGTGTAGTGGTGAGCATAGCTGCTTTCCAAGTCGTTCACCCCGGTTCGATTCCCAGCCATCGCACTGTTGTGGTTTGTAACTTCTTTTTAACAGGAAACGCACTAGAATGAACCGAGAAAATAAATCTTTCATTCTGTGGTAAAATGTGTCTGTCAGATTACTCCTTGCTTTTCCTGGCGATGGTTCCTGTGAATTGAAGTGTGGAACCGGGCAGCATTGCTCTGCATCTCAGAAGCTTTCCCCTCTGCTGCTTCCCATTTCTTATTGAAATATTGGTTGCAGCACAAAGATGGGTTTGTTATGTTCGCAAAGTGAGAGACTGCTCCCGTCAGGAACCTGAAATAATTACAGAAGCCGCTGGAAACACTGAACAGTTCCAACAGCTTCTGTAGTGGTGGGGACGGAGGGTTAATGTGTCAAATCTACACAAGGATAAAATAAACTCCAGCCTCAAAACAGTCAGAGTTCCTAAGTTTTACAAATAGCTGTATAACATAATTCTGAGCAATCAATTCCCCTTAAACACTTCCAATGTGAAATAGCATCTTTCTGACTCTCCCCCACTACCCTCTGTCTTCTACCTTCGAGCCAGTTCTCTACCCAAAGGCTAATTCTACTGCCCCAACATACAACACACCAGTCTCAAAAGTACAACAAGAATCCATTCCTGATGACAACAGGCCACCGGTGCTGTTTACACTTGGAATATACCTGGAGCAGAACAACACAAACCCAACTGGAGAGGGTGGCTCTGTATAAGGAGAGTCAGTGTGGAGTTAAAATTCAACAGATGTGATGAAATAAAATCAAAGATGAATGAAGGTAAGGCCGTACAATCTGTTTCACAACTTATTACATAAGAGGCTGGATAAAAAAACTGAAGCTATTGTAATAAATGGTTCAAGCTCACCATGGAGAATTAATGCGCTCGGACGGAAAAATGCAAAGAGATCATAAATTACGGCAACTTGCAAACAGCAGAATTAAAATCCAATTTGCTTTTTTACTGTAAGGATGAATATTTTAATCCTGTTGTTCTCTATATACGAATGATACAGATGGTCATTTATTATCGAGAAAGAAAAGACAATCAATATTTTCTTTGATATCTAACTTGGATTTGGAGAAGATACTGTGGATGATTCCGGCCAACAGGATTGTTTGCACATTCCTGAAGAAGGGCTCATGCCCGAAACGTCGATTCTCCTGCTCCATGGAGGCTGCCTGACCTGCACCGCTTTTCTAGTAACACATTATTATGATTGTTTGTACAGACAGGTGAATAATAATGTCTCCAGAAAATAGCAGAAGGTTATGGAGGGAAATGAACAGACTGAAGCCCGCTGTGATGGAGTTTGGTATAAAAGGCTAAAGAGAGACAAACCCGAACTACAGAGTGTGAAATGTGAACATGGATAGAGTTACCTTGGTGTTCATGTGCACAGGTCTTTTACTGTAACAAGATCTGCTGAAGGGGGACATAGAAAACATGTGGGATCTTACGCATCACAAATGACCCATTGAGTAAGGAGAAAGAAAATACATAAAGGGAAACCCTTGCTGTTCCTGGGGATCTGAAATCTAACCTCAGCAGGTCAGGCAGCATCTGTGAGAAGGGAACCAGAACCCATTTCTCCCACAGCAGTCTGCAAGGCACCAAGGGAGCTCCCTGATCTGATTGGCTCTGTGCTAATTAACACTGCACACAGATATTAATCCAGTGGGTCAGCTTCTTAGTTAAACAGTGAGTTCCTGAGAGTGACGAGGCAGACCCTTGTATGTTGTTCACTCCTACATGGTCAGTAAAATGGTATCCTGCCCGTCCCATTGAAAACTCAGCTTCAGCTCTGACCATATTTCCTGAAACCCAGCATGGGGAGGAAACACTGCCTCCTGGTCGTAGGTTCTTTGCCGTTGGAAAAAGGGTCGCTTCCTGTGATCTCCCTCTGACAACTACATTGCATTTAGTTTCTCTCACTTGATTGCCTTTCTGTTCCTTCTGGTTTCATGGTCTAGTCACACTTCCCGAAGCTGAGGCTCCTGCTAAATGGTAGAATCGGGCTCGGGCATCAGTAAATGGGAGAATTAGTACAGGGGTATGAGTAAATGGGGGATTTGGTGGGAATCAATAAATGGGAGATTCGATGCACAGCGCCATTACATTGGAAAACTGCTGTGAGTGTCAATATATGAGAGAATTGGAGCAGAGCATGTCTAAATTGGGAAATAGGGGCAGGAAATTAATAAGAAGAATTGTTGTTGTAAGCATCAGTTAATTGGAGATTCAGTTCAGTGCACCGTCAAATGAAAAAAAAATGCAGGTCGCCAATAATTGGCGAATTCATTCAGGTGTCGTTAAATTCGAAGTGGGGGAACGGGGTGGGGTTAACACTCAATGGGAGAGTTGGTGCAGTTCCAGGATTTGTGCATGTTTGGAAATTGGGAGAAATAGCCATAAATGGAGTCATACAATCATAGAGATTTACAACACAGAAACAGATCCTTCGGTCCAACTTGTCCATACCTCAATTTAAGAATTCTGGCAGCACTCCAGTAAATTGAAGAATCATGGAACTACTTAATGGGAGAATTGGGCAAGGGCTTATCGGAATGTGAGAAATGTAACAGGGCATCAGATAATGGGAGATTTGGGGTAGTGGAACACGAGATGGGAGAATTCGGGCAGGACAATACTTGATGAGAGATTTAGAGTAGGGCACCCAAAAAGCGTTCAAGTGCCTCAGTCAATATGAAGATTGGTGTAAGGCAACACTGTGACGAGAACTGGTTCAGGACTTCACTAATTGGGGAAAGTGGTGCTCAGCAACACTGAATTGAAGAATTGGTGTGGGGTATCTGTAAATGAAAGACCTGGTGCAGGGTGCAGATAACTTCGAGAATTGGAGCAAATGGGAGAACACGGGCAGTGAACCAGTAAATAGGACAAACGCTGCAAAGGATTAATGGTCGAGATTCAATACAGTGTACCACGAAATGGGGGAGTTGGTGCTGTTCACTACTAAAGGGAAGATATGTGTAGGATCTGTAGTTTGGAGATTTGATGCAGGGATCGCCAAGATGAGAGAATTCTGGCAGCTGGTTTCTAAATGAGAGAATTGTTGCAGAGAAACACTAAATGGAAGACCTGGTGCACAGTGGAGCTAAATTAGAGAGTGGATGCATGGCACCAGGAAATGGGAGAATTAGAGTAGCGCACCCTTAAATAGTAGAATCAGGCTCGGGCACCAGTAAGTGGAAGAATTAGTCCAGGGATATGTGTAAATGGGAGATTTGGTGGGAATCAATAAATGGGACATTCGAAATGCTTTGCTTGAATTTTCTAATATCTTGACACTCACACCAGTTTTCCAATGTAATGGCACTGTGCACCGAAATTGGGGAATGGGGCCAGGAAATCAATAAAAAGAAAAATATTGCAAGTATTGGTAAGTTGGAGATTCAGTTCAGTGCATTACTAACTGAAAAGAATTCAGCAGGGCACCCGTACGTGGAAGAAGTGTTTTAGGGAACAATTAAATGGAAGGAATTGATGCAGGGCAACAATAATTGGAGAATTCATGCAGGTGCCTTTAAATTGGGCAGGATAATACTCAAAGGGAGAGTTGGTGCAGTTTCAGGATTGGTGCAGGATTGGTCAATGGGAGAAATGGTGCACAGCAGTGGAGCGATAAATAGAGTCATACCATCATAGAGATGTACAACATGGAAACAGACACTGCAGTCCAACTTGTCTATAACTCAATTTTAGAATTCTGGCAGCGCTCCACGAGATTGGAGAATCATTCCAAGAAACTACTAAATGGAAGAATTGGGCAAGGGCTTATCGAATTTAGAGAATTTGGAAAAGGGCATGCGATAACTGGAGAATTGATGCAGTTAGCACCAAATGGGAAACTTGGGGCAGGACAAGACTTGATGCGGGAATGAGAGTAGGGCACCCCTAAATTGGGCGAGGACAAGAGTCAACATAACGATTGGAGTAAGGCACAACTGAATGGAGGACTTGTTCAGGACGTCAGTAATTGGGGAAAAGGTGCTAAACAATACTGAATTGGAGAATTGATGCGGGCCATCAGTAAATGTGTGACCTGGTGCACAGTGGAGCTAAATTAGAGAATTGGTGCATGGCAACAGTAAATGGGAGAATTAGAGTAGCGCACCCTTAAATGGTAGAATCAACTAGGGCATCAGTAAATGGAAGGATTGGTACAGGGATATGAGTAAATGGGAGATTTGGTATGAAACAATAAATGGGAGATCTGGTGAACATTGCCATTACTTTAGAAAATTGATGTGAGTGCCAATGTATTGGAAAATTGGAGCAGAGCATGTCTAAATTGGGGAATAGGGGCCAGGGAATCAATAAAAAGAAATGTTGCAAACATCAGGAAACTGGAGATTCAGTTGAATGCATCATTAAATGAAAACACTTCAGCAGGGCATCCGTACGTGGAAAAAGTGTTTCAGCGAACATTTAAGTGTAAGGAATAATTTGAGAATTCATGTTGGAGCCATTAAATTCTAAGTGGGAGGACTGGGGCAGGATAACCTCAACGGGTGAGTTGGTGAAATTCCCGAATTAGAGCAGGATTGGGAAATGGGAGAATTGGTGCAGGGAAACGGAGCAGTGATTACAGCCTTCGAGATGTACAGCACGAAAATAGACCCTTCAGTCCGACTTGTCCATGCCTAAATTTAAGAATTCTGGCAGCTCTCCACGAAATTGGAGAATTATTGGAAGGAACGACTAAATGGAAACAATTGGAAAGAGCTTATCGAAATGTAAGAGTTTGCAAGAGGGCATCAGAAAATGGGAGAATTACTGCAGTTCAGCACTAAATGGGTGCGTTATGCTGTGTTGCACTAAATGGGAGAATTGAGGCACGACAATACCTTTTGGGAGACTTAGTGTAGGGCACCTATAAATTGGGCGAGTGCATCAGTCAGTATGAAGATTGCTGTAAGACAAAACTGAGTGGAGAACTTGTTCAGGACATCAGTAATTGGGGGAAATGGTGCTTAGCAACACTGAATTGGAGAATTGGTGTGGGGTATCAATAAATTAAAGACCTGGTGCACAGTGGAGCGAAATTAGAGAATTGGTGCAGGACAACAGTAAATGGGAGAATTAGCATAGCGCACACTTAATAGTAGAATCGGGATAAGGCATCATAAATGGAAGAATTAGTATGGGGATATGAGTAAATGGGAGATTTGGTGGAAACAAAAAAGTGGGAAATCTGCTGCACAGTGACGTTACATGAGAATATTGGTGTGAGTGCCAATATGTTGGAAAATTGGAGCAGACCATGTCTAAATTGGGGAATAGGGGCCAGGGAATCAATGAAAAGATGAAATGTTGCCAGAATTGGGAAATTGGAGATTCAGTTCAGTGCATCACTAAAAGGGAAAAAAATCAGCAAGACATCCGTACGTGGAAGATGAGTATTGGGGAACAAATAAATGTAAGGATTTGATGCAGGGCAACAAGAATTGGTGAATTCATGTAGGTGCCATTAAATTCTAAGTGGAAGGACTGGGGCAGGATAACCACAATGGGTGAGTTGGTGAAATTCCCGAATTAGTGCAGGATTGGTAAATGGGAGAATAGGTGCAGGGACGCGGAGCAGTAATTACAGCCTTAGAGATGTACAGCACGGAAACAGACCCTTCGATCCAACTTGTCCACGCCCAAATTTAAGAATCCTGGCAGCTCGCCACTAAATTGGAGAATCATTGCAAGGAATCACTAAATGGAAAAAAAATGGGAAAGGGCTCATCGAAATGTTAGAATTTTCATCAGTGCAGTTCAGCACTAAATGGGTGAGTTATGGTAAGTTGCACTAAATGGGAGAATTGGGGCCGGCCAATGCATTTTGGAAGATTTAGAGTAGCGCACCCCTAAATTGGGTGAGGGTATCAGTCAGTATGAGGATTGGAGTGGGGCAACACTGAGTGGAGAACCTATTCAGAACATCAGCAATTAGGGGAGATTGTGCTAAGCATCGCTGAATTGGAGAATTGGTGCGGGCCATCTGTAAATGTGAGAACTGGTGCACAATGGGAGAGAGTTGGTGCATGGCAACAGTAAATGGGAGAATTAGAGTAGCGCACCCTTAAATGGTAGAATCAGCTAGGGCATCAGTAAATGGAAGGATTGGTACAGGGATATGAGTAAATGGGAGATTTGGTATAAACAAAAAATGGGAGATCTGGTGCACATTGCCGTTACATTAGAATATTGGTGGGAGTGCCAATATATTGGAAAATTGGGGAGCAGGGGCTAGGGAATCAATAAAAAAGATGAAATGCTGCCAGAATTGGGAAATTGGAGATTCAGTTCAGTGCATCACTAAAAGGGAAAAAAATCAGCAAGGCATCCGCACGTGGAAGATGTGAATTGGTGAACAAATAAATGTAAGGAATTGATGTAGGGCAACAATAATTGGAGAGTTCATGCAGGTGCCATTAAATTCTAAGTGAGTGGATTGGGGCAGGATAACCTCAATGGGTGAGTTGGTGAAATTCCCGAATTAGTGCAGGAATGGTAAATGGGAGAATTGGTGCAGGGAAGTGGAGCACTAATTACAGCCTTAGAGATGTACAGCATGGAAACAGATCCCTAAGTCCAACTTATCCGTGCCTAAATTTAAGAATTCTGGCAGCTCTCCACGAAAGTGGAGAATCTTTGCAAGGAACTACTGAATGGAAAAATTGGGAAACTGCTTCTCGAAATGTGAGTTTGCAACAGGGCATCAGATAATGGGTGAATTAGAGCATTTCAGCACTAAATGGATGAGTTATGCTGTGTTGCACGAAATGGGGGATTTGGGGCAGGACGATACATTTTAGGAGATTGAGAGTTAGAGCACCCCTAAATTGGGAGAGGGCACCAGTCAGTATGAGGATTGGTGGAAGGCAACACTGTGGAGAACTTGTTCAGGGCATCAGTAATTGGGGTAAAGGTTGCTTCACGACACTGAACTTGAGAATTGGTGTGGGGTATCAGTAAATGAAAGACCTATTGCGGGGTGTTGATAACTTCGAGAATTGGAGCAAATGGATTCACTGGCAGTGAATCAGTAAATAGGGCAAATGTTGAAAAGGATTAGTGGGAGAGATTCAACACAGTGTACCACGAAATGGGGGAGTTGGTGCAGCTCACCACTAAAGGGAAGATAGTGTAGGATCGGTAATTTGGAGATATGATGCAGGGATCGCAAGATTAGAGAATTCTGGCAGCGGACTATGAAATGGGAGAATTGTTGCAGGGAAACAATTAAATGGAAGGAATTGATTTCAGGGCAACGATAATTGGAGAATTCATGCAGGTGCCATTAAATTGTGCAGGACAATACTCAATGGGAGGATTGGTGCAGTTTCAGGATTTGTACAGGATTGGTAAATGGGAGAAATGGTGCAGAGCAGCGGAGCCATAAACAGAGTCATACAATCATAGAGATGTACAACATGGAAACAGACACTTCACTCCAACTTGTGTATGACTCAATTTTAGAATTCTGGCAGCGCTCCACGAAATTGGAGAATCATTCCAAGGAAATACTAAATGGAAGGATTCAGCAGTGGGAGTAGGGCACGACTAAATTGGGTGAGGGCATCAGTCAATATGAAGATTGGTGTGAGGCAAAACTGAATGGAGGACTTGTTCAGGAAGTCCTGAATTTGGGGAATTGGTGCTCAGCAACACTGAATTGGAGAATTGATGCGGGACATCAGTCAATGAGAGACCTGGTGCACAGTGGAGCTAAATTAGAGAATTGGTGCATGGCAACAGTAAATGGGAGAATTAGAGTAGCGCACCCTTAACTGGTAGAATCGAGCTCAGGCATCAGTAAATGGGAGAATTATTACAGGGTTTATGAGTAAATGGGAGATTTGGTGAAAGCAGTAAATGGGAGATCTGGTGCACTATTACAGTGCAGGAGTGGGGCAGGGTAACCTCAATGGGTGAGTTGGTGAAATTCCCGAATTAGTGCAGGGTTGGTAAATGGGAGAATTGCTGCAGGGAAGTGGAGCCCTACTCTAATTGTCCCATTTATTGATGCCATGCGCACAATCTCTAATTTAGCTCCACTGTGCACCAGTTCTTCTGTTCAGTAGTTCCCTGTAACAATTTTCCCATTTCATAGTCCGCTGCCAGACTTCTCTCATCTTGCGATCCCTGCAGTGACCTGCACCAATTCCCCCATTTCGTGGTGCACTGTATTCAATCTGGACCACTAATCCTTTGCAACATTTGTCCTATTTAGTGTTTCACTGCCCGTGTTCTCCCATTTGCTCCAATTCTCGAAGTTATCAGACCCTGCACCATTTCCCCCAATTCTTGATGTCCTGAACAAGTTCTCCACTCAGTGGTGCCTTACACCAATCCTCATACTGACTGATGCCCTCACCCAATTTAGGGGTGCTAGAATCGAAATCTCTCACAAGGTATTGTCCTGCCCCAATTCTCCCATTTAGTGCAACGCAGCATAACTCACCCACTTCATGCTGAACTGCATTAATTCACCCATTATCTGATGCCCTGTTACAAATTCTCACATTTCGATAAGCCCTTTCCCAAGTTTTCCATTTAGTAAGTTCTTGCAATGATTCTCCAATTTAGTGGAGAGCTGCCAGAATTCTTAAATTTAGGCGTGGACAAGTTGGACACGAAGGGTCTGTTTCCGTGCTGTGCATCTCGAAGGCTCTAATTAGTGCTTTCCTTCCCTGCTCGAAATAGCCCATTTAGCAATCCTGCACGAATTCGGGAATTTCACCAACTCACCCATTGAGGTTATCCTGCCCCAGTCCTTCCCCTTAGAATTTAA
Source organism: Chiloscyllium punctatum (assembly GCF_047496795.1). Lineage (NCBI taxonomy): Eukaryota > Metazoa > Chordata > Chondrichthyes > Orectolobiformes > Hemiscylliidae > Chiloscyllium > Chiloscyllium punctatum. The sequence goes on along the minus strand of NC_092761.1, from coordinate 37,866,244 downwards.
TGGCACCCCTGCATGAATTCTCCAATTATTGTTGCCCGACATCAATTCCTTCCGGTCGTTCCCTGATGCACCTCTTTCACGTACGGGTGCCCTGCTGAATTGTTTTTCATTTGGTGATACACTGAGCTGAATCTCCAATTTACCGATGCTTTCAACATTCCTTTTCATTGATTCCCTGGCCCCTATTCCCCAATTTAGACATGCTCTGCTCCAATTTTCCAATATATTGACACTCCCACCAATTTTCTAATGTAATGGCACTGTGCACCAGATCTCCCATTTATTGATTCCACTAAATCTCCCATTTACTCATATCCTTGTACTAATTCTCCCATTTACTGGAGCCCGATTCTACCATTTAAAGGTGCGCTACTCTAATTCTCCCGTTTCCTGCTGCCATGGACGTACTATCGAATTTAGCCCCACTGTGCACCAGGTCATCCATTCAGTATTTCTCTCCCATTTATTCATCTTGGCGATCACTGCATCAAATCTCTAAATTCCCGGTGCTCTACATTTTGTGGTGAACTGCACCAACTCCTCCATTTCGTGGTACACTGTATTGAATCTGGAACACTAACCCTTTGCAGCATTTGTCCTATTTACTGATTCACTGCCCGTGTTCTCCCATTTGTTCTAATTCTCGAAGTTATCAGCACGCTGCACCAGGTCTTTCATTTAGTGATACTTCAAACCAATTCTCCAATTCAGTGTTGCTGAGCACCATTTCCTCCAATTACTGAAGTCCTGAACCAGTTCTCCTCACAGTGTTGCCTTACCCCAATCCCCATACTGACTGATGTCCTCGAACAATTTAGCGGTGCACTACTCTAAATCTCTCAAGTGTTTTCCTGCCCCAATTCTCCCATTTAGTGTCACACTGCCCCAATTCTCCCATTTAGTGTCACACTGCCCCAATTCTCCCATTTAGTGTTACACTGCACCAATTCTCCCATTATCTGATGCAGCGTTACATTTTTCACATTTCGATAAGCCCTTCCCCAATCTTCTGGTAAGTAGTTCCTTGCAATGGTTCTCCAATTTAGTGGAGCGCTGCCAGAATTCTTTGAGGCATGGACAAGTTAGACTGAAGGATCTGTTTCTGTGTTATCAATCTCTATGATTGTATGACTCTATTTATGGCTATTTCTCCCATTTTCCAATCCTGCACAAATCCTGGAACTGCACCAACTCTCCCATTGAGTGTTATCCTGCCCCCGTTCTCCCACTTCGAATTTAATGGCACCTGCATGAATTCTCCAATTATTGACGACCTGCATTTTTTTCATGTAGTGATGCACTGAACTGAATCTCCAATTAACTGATGCATGCAACATTTCTTCTTTTTATTGACTCCCTGGCCCCTATTCTCATATTAAGACATGCTCTGCTCCAATTCTCTCATATATTGTCACTCCCAACAATTTTCCAATGTAATGGCGCTCTGCACTGAATCTCCCATTTATTGATTCCCACCAAATCCCCCATTTACTCATACCCCTGTACTAATTCTCCCATTTACTGATGCCCGAGCCCGATTCTACCATTTAGCAGGAGCCTCAGCTTTGGGAAGTGTGACTAGACCATGAAACCAGAAGGATCAGAAAGCTGATTTTGTGAGAGAAACTAAAATCAATGTAGTTGTCAGAGGGAAATCACAGGAAGTGACACCTTTTTCTACAGCGAAGAATCTACGACCAGGAGGCAGTGTTTCCTCCCCATGCTGGGTTTCAGGAAATATGGTCAGAACTGAAGTTGAGTTTGCAACGGGACAGGCAGGATACCATTTTACTGACCATGTAGGTGTGAACAACATACAATGGTCTGCCTCGTCACTCTCGGGAACTCACTGTTTAACTAAGAAGCTGACCCACTGGATTAATATCTGTGTGCAGTGTTAATTAGCACAGAGCCAATCAGATCAGGGAGCTCCCTTGGTGCCTTGCAGACTGCTGTGGGAGAAATGGGTTCTGGTTCCCTTCTCACAGATGCTGCCTGACCTGCTGAGGTTAGATTTCAGATCCCCAGGAACAGCAAGGGGTTTCCCTTTATGTATTTTCTTTCTCCTTACTCAATGGGTCATTTGTGATGCTTAAGATCGCACACGTTTTCTATTTCCCCCTTCAGCAGATCTTGTTACAGTAAAAGACCTGTGCACATGAACACCAAGGTAACTCTATCCATGTTCACATTTCACACTCTGTAGTTCGGTCGAGTTTGTCTCTCTTTCGCCTTTTTATACCAAACTCCATCACAGCGGGCTTCAGTCTGTTCATTTCCCTCCATAACCTTCTGCTATTTCCTGGTGACATCATTATTCGCCTGTCTGTACAAACAATCCTGTTGGCCGGAATCATCCACAGTATCTTCTCCAAATCCAAGTTAGACGTCAAAGAAAATATTGATTGTTTTTTCTGTCTCGATAATAAATGACCATCTGTATCATTCATATATAGGGAACAACATGATTAAAATATTCATCCTGACAGTAGAAAAACAAGTTGGATTTTAATTCTGCTGTTTGCAACTTGCAGTAATTTATAATCACTCAGCATTTTTCTGTCCGAGCACATTAATTCTCCATGGTGAGCTTGAGCCATTTATTAGAATAACGTCAGTTTTCATCCAGCCTCTTATGTAATCATTTGTGAAACAGATTGGAGGGCCTTACCTTCATTAATCTTTGATTTTATTTCATCACATCTGTTGAATTTTAACTCCACACTGACTCTCCTTATACAGAGCCACCCTCTCCAGTTGGGTTTGTGTTGTTCTGCTCCAGGTATATTCCAAGTGTAAACAGCACCGGTGGCAAACTGACCCGCCTGTTGTCATCAGGAATAGATTCTTGTTGTACTTTTGAGACTGGTGTCATATTGTCAAACTTTTATGTTGGGTCAGTAGAATTACCCTTTGGGTAGAGAACTGGCTCGAAGGTAGAAGACAGAGGGTGGTGGGGGAGGGTTGCTTTTCAGACTGGAGGCCTGTGACCAGCGGTGTGCCACAAGGATCGGTGCTGGGTCCACTGTTGTTTTGTCATTTATAAAAAAGTTTTGGATGTGAACATCATACGAATGGATAGTAAGTTTGCAGATGACAGTAAATTTGGAGGTTTGGAGGACAGTGAAGATGGTTACCTCAGAGTACAATGGGATCTTGATCAGATGGGCCAGTGGGCTGAGGGGTGGCAGATGGAGATTAATTTAGATAAATGTGAGATGCTGCATTTTGGAAAGGCAAAAGAAAGCAGGACTTATACACTGAATGGACAAGGTACTAGGGATATTGCTAAACAAATGGACCTGGAGTGCAGCTTCATAGATCGTTGAATGTGGACTAACATTTCGATAGGATAGTGAAGAAGGCGTTTGTCATTTTTGTCAGTTAGTTGTGTAAAGGAGTTGGGAGGTCATGTTACAGTATTGGTTCGGCCACTTTTGGTATATAATGTGCAATTCTGGACACCCTCCTATCAGAAGGGTGTTGTGAAACTTTAAAGGGTTCAGAAAAGATTTACAAGGATGTTGCCAAGATTGGAGGGTTTGTGCTGGAGGGTAAGACTGTATAGGTTGAGGCTATTATCCCTGGAGCGTTGGTGGCTGAGGGGTAACCTTATAGATGTTCACAAAATCATGAATGACCCTCAATAGGGTAAAAAGACAAGGTGATTTCCCTGTGGTGGGGGAGTCCAGAAGCAGATTGCATATATTAAATTTGAGAGGGGAAACATAAAAGGGACCGAAGGGGAACATATTTCACGCAGAGGGCACTGTGTGCATGCGCTGCCAGAGGAAGTAGTGGAGGCTGGTACAATTACAACATTTAAAAGGTATCTGGGTGGGTGTAGGAATTAAAAAGGGTTCAGAGGAACATGGGGCAAATTCTGAGAAATAGAATGAGATTTACATCGGATATCAGTTCAGCATGGATGTGTTGGACTGAATGATTTGTTTCTGAGCTTATATTGCTCTGAGTGGGTTGAGCTCCGGATTGTAGATTTATGAAGCAGAAAATAAAGTACAGCACAGAGTTAGATCGAGAAATCCTGCTGATCTCATCAGCTTTATCCTGTTTCCCTGATCCTCCTCCTTCAATCAATGCATTTTTCCGATCCTCATTCAGAATTCCTGGAGCTGTAACTGGCCTGGAACAATGTGTTGAAAGTCCTATTGCAGTCCACACGAGGTACCTTTCCCACTGCCCTGCTCCCACGGCCTGCAATGCTGCAGACTGAGCAGACAACCCGAAACACAATGATGAGCTCCTTCCGGCCCACGGCCCTCCTTCTCACTGAATGAAGACAATCACCAGAAACAGAATCCAGCTCTTGTTGGAGCCTTGAATACCTGATTCTGTCTCACTGAGTGAAGATTGGACTCAGAAACAGAAATGAAATCAACTTCCTATCTGCATTGAGTCACTCTTTAAGATCTCTGTGTGTCTGAGTTCAGGTCATTTGATTGGAGACTGCGGATAGTGGGTCCCCAGTGAAATGGAAAGAATGGTGGAGGAGCTCACTGAGGGACATCTCTCAAAGTGAGAATCAGAAAGATGCTATTCCACATTGGAAGGGTTGAAGGGGAATAGATGGCTCAGAATAATGTTATACGGATGTTTGTAAAACTTAGGAACTCTGACTGTTTTGAGGCTGGAGTTTATTTTAGCCTTGTATAGATTTGACACATTAACCCTCCCTCCCCACCACTACAGAAGCTGTTGGAACTGTTCAGTGTTTCCAGCGGCTTCTGTAATTATTTCAGGTTCCTGACGGGAGCAGTCTCTCACTTTTCGAACAAAACAAACCCATCCTTGTGCTGCAACCAATATTTCAATAAGAAATGGGAAGCAGCAGAGGGGAAAGCTTCCGAGATGCCGAGCAATGCTGCCCGGTTCCACACTGCAATTCACAGGAACCATCGCCAGGAAAAGCCAGGAGCATTCTGACAGATCCGGTTATATCCCGGTGGCTTTCCTTCAGAAACCGATTTAAAAGCCGCAACACTGCGATGGCCGGGAATCAAACCCGGGCCCACTGCTTGGAAAACAGCTATGCTCACCACTATACCACCATCACCCAGCGAGCAGCTCCCTGCCCATTCCCAAACATACTTAACAAGGCCGTGATCATCACCAACTGGATTGGGGCTGAAATCCAAACAAGAAATTGCTGGGGAATCTCAGCAGGTCTGACAGAGCCTTAGAGTGAAGTGCTGTCTCCTCATCTCAGTCCCAAATACCCTGCCCCTTACCCTGAGAGGGTGGCAATCAAACCCGAATGAACTGTGGATGCTGTAACATTAACGCTGATTTCTCTGCAGAGATGCTGCCTGACCTGCTGAGCTTTTCCAGCAACTCCTGAGACTGTGTTATTGTGTTTCAGATTCGCAGACCCACAGGATTAATTTCTCAGCATCTCCCCTCTCAAGCCTCTTCACAATCTGAGACATTCCAATGAAACCACCTTTTAATTTTCTAGAATATCGACCCAATTTATTCAGATACTCAGCACTGGAGCACACGGGTCCCAAATACTGAGCTTTATTTTGTGATTCATTCATGTGTTTGGGTCATTGCCGCTGGGTCCCCATGGATTGCTCAGATATAATTGCTCTGGTGAAGGTGACGGTGAGTTATTGCCTTGAACTGCTGCCATTTATTTGGGACAGATAAACCCACAATGATGTAAGGGAGGGAGCTCCAGGATTTCCAACCAATGGCACTTGTGGGACTGAGATGTTTTTCCAAGCCAGGGTGGGGAGTGGTTTGATGTGGAATTGTCACCTGGTGGTGTTCCCGTGTATCTGCTGTGTTCAGCATTCCACAGGATCGTGCCATGGGTCTGGAAGCTGCTCTGGAAGGAACCTTGGGAAATTTCTACAGAGCATCTTGTCTCAGCTGAACTATCCCAGTCAGACACATGAGCACTAATCCTGTAATCCAGCTCTGAGAATGTAATAGCAGGTGGGACTCACCCTGTCCCCCTAATGTGACCATGTTTGGGAAACCTTGGAGAGTCCACTCTCATTCATTCCATCTCACCGTTTTTCCCCATTTAAGATTGCTTTCAAAGTGCAGTAGTGCACTGGCAGGGGTTCGAGCCCGGGTTAACTGCTGGGAAGGAGACATGTCCAACCCTTTCCCAGTAATTGGCAAGCTATTTCCAAGGCCGTGATCAGGACCAATTGGATTGGGACTGAAATACAAACAGAAACTGCTGGGGGATCTCAGCAGGTCTGACAGCATCAGCATCAGATCCCTTCAGTTCTGAAGGACAATCCCTGGACTCTAGAGGTTCACTCGGATTTCTCCCACAAATGAGACCCCTCCTACTAAATCCCGCCAGTAATTTCTGTGTTATCTGTTAGCGATCCAGGATCTGCAGTTCCTTGTTTTAAATACAGTTGATGTTGACCAACCGAAGGGGATATTGGGTCAGCTGACGGTCTACCTCATTCATTGGGGCAGATGTCAAGGAGCATCTTAAACCGGAGAGGGATCGGGGGGAATTGGAGCCGTTTAGAGAGAGAGTACAGAAGGTAAGACAGCTCAGCTCAAAGCACGGTGCTTAATGCTGCCCCGATTAAAATATTGAAGATGGCAGAGGGACAGATGAGCTGAGACAGGGTGGGAGCTGGGCGATATTGATGATGTGGAAGGACAGTGTGTGTATCTGATCACATTCTGTCAGTCTGACTAATAGCAGTCATTCCTGGCACTGGATTCACTGAGGGGGTGAAGGGTGAGTGAACAGAGCAGACTGTCCTTGTTATTCTGTTCCTGACTCTCCAGCTCCCGCTCTGTTAGTGACCTCTCAGTCTCCCGGGAAATGGGCTGTTTCCCAATTGGGCCGGATTCCTGGCCTTTATCCTTGGCCGAGCTGAGAGTTGATGGTCTGGGGAATGTCATTCCCAAATGACTCCTGTCCAAGATAATACCGATTAATGTATCTGTGTATCCTCCATTAATCTGTAAACATTATTGCTCAGGGCTGGAGGGACATGGATTGATGACATTGTGGATGTTATGAACCAGACCAAACTCCTCTGCCTTAAGAAAATGGTCTCGACCCCTTTTCCTGATTTCCTGAAGGCAAGTGTAAGGCGTTACAATGTGATTGGTCAAACTGCCAGGCTTGAATCAAACACACTTTACTCCACACTATCGTTGGAACACAAACATAAGGAAGAAAGATTGGACAAACCAAACTTGACTGGAAACCTGAACTAAATGAACATTATTTAACTATAAACAGTAAGTGTTCGGATATAGTAACATTCCATAAACCACATAATTCTCGTCTTTCTGCTATTGGGAGAATGGGGTGAAACTTGTAAAGATTCATAAAAGATTTACAAGGATGTTTGCAGAGACAGGATTTCTGATTGTTTTGTGGCTGGAGTTCAGTTTATCCTTGTATAGATTTGACACATTAACCCTCCCTCCCCACCACTACAGAAGCTGTTGGAACTGTTCAGTGTTTCCAGCGGCTTCTGTAATTGTTTCAGGTTCCTGACAGGAGCAGTCTCTCACTTTTCGAACAAAACAACCAATATTTCAATAAGAAATGGGAAGCAGCAGAGGGGAAAGCTTCCGAGATGCCGAGCAATGCTGCCCGGTTCCACACTGTAATTCACAGGAACCATCGCCAGGAAAAGCAAGGAGCAATCTTACAGATCCGTTTTTCCATTCATGTTTGGGTTTTATCCCAGTGCCTTTCCCTTAAAAGCCTGCTTACAAACCACAACACTGTGATGGCTGGGAACTGAACCCGGGTCAACTGCTTGGAAGGCAGCTCAGCTCACCACTATCCCACCATCACCCTGCTAGCAGCTCCCTCCCCATTCCCAAACACCCTTAACAAGGCCGTGATCATCACCAACTGGATTGGGGCTGAAATCCAAACATACACATCCTCTGTATCTAACCCAGTGATGGAGCTATCCTGATTGAGTTTGATGTGAACAGGATGGGGGAAGTGGGAGATTTAATCAGTACCTGACGCCAAGCTCAAAATGGCCTGGAAATTTGAAATGCTGCAGTGTAGAGGGAGATTTACTCTGTATCTGACCCCATTCTCTACCTGCCCTGGGGATTTAAATGGGGACAGTTTAATGGGAGCTTTACGTTGTATGGAACCCTGTGCTCCCTCTGCCCTGGGAGTGTTTGCTGGGAACACTGTCTAACCTCTGTGATATGGATACTATGGAGATTGATGGGAGACAGTGTAAATGGAATTCACAGGGTCCACTTCCTTCACGTGGATGAGAGAAGGTCTCCAATTGGAAGGGTGAGAAAAATTGGTGCTTCTGGGACTGAAGGGTCAGTAACAGAATGAATATGCCATTGGCTCAGAGACAGGATAGAGGGTAATGAGGGTTTCAGACTGGAGGGAGCTACAGGCACATACAAGTTGGGAACTGTTTTCAGGAAAAGGCAATTGATCCCAGGTCACTGCAGAGTGTAAGAATCTGATGCCTTTTCCTCACTATCCTCCTCCAATCCCTGGGAAGATCTGCTCCCACACCATGTTCCACCCTAACTTCTGACTGTGTTAGATACATTAATACATTGGGGATGGGCAGGGGGTGCTTTTAAACCTGGGATCATGCTGTGTAACTTGCCTTCAAAATGCTCTCGCTCTCCCTTTCAACTCATCTTTTCTCCCTTTTATCCCGAGGAACTTTCTTTGGAAATCTGCAACGTGAAGATCCAAAATGTTCGAGGCCAGGAAAGAACAACCTCCAGAGGGGGAGCACAGGACTGAGGCCTGAGGCCTGGTCGACAGGCTGCACCGCGTGGGGGCCCACGTAAGTTGTGTGTTTATTTACCCCGAGGTTTAATCTCCTCTGTCGGGGACCCTGGGTTTTAGAGGCCTCTGGGTAACTGGCTCCTGGCGGATTGTGGCCCTGTCATTTTTAAAACAGGTTTGAAGCCTGGGGTTAAAGTTTGTCAATCCCCAGGATCTGAGAGGCAGGATTCCCTGAGGGGGAAATTAAAACCCAAATGATGTGACCCTCTCGAATGATTTGTCATAAAGTCAGAGTAATGTGGGTTATAGAGAGGGCTGGATGAGAAAATTCAACAGTGAAAGGGATCGAGTGAAAAATGAGAGAGTCGGGGAAACAGAAGGGGAGAGAGAGGGAGAGGTGTTTTGAGATTGTGAAATCGCTACAATGTTTGATTCTGGAGTGACAGGAAATAATGAAACTGAAGCAGCATCACAGAGGGGGGAATTAGCTGCTGCTGCATTGTTGCATGTGGGATCTTGCGGTGCACCAGCTGCCCCAATGCTGTCACTGCAGGCAGTGAGTGTTTTAATCAGCAAATCCATCATTTCAAATTTCTCCAAGGCTTTAGCATGAAAACGCAGCTCATTTCCCAATATGGTTGTGTTTGGATGTTGCTGAGAGATTGTCTGTGTCACTGAGGGAGGAAAATCTGGGATCTTGCTGTGCTATTACTCTGTATGAGTTTCCTCCTTTGCTTTTCAACTAATGCTGTCTCTTTCCTCCCAAGGGATCTTGCTGGGCCCTTGAAGATTCAAAGAGAGAAACTTTGGGATCAGGAGACCTTTGAACAAGTGCTTTCTCCAGAGGGGACACGGGCCTGAGGCCTGAGGCCTGGTCAACAGGCTGCACCCTGTGGGGGCCCACGTAAGTTGTGTGTTTATTTACCCCGAGGTTTAATCTCCTCTGGGGAATCCTGGGTTTTAGGGGCATCTGGTTAACTGGGGCCCTGTTGTTTTTTAAACAGGTTTGAAGCCTGGGGTTAAAATAACCAGGGCCTGGGATTTGACACAAACACATCCATCCCCAGTGAGTGTCTAACAGACAGGGCTCGCCAAGGAGGGAATTAAAATCTTAAATGAGAAACTCTATCCAAAGACTTGTTCTAATATCAGAGTAATACTACCTGTGGGATCTTGCTGTATCTCAAACCACTTGCAGAGTGGCCTACATTGCAAGAAGGGTGACCAAATGTGATAATCCCATAAATAAGACCCAGGTTGGCCCAATCCCTGAGTATCTGGGAGGGGGTCTCTCTCTCTCTCTCTCTCTCTCTCTCTCTCTCCCCTCTCTCACACCCTCTCCAGCTTCTTTTGTTGGTTTTTCAAACAAATAAAACCGTCCCACACACAGCAATGTGACTCGTGGGTATTTGAAGTGGGGGAGATGGAAATATTTCACAGCTCAAGGTGATTGTTTTTGAGACAAAGGGGTAAAAGAACACAAGATCCACAGCGAGAGAGAGAGTGGGAAGGAGGGAGGAATAGAGGGATAAGATGTGTCTTTGTAGCTGGTCTGGGAAAGGGAGACAGGATCTGGGAGAGGGGGGAGAGAATGGGGCTCTCCAATATCCCATCACCGCCCAGTTCCAATCACTTCCTTCTAGAAAGTACCATGCACAAAATTAAATCCTGGGATGGATGAGGTGATTCCTTAAACAAAATTCCCAAAGAAATCCACAGCCTCCTGTCGGATGTAAAATGGGATTTGAGCACATTGTGGAGCACGAAGGGGACTACCCTGTGGGATCGCACTTTGCATCAATAGCCCACCCTGTGACTTGTCGTCATTTTAATGGGGAGGGGTGTGGAGGACAGGATGTGGGATTCCAGGCAGGGAGAGACAGACAGAGAGAGACTCATGATCAGAAACTGGATTTGGAAAGTGCTGGTATTATTGGGATCTTGCTGTGTGAAAATTACATGGGGGGCATTTTGCTTGTGGAAAATCCACGGGAAAGTTTTAAATAGTCTGAAACATTTTAACACCATTTTTAACATTTAATTTTGTTCTGTTTCTCAATATTCTGACTGAGAGACAAATCTTTGAGGCCGTAAGGTGCATAACAGACTGAGGGGTCAGAGAGAAATAGAGAATGGACAGAATTCTATGATCTTACTCTTTGTCATATCTGTCAGATTCATATTTCTCTCCAATGAGACTGATCCAATCCACACTGACAAACGGTTTGTCCTCTGCTGTCAGTGAACCATCCCCAATTCTAACGGATACAGACTCTCTTCATGGGCACTGAGTCCATCCTGACCAGGGGAAGGACAACTCTCAATACGAATCCCACTGTACCCACCTTCCCATCATCTCCATCAATCCCATGCATGGGGGATTTGATCAAGAACACAACAAACAACAGCCCTATCCCCAACTGAAGCAGACCCAGTTTCTCAGGTCAGTAGAATAGCTCAGTGTCAAGCTCGGACAGTGGAGATCTCTCTGCTGGGTAGAGCACTGGCACCTCATCTCAGCCTCTCTCTCTGTCTCTGAGTCTGTCTGTGTCTGTCCCTCTTGTGTTTAAAGTGATACAATGCCACCCTCTGTTGGCCATGCCATGCCACTGCACAAGCAGCAGATTTCTTTTTCTCTGGGATAATTTGCTCCTGTGCCTGTTCATTCCATTATCTCTAAACTTCAGTCCCTGGTCCCTGTCCAAATCAATCCAAACAATAAATAAAAGAAACAGAAACGGATAAGAGTTTGGATTGTTTTATCTTTCTAAGCCTGTATAATATATTCAAGGACAACCCTCAGGATTTGATGGGGACAGATGCAGAGTGCCAAGCTGCTATAGGTCAGTATCAGATGGTCAGCTGTCCTCTCACTGGCCTGAGCTCTGTTCCATGTTCCTTCTCCCCTGCCGATACCCCCCTGTTCATTTGTATCACCCTGCTGATGTTCCATTGGAAATACACTGTGTTCAGTCGTCTAACAGGTTTAAACTCATTTGGGTTAGAGTGGTGCTGGAAAAATACAGCAGTTCAGGTAGCTGTGCTTTTCCAGCATCACTCTAATCCAGAATCTGGTTTCCAACATCTGTAGTCATTGTTTTTACCTCGTCAAACTGATTTAGGTCAAACCCAAGCTCAGCAACCTTGCTACCTTCACTCGTTCATTTTAGTTTCATTGATTTGTGTAAAATTCTTGTGTCCATTTGGATTGTAGCAGGTGCTGTGCCTGTTCTGGGTGTGAAAGTGCAGCTTTGTGTCTGTGTGTATTCCAAAACTGGGTCCAGTGGGGGTGGGGGAAGGACAGGGACAAACCTGGGCTAAACCATTGAGCTGCTGCTTTCTCCCACACCCCCCTCTAATCCCCCAAATGGTTGTTGGTGTGTCCCATACCTGGGGGAGGTGTGTTCCAGGTGGAGGGAGCTGGGAGCTGACTGGATGAACTCGGGTTTGAGTGACAGAACCTGAGGGTATTTAAACCTGGCTCAGTCAGCCATTGTCCTAAGTATGTAAGTTAGCTCACTGAGCTGGAAGCCATGTTTTCAGATGTTTTGTCACCGTACTGGGTAACATCATCAGTGAGAGTCCCCAGTGAAGCGCTGGTGGTATGTCCCCCCTCTCTATTTATTGGTCTTGGTTTCTTAAGGTGAGTGATGTCATTGCTGGTTCTTTTTTTTCAAGCGAAGGTAGATAGGATTTAAATCGATGTTTTTATTGATCGAGTTCTGGTTAGAATGCCATGCTTCTCAGAAACGAGCAGCTATAAATAGAGAGGTGGGAAATCTCACCAGTGCTTCATCGGAGACTGAGACTGTGGGTGTATCTCTCCCTCTCTCTCTGTAAGACTGTGGGTGTGTCTCTTCCTCTCTCTCTGAGACTGTTTCTCTCTCTTTCCCTCCCTCTCTCTGTCTGAGACTGTGTGTGTATCTCTCCCTCTCTCTCTCTGAGACTGTGTGTGTGTATCTCTCCCTCTCTCTCTCTGAGACTGTGTGTGTGTGTATCTCTCCCTCTCTCCCTCTCTCTGAGACTGTGTGTGTGTCTCCCTCTATCTCTTTACCCTCCCCCCAGACAGTTGCCCTCCCCCTGACTTTGCCCTTCCCCCTTTTGTCTCTTTCCCCCTTGCCCTCTGTCATTGCTCCCCGAACCTCTCCCTCCACTACCCCCATGCCCATAAACTCCCTGCTGTGTCCTATATACCCCCTTCGCTGACTGCCACCACCCACCAGGCTGGGGGTAAGTGAGTCTGTGTGGGATGACTGGTCTGTAATTGTGCCCCTCTGTGCACAGCAAGATCCCAGAATCCCTGACCCCTCAATGCCCAGGAGGAGGATATTCAGCCCATCGTGTCTATCCCTCCTTCCATTAACTGCCCTGTGGCCTGCCTGTGAATGGCCCCCTTGTTGATTCTCCCTTCTGGCAGAGACCACTCATCCCTGATAGCCCACCGTGCCCCACACAGTGAGCGTGTGGAGACACTCACTGGCCTTTTGATTGACCACGGATGGGCACAGCACGATCCCACTCTCCAGCTATTCCCTGTCACTCTCTCCCACCCGCCAATCTCACTGAGAAAGGGGCTTTGCCTGATACCCCCTAGTCCCCAGTTTTCCCCAAATATTCCCCCTAATTATTTGCTGACCCCACATTTTGTCCCCATCCCAGGCTGTTGTGTCTATCCCAATTTGTCAGACACCCCCCCGTCACCCACTATGCCCAGCCCCAGTCTAATTGCCCCCTCCCAGTGTAGCTTTGTTCCCCTCCACAAACTACCCACTCAAAGACTTCCCCCCAACAGACAAATTTGCCCCTCCCCCAGATTTTACATTCCTGTAATTCCTGCCCCCTGTCTATCGCCCCGCCCCCAATATTGCTCTTCCCTCATATATTTTGCCCTCCCGTCCGAATAATGCTCCTCCCGGTCTCACCCCCCCCTCCTTGTCCCCCTGTGCAGCATTACTCAAATGCCCCTCCCCCATCATTCCTTCTTGACCACACCCCCTCCCCCAGCCACCCCTTTATGGTGGGGGGGGGGGAACACAGTGAGAGCGTGCAGACAATTACTGACCTGTGGAGGGACTGCCTCATTGCACAGCAAGATTCCAGGCCCCCTCCCCACTCCCACCCCTGAGGCAGGGACTTTATGTAAACCCCCTCAAACATTGTCCCTGCCCCCTCCCAAATATTGTGCCCTTTCCCCTCCCCCCAATTATGTTCCTGCCCACAATCCCCACCACCCCCTCTCCTGATGTTCAGTCTCTTCCCCAATACCTCCCCAGGATCTCGAGCCCATTGCCCCCTCACCCAACTATTGGGCCCTTCCCCAATTTTCTGTTCCCCCTACGTTTATTGCCCCATTCCCCTGTAACACCCTGACACCGGCTAATTTATGACTCCACCCACAATTTCCCACCCGCCTGGAATTTTCTAGCCCTCCCCACTTCCCCTCCTTCCCCAATCTAATTGCCCCTTTCCCCCTGTGCACCTTTATTTACCCCCCCACACCAAACTGTTCCTTCTATCCATACTTCCCCCATCTCTGTATAAAAGCTCCCGCTGTGTCTCCATTGTGTACAATTCCCCCACCCTCCTTCACCACCCCCACCCCTCAATGTGTCCAAGGCCCTGGGCTGGGGGGGCACGGGGAGTGTGTGCAGAGACTGACCGGCCATTCGACTGTGTGTGTCTTCATGCACAGCAAGATCCCAATCCCCAGGCTTCCCCCTGCCCCACCCCATCCCCACAGTTTGGACGACAACAGGAGACCCAAGGCACAGCAAGATCCCACTGTATTAATGACATGTGCAGCACCACATGGTAGTGAATCCAAATCATTCTCAGGGACAGGAGGACAGGGAGGGAGGAGTGGGGGCATAGAGACAGATAGAGAGAGAGAGAGAGAGAGAGAGAGAGAGAGAGAGAGACAGAGACCGAGGTGAGGAGAGAACACAAACAAGATTAGGGACAGAGAAACGGGGACAGACACAGAGAGAGAAAATCCCAGGGTTGGCGGGGTGAGGGAGGGAGACAGGGAGATGGGAGTTGATTAAATCAAAACCAAGATCTTTTGAATCAAAAAACAAGAAAACCAAACAAAATCCCATCACTGAGTGACTTCCCAAAGCTCCCCATTTTATCAGCACTTCCCCCTGGTTTTAAACCCAGAGAATGGGAACAGATTTCACTGGGACCCAGGGGGTCAATGCTTTCTGACTGACCCCCACCCCCCCCCGCCCCCCCCCCCCCCCCCCACCCCAAGGGTTTATTTTCTGAGACTCGATGCAGTGACTCGATGGAAGGGAGTCAGTCGCAGAGCCTGGATCTTGTCCCTCCCTTCGTGTTTAACCTGCCCCCTCCAGCTGCTTCTCTCCCTCTCTCCCTCCTTCCCTCACACTCTCTCTCTTTCTCCTTCACTCCTTCCATCTCTCCCTCTCTCATTCTCTCTCTTCTCCCCCACCTCTCTCTCTCTCTCCCTGTCCCTATCCCCCTCTCCATCTCTCTGCTCAGCTTCCTCCTGCTCTCGAGAATGGATTGGTCTCTCTCTCTCTCTCTGTGAAAAAGTTGCCCGTTTGGTCTCTTTTATAATCTTTCCCCTCTCACCCTAAACCTGTGCACTCTAGTTCTGTACAACCCCACCCCAGGGAAAAGACCTTGAATATTTACCCGACCCATGCTGCTTATGATTTTATAAACCTCAAAAAAGTCACCCCTCAGCCTCCGACGCTCCAGGGCAAACAGCCCCAGCCTATTCAACCTCTCCCTATAGCTCAAACCCTCCAATCCTGGCAACATCCTTATAAAACTTTTCTGAACCCTTTCAAGTTTCACAACCTGTTTCTGAGACCAGAATTGCATGCAATATTCCAACAGTGGCCTGACCAATGTTCTGTACAGCTGCAACATAACCTCCCAACTCCTGTACTCAATACTCTGACCAATAAAGGAAAGCATATCAAACGCACCTTCACTATCCTATCTACCTGCAACTCTACTTTCAAGGATCTGTGAACCTGCACTCCAAGGTCTCGTTGATCAGCAACACTCCCTAGGACCTTACCATTAAGTGTATAAGTCCTGCTAAGATTTACTTTCCCAAAACACAGCACCTCACATTCATCTCAATTAACCTCCATCTGCCACTTCCCGGCCCATTAGCCCAAATGATCCTATTGTAATCTAAGGTAACCTTCTTCACTGTCCAGTGCACCTCTAATTTTGGTGTCATCTGCAAACTTACTAACTATACCTCTTATGCTTCTGATGAAAAGTAGTGGAATCAACACTGATCCTTGTGGCACTCCACTGGTCACAGGCCTCCAGTCTGAAAAATAATCATCCACCACCACCCTCTGTCTTCTATCTTTGAGCCAGTTCTATATACCATGACTAATTCTCCCTGTGTGCCATGAGATTGCTAACCAGTCTCCCATGGGGAACCTTGTCAAACGCCTTACTGAAGTCGATATAGATCACATCCACCACTCTACCCTCATCCATCCTTTTTGTTACTCCTTCAAAAAAACCCAATCAAGTTGTGAGACATGATTTCCTACACACAAAGCCATGCTGACTATCTCTAATCAGTCCTTGCCTTTTGGAATACATGTACATCCTGTTCCACACAAAGGCCGCCTTGCTGATTTTTGAGGGGCCCTATTCTCTCCCTAGTTACCCTTTTGTCCTTAATGTATTTGTAAAAACCCTTTGGATTCTCCTTCACCCTATTTGCCAAAGCTATCTCATGTCCCCTTTTTGTCCTCTGATTTCCCTCTTGTGTATGCTCATACTGTCTTTGAAACCATCTAAGGATTGACTCAGTCTCTCCTGTCTCTACCTGACCTGTGCTTCCTTCTTTGTCTAAACCAAAACCTCAATTTCTCTCAACACCCAGCATTGTATGTAGACAGGCCAACAAGAGGTGAGGCCATACTGGATTTGGTTCTGGGTAACGAACCAGGCCAGTTGTTAGAATTGGAGGTAGGTGAGCATTTTGGGGACAGTGACCACAATTCGGTGACTTTTACTCAAGTGATGGAGAGGGATAAGTGTGCATTGCAGGGCAAGAGTTATATCTGGGGGCAGGGAAATTATGATGCGGTGAGGCACGACTTAGGATGCGTGGCTTGGAAAAGTAGGCTTCAAGGCAAGGGCACAATTGATATGTGGAGCTTGTTCAAGGAGCAACTATTGAGTGTCCTTGATAAGTATGTACCTGTCAGGCAGGGAGGAAAGGGTTGTGTGAGGGAGCCGTGGTTTAATAAAGAATTGGAATCCCTTGTTAAATGGAAGAGGGCTGTCTATGTAAAGATGAGGCATGAAGGTTCAATTGGGGCAATTGAGAGTTATAAGGTCGCCAGGAAGGACCTGAAGAGAGAGCTAAGAGCAGCGAGGAGGGGATATGAAAAGTCCTTAGTTGGTAGGATTAGGGAAAACCCAAAGGCTTTCTATAGGTATGTCAGGAATAAAAGAATGACTAGGGTAGGAATAGGTCCAGTCAAGGATAGTAGTGGAAAGTTGCATGTGGAGGCTGAAGAGATTGGGGAGACACTGAATGAATACTTTTCATCAGTATTCACTCAGGAACAGGACATTGTTGCCGATGTGAATACTGAGTCACAATTAAGTAGAATGGACAGCTTTGAGGTATGTAGGGAAGAGGTGTTGGAAATTCTGGAAAGGGTGCAAATAGATAAGTCCCCTGGGCCTGATGGCATTTATCCTAGGATCCTCTGGTAAGCTAGGGAGGAGATAGCGGAGCCATTGGCCTTGATTTTTATGTCATCGTTGTCGACAGGAATAGTGCCGGAAGACTGGAGGATAGCGAATGTGGTTCCCATGTTCAAGAAGGGGAGTAGGGATAACCCGAGTAACTATAGGCCAGTGAGTCTCACTTCTGTTGTGGGCAAAGGTTTAGAGAGAATTGTAAGGGATAGGATTTATGAACATCTGGATAGGAATAATGTGATCAAGGATAGTCAGCATGGTTTTGTGAAGGGCAGATCGTGCCTCACAAACCTTATTGAATTCTTTGAGAAGGTGACCAAGGAAGTGGACGAGGGTAAAGCGGTAGATGTGGTGTATATGGATTTTAGTAAGGCATTTGATAAGGTTCCCCATGGTAGGCTACTGCAAAAAATACAGAGGTATGGCATTGAGGGTGAGTTGGAGGTTTGGATTAGGAATTGGCTGGCTGGAAGAAGACAGAGGGTAGTAGTTGATGGTAAAGGTTCATCTTGGAGTGCAGTTACTCACAGTGTTCCACAAGGATCTGTTTTGGGACCATTGCTGTTTGTCATTTTTATAAATGACCTGGAGGAAGGGTTAGAAGGTTGGGTGAGCAAGTTTGCGGATGATACGAAAGTCGGTGGAGTTGTTGACAGTGAGGAAGGATGTGTCAGGTTACAGCGGGATATAGATAAGCTGCAGAGCTGGGCAGAAAGGTAGCAAATGGAGTTCAATGTGGGTAAGTGTGAGGTGATTCACTTTGGTATGAGTAACAAAATGATGGGGTACTGGACTAATGGTCAGATACTTGGTAGTATGGATGAGCAGAGGGATCTTGGTGTCCATGTACACAGATCTCTGAAAGTTGCCAACCAGGTAAATAGTGCGGTGAAGAAGGCATATGGTGTACTGGCTTTTATTGGTAGAGGAATTGAGTTCTGGAGTCCTGAGGTCATGTTGCAGTTGTATAAGACTCTGGTGCGGCTGCATCTGGAGTATTGTGTGCAGTTTTGGTCGCCATACTATAGGAAGGATGTGGAGGCACTGGAACGGGTGCAGAAGAGGTTTACCAGGATGTTGCCTGGTATGGGAGGAAGATCGTATCAGGAAAGGCTGAGGCACTTGGGGCTGTTTTCATTGGAGAAAAGAAGGTTTAGGGGTGACTTGATAGAGGTGTACAAGATGTTTAGGGGTTTAGATAGGGTTGACCATGAGAACCTTTTTCCACATATGGAGTCAGCTGTTACAAGGGGACATAGCTTTAAATTAAGGGGTGGTAGGTATAGGACAGATGTTAGGGTTCAAAGTTTGGGAGAAGATTTGTAGTTCGGGTGTTCGTTGTTGTGGTTCTGTTCGCTGAGCTGGGAATTTGTGTTGCAGACGTTCCGTCCCCTGTCTCGGTGACAGCCTCAGTGTTTGGGATCCTCCTGTGAAGCGCTTCTGAGGACGCTCCCAAACACTAAGGATGTCACCTAGACAGAGGACGCAATGTCTGCAACACAAATTCCCAGCTCGGCGAACAGAACCACAACAACAGATATTAGGGGTAGATTCTTTACTCAGCGAGTCGTGAGTTCATGGAATGCCCTGCCAGTAGCAGTGGTGGACTCTCCCTCTTTATGGGCATTTAAACGGGCATTGGATAGGCATATGGAGGATAGTGGGTTAGTGTAGGTTAGGTGGGCTTGGATCGGCGCAACATCGAGGGCCAAAGGGCCTGTACTGCGCTGGATGTTTCTATGTTCTATGTTCTATGTTCTATTCCCTACACCTACCAGCCTTTCATTTCACCTTTACAACAAGTCTGTGGACTTTCGTAGTCTCATTTTTGAAGGCTTCCCATTTTCCAGCCGTCCCTTTACCTGTGAACATCTGCCCCCAATCAACTTTTGAAAGAGTCTGCCAACACTCACACTAACGCACACACACAACTCCAATCAGCATTTGAAAGTTCTTGCCTATACCATCAAAATTAGTCTTCCTCCAATTTAGAAATTCAACTTTTCGATCTGGTCTATCCTTTTCCATCACTATTTTAAAACTTCTGGGTTGCTAGTCCCAAACTGCTCCCCCACTGACACCTCAGTCATCTGCCCTGCCCTATTTTGCAGTAGTAGGTCAGGTTTTGCACCTTCTCTTGTACATCCATCCACAGACTGAATCAGAAAATGTTCTTGTGCACAAATAACAAATTCCTCTCCATCTGAACCCCTAACACTTTGGCTGTCCCAGTCCCAGTTTGGAAAGTTAAAATCCCCGACCATAACCACCCTATTATTCTTACAGATAGCTGAAATTTCCTTACAAACTTATTTCTTAATGTCCCGCTGACTATTAGGGGGTCTATAATAAAATTCCAATAAAGTCGTCATCTCTTTCTTATTTCTTAATTCCACCCAAGTAACCTCCCTGGATATATTTCCAGGAATATCCTCCCGAAGTACAGCTGTTACACCATCCTTTATCAAAAACACCACTCCTCCTCCTCTCTTGCCTCCTTTTCTATCCTTTCTGTACCATTTGTATCCTGGAACATTAAGTTGCCAGTCCTGTCCATCCCTGAGCCATGTTTCTGGTTCAATACTGAGGTATTCTCACTGGCACTCTGTGTGCTCCACTATTAGTAGTGGCCCACCGTCAATTCTGATCCCAATGCAATGAGGCACAATCTCAAAATTGACCCTCTGACAAAGAAGCACTCCCTCAGGACTGATCCTGTGATAGATCTCCAATATCTCAGTACTGACCCATTAATCATGCGACACACCCTCAATTTAGACCCTGCATTATGAGCCACTGCCACAGGATTGATGCAATGTAGAGCTAAATGGGAGAATCGGTGCAGGACAGCATAAAGTGGGAGAATTGGTGCAGGGGAGCATTGAATGGAAGAATCAGTGTACGGTAGCACTAAATGGGAGAATCGGTGCAGGGCAGCATAAAGTGGGAGAATTGGTGCAGGGGAGCATTGAATGGAAGAATCAGTGTACGGTAGCACTAAATGGGAGAATCGGTGCAGGGCAGCATAAAGTGGGAGAATTGGTGCAGTGCAGCAATAAAGTAATTTAGAGACTTGATACAGGGCAGGCCATAATTAGAGAATACTGGTAGTGGAAGCTGACATGGGAGATTTGTTGCAGGGAAACACTAAATGGAAGACGTGGTGCACAGTGGAACTAAATGAGAGAATTGGGGCCTGGCACCTGTAAATGGGTGAATTAGAGTAGGGCACCTCTAAATGGTAGAGTTGGGCTGGGCATCAGTAAATGGAAGAATGAGTATCGGGGTATGAGTAAATGGGAGAACTTAGTGGGGCATCAGTAGATGGATTTGGTACACAGTGCCATGACATTAGAAAATTAGTGGGAGTGGCAATAAATTAGAGAATTGGAGCAGAGCAAGTCTAAATGGGAGAATAGGGACAGGGAATCAATAAAAAGGAGTTTTAGTTCAGCGCACCACAAAATGAACAAATGTGAGTAGAGAACCAATCCGTGTAAGAAGTATATCAGAGAACAGTTACATGGGCATCAATAATTGGAGACTTGAGAGAGAGAGTGTACATGTGAGAGAGAGATTGCGAGTGTGCTCACACAACTGAAGTGTGCATGTGCGAGTGAGAGAGAGCGAGCACACGCAGGACTTACACAGTTAATGGTAGTGCCCTGGGGAGTGTTGTTGAACAGAGAGACCAAGGGGGGGCAGGTACATAGTTCCTTGAAAGTGGTGGTCACAGGTAGGCAGGGTCACAGGGTGGTGAAGGGGGCATTGGGCAGGCTTACCTTTATCGGGCAGAGCACTGAGCCCAGGAGTTGGGACGTCATGTTACAGCTGTACAAGACATTTGGTGAGGCCACATTTGGAGGACTGCATACCATCATGTTCATCATCCTGTAGGAAGGAGGTTATTAAACTGCAAAGGGTCGGAGGAATAGACGCAGAGAGGCATGGTGTTCTAATTGGGGAGAAAATTCAGAAATCTGAAATGCAGAGAGACTTGGGAGTTCCCGTCCAGGATTCTCTCAAGGTAAACCTGCAGGTTGAGTCAGTAGTTAGGAAGGTAAATGCAATGATGGTATTTATTTTGAGAGCACTTGATTATAAAAGCAGGGATGTATTTCTGAGGCTCTATAAAGCTCGGGTCAGACCACATTTTGAGAATTGTACACAGTTTTGGGCCCCATATCTCAGGAAGGATGTACTGACCCTGGAACGTGTTCAGAGGAGGTTAACCAAAACGGTCCCAGTGATGATAAGCTTAACACATGAGGAATGTGTGAGGACTCTGGGTCTATCCTCAATCGAGTTCAGAAGGATGAGGGGATGGGGGATCTAATAGAAACTTCCAGAATACTGAATGGCCTGGACAGAGCGGATGTTGGGAAGATGTTTCCATTTGGTCGGAGAGACTGGGACCCAATGGCACAGCCTTAGAGTAAAGGGAAGAGCTCTTCGAACAGAGATAAGGAGAAACTTGTTGAGCCAGAGAGTGGGGAATCTGTGGAATTCATTCCCACTGAAGGTTGGGGAGACCCAGCTCACTGAGTATATTGAAGACTGAGATCGATAGGTTCCTGAGTATCAAGGGTAACAGGGAGAAAGGGGGAGAATGAGGTTGAGAAACCTATCAGCCATGATTGAATGGTGGAGCAGACTCAATGGGCTGAATGGTCTCGTTTCTTATGGAATGTTTCTGTAATTTCTATCATCTCAAAAACTGACTCCCGGGTAACTGTTACACTGTATAAAAACCACCTTGAGTCCCTCAATTACATTCCAGTTTGTAACGTACTCCTAGGTATCTGTCTCTCTGTATATAAACCACCCCCATACCTTCGATTAGATTCCTGCCTGCAACTCACTCCCAGTTATCAGTCTCTCTGCGTATAAACCACCCCGATAACCTCGATTAGATTCCAGTCTTTAAATCACGCCTGGTTAAATATTAGTCTGTCGCAAAAATCTTTCTCCTCTCACCTTAAACCTGTGCCACGTAGCTTTGTACTCCCCTACCTTTGGAAAAAGATAATGACTATTCACTATATCCATGCTCCTCATGATTTTCTAAACCTCTATGGGGTCACCCCTCAGCCTGCAATGCTTCAGGGAGTAAAGCCCCAGTCTTTTCACCCACTCCCTATGGCACAAACCCCCAGTCCTGGCAACATCCTTATAAAACTTTTCCGAACCCTTTAAAGTTGAATTACACTTTCCAACAGCAGGGAGATTTGAATTGATAACAGTGTTCTAATAGTCACCTTATCATTGTCCTGTACAATGTGATGTCCCAACTCCTATACTCAATGCACTGACCAATAAAAGCTAGTGTACCAAGTGCCTGAATCACCACCCTGTTGCCATGCAACTGCACTATCAAGGAACTATGCAGCTGTACCCCTGGGTCTCTTTGTTCAGCAACACTGCCCAAGACCCTCCCATTAACTGTATAAGTCCTGCCCTGGTTCACCTCAGCAGAATGCAACATCTCACATTTAGGAGACAGTGAGGTCTACAGATGCTGGAGATCAGAGTTGAGAGTGTGTTGCTGGAAAAGCACAGCAGGTCAGGCAGCATCCGAGGAGCAGGAAAATCGATGTTCGGGCAAAAGCCCTTCATCAGGAATGAAGCTGGGAACTTCGGAGTGGAGAGATAAATGGGAGGGGGTGGGGCTGGGGAGAAGGTAGCTAAGAGTGCAATAGGTGGATGGAGGTGGGGTCAAAGGTGATAGGTTGGGGAGAAGGGTGAAGCAGATAGGTGGGAAGGAAGATTGACAGGTGAGAGAGGTCATGAGAGCGGTGCTGAGCTGGAAGGTTGGAACTGGGGGTAAGGTGGTGAGAGGGGAAATAAGGAAACTGGTGAAGCCCACATTGATACCCTGGGGTTGGAGGGTCCCACGGCGGAAGATAAGGTGTTTTTCCTCCAGGCTTCGAGAGGTAAGGGAGTGGCGATGGAGGAGGCCCAGGACCTGCATGTCATCAGCAGAGTGGGAGGGGAAGTTGAAATATTTGACCACGTGGCAGTGGGGTTGATTGGTGTGGGTGTCCCAGAGGTGTTCCCTAAAGCGCTCTGCTAAGAGACGTCCAGTCTCCCCAACGTAGGGGAGACTGCATCGGGAACAACGGATACAATAAATGATCTGTGTGGAAGTGGAGGTGAAATTTTGATGTATGTGGAAAGCTGCTTTGGTGCCTTGGACAGAGGTGTGGGAGGAGGTGTGGGCTGAGGTTTAATTCCTGTGGTAACAGGGGAGCGGGCCAGGAGGGAAGGGTGGCTTGTTAGGAGACATGGACCTGACCAGGTAGTCACGGAGGGAATGGTCTTTGCACAAAGCGGGTAGGAGTGAGGAGGGAAATATATCCCTGGTGGTGGGGTCCATTTGGAGGTGGTGGAAATGTCGGCAGATGATGCAATTTATACAGAGTTTGGTGGGGTAGAAGGTGACGGCCAGTGGGGTTCTGTCCTTGTTGCGGTTGGAGGGGTGGGGCTCGAGGACAGAGGTGCAGGACGTGGATACGATGCATTGGAGGGCATCTTCAACCACATGGGAGGAGATGTTCTTTAAAGACTTCAATTTCCCCTTCCACTGCTAAGAAGTCAGGAATTCCGAGGAGCTACAGGAGACATAGAAATAGACAGATTCAGAAATTAAACTGACGTCGTGAGGATTACACATATGGAATGGTACTGAGTCTCACGGATATCTGGAAAATCCCTGTCTCCATTCCTGGTCTGTGCTACATCATCTTTCTACTCTTCTCTCAAGAGTGGAGAATTCTATGGGCCCAGGATCTAGAGTCATAGAGTCATAGAGATGTACAGCATGGAAACAGATCCTTTGATCCAACTCATCCATGCCGACCAGATATCCCAACCCAATCTAGTCCCACCCGGCCCATATCCCTCCAAACCCTTCCTATTCATATACTCATCCAGATGCCTTTTAAATGTTGCAATTGTACCAGCCTCCAGCACTTCCTCTGGCAGCTCGTTCCATACACGTACCACCCTTTGAGTGAAAAGGTTGCCCCTTAGGTCTCTTTTATATCTTTCTCTTCTCACCCTAAACCTATGCCCTCTAGTTCTGGACTCCCCCACCCCAGGGAAAACACTTTGTCTACTTATATTGGTCTCGGAAGGAGTGCAGCACAAATTACCAGAATTATACCTCAATCTTCCAAAGATTAAATTAAGATGAGAGTTTACATCAGCTGTGGTAACATTCCCAGGAATTTGGAAGGTAACAGAACAATTTGAACAGAGCTTGCAAGATATTAAGGGGAAGTGATCAGGTAGATGGAATGGGATGATTCCCACTTGTTGGGAGATTTAGGAAGTGTAGGAATCACCTGAAATTTAAGGCCTGATTGTTCAGGAGTTAAGAAATACTTCTACACAGAGGGTGGTAGAAACTTGGAACTGACTCCTGCAAATGAGAATTGATTCAAGATATAAATTTTAAATGAGATTGATAGGTTTTTATAACCAAAGTTATTCAGGAATGTGGTAAGAGACCATGTTCAGTACTGTGTATGGAGTTAGATGCATATGTTACTGACTGGGGAAAATAACTTGAGAGCTGTTCCTATAACTGAAGTTGGGGAACTAGATTAAGGAGAGCACCTTCAGGAAAGGATGGAGAATAAGAGTAGCAAAGAAGAAGATTCCCATGCAAGTGTCTAGTAAATGGAGCAAGGAATCAGGGTATAATTACATTTTATTTGATATACTGAACAAATGTGCATTAGAGAATAAATTAATCTCACCCCCTTCTCTCTCTATTCCACAGTAAGATGCATACAAAGTAAACCATTTGGCACCTCTAGTCTGTTCTGTCATTCAATAAGATCACAACTGATCTATTTGTGTGCCAAATTTCACAATACCATCCACCCCTGATAAGCCTGGATTCCCCAAGAATCTATCCATTACTGTCTTAAAAATATTCAATGACCCATCTTCATGGGATCATGGGTTTCAAAAGTGCTGTCAAAGGACCTTTGGTGAATTTTTGCCGTACATCTTGTAGATGGTACACAATTAATGGGGGTGGTGGGAGGAGTGGAGATTTGTGAACGTAGCCCAACCAAGCAGGCTGCTCTGTCAGTCAGTAGGTCATTAGCCTTCGTGATTATATGCTGTACCTGAACATTAAGCTTTTGTGACTTGTGTGCTCAAACATCTTTGCACCTCAGAATTCTGCAGTCATTCTCCATTTTATCCGACCTGCCAAAGTGTACAATTCCACATTATGCTTCATCTGTCAAATCCTTATATATTCTGCACACTTGCTAACCAAGGTTGACTCCTAGTCAAATAATGTTTTGATACTAAAATTCTCATCGTTGCTTTCAAGTCACTGACGGTTTCAACTCTTCCTATCACTGTGATCTCCTGCAGACCCACATATCTGTGGTAAACTAATTATGGTTTACAGCAGCAACAGAAAGTGGCAGAGGCAAACAGCTCCACCCACAGAACAAAAGGGATCACATGCTGAGATACTGAACCATCCCAAATGTTTGCAGGAAGATTTCAAAATCAAACAACACTCTCAGAAGAAATGGTTTTGATTCAGTATTCAGGAAAAGGGAGTTATCCCATTGTGATGGATTCCACTAGAACAGTGCTGGGACCAGTGTCCTGGCCAATCATATGAATACGATTATGGATAGCGGTGTAAAGTGACAGAGGTGAGATGGGAGCAGGGGTCAGGACAGTGGGTATTTCCAAAAACAAAGAAAAAGATTGAAACATGGGAATGGCTGCCATAGTGTTATAGGTTTAGAATTTCTTAAGTGTGTACAAGACAATTTTCTGATTCAGTATGTGGATGTACCTACCAGAGAAGGTGCAAAACTTGACCTACTCTTGGGAAATAAGGCAGGGCAGGTGACTGAGGTGTCAGTGGGGGAGCACTTTGGGACCAGCGACCATAATTGTATTCATTTTAAAATAACGATGGAAAAGGATAGACCAGATCTAAAAGTTGAAGTTCGAAATTGGAGAAAGGCCAATTTTGACGGTATGAGGCAAGAACTTTCGAAAGGTGTTTTGAGGCAGATCTTTGCAGGTAAAGGGACAGCTGGAAAATGGGAAGTCTTCAGAAATGAGACAACAAGAATCCAGAGAAAATATATTCCTGTCAGGGTGAAAGGGAAGGCTGGTAGGAATAGGGAGTGCTGGATGACTAAAAAAATTGAGGGTTTGGTTAAGAAAAAGAAGGAAGCATGTGTCAGGTACAGACAGGATCGATAGAGTGAATCCTGAGAAGAGTATAAAGGCAGTAGGAGTATACTTAAGAGGGAACTCAGGAGGGCAAAATGGGGCATGAGGTAGCTTTGGCAAATAGAATTAAGGAGAATCCAAAGGGTTTTTCCAAATATATTAAGGACAAAAGGGTAACTAAGGAGAGAATATGACCCCTCAAAGATCAACAAAGTGGCCTTTGTATGGAGCCACAGAAAATGGGGGAGATACTAAATGAATATTTTGCATCAGTATTTACTGTGGAAAAGGAAGATATAGACTATAGGGAAATAGATGGTGACACCTTGCAAAATGTCCAGATTACAGAGGAGGAAGTGCTGGATGTCTTGAAACGGTAAAAGGTGGATAAATCCCCAGGACCTGATCAGGTATACCCGAGAACTCTGTGGGAAGCTAGAGAAGTGATTGCTGGGCCTCTTGCTGAGATATTTGTATCATCGATAGTCGCAGGTGAGGTGCCAGAAGACTGGAGGTTGGCAAACATGGTGCCACTGTTTAAGAAGATGGTAAGGACAAGCCAGGGAACTATAGACCAGTGAGCCTGACCTCAGTGGTGGCAAGTTGTTGGAGGGAATCCTGAGGGACAGGATGTGCATGTATTTGGAAAGGCAAGGACTTATTAGGGATTGTCAACATGGCTTTGTGCATGTGAAACTCACAAACTTGATTGAGTTTTTTGAGGAAATAACAAAGAAGATTGATGAGGGCAGAGGAGTAGATGTGATCTATATGGACTTTAGTAAGGCGTTCGACAAGGTTCCCCATGGGAGACTGATCACCAAGGTTAGAACTCATGGAATACAGGGAGAAGTAGCCATTTGGATACAGGACTGACTCAAAGGTAGGAGACAGAGGGTGGTGGTGGAGGGTTGTTTTTCAGACTGGAGGCCTCTGACCAGTGGAGTGCCATAAGGATCGGTGCTGGGCCCTTTATTTTTTGTCATTTACATAAATGATTTGGATGTGAGCATAAGAGGTACAGTTAGTAAGTTTGCAGATGACACCAAACTTGGAGGTGTAGTGAACAGCAGAGGGTTACCTCAGAATACAACAGGATCTTGACCAGATGGGCCAACGGGCTGAGACTTGGTAGATGGAGTTTAATTCAGATAAATGCGAGGTGCTTCATTTTGGGAAAGCAAATCTTATCAGGACTTATACACTTAATGGTAAGGTCCTAGGGAGTGTTGCTGAACAAAGAGACCTTGGAGTGCAGGTTCATAGTTCCTTGAAAGGGGAGTCACAGGTAGATAGGATAGTGAAGAAGGCGTTTGGTATGCTTTCCTTTATTGGTCAGAGTATTGAGTACAGGAGTTGGGAGGTCATGTTGCGGCTGTACAGGACATTGGTTAGGCTACTGTTGGAATATTGCGTGCAATTCTGGTCTTCTTCCTATCGGAAAGATGTTGTGAAACTTGAAAGGGTTCAGAAAAGATTTACAAGGATGTTGCCAGGGTTGGAGGATCTGAGGTATAGGGAGAGGCTGAACAGGCTGGGGCTGTTTTCCCTGGAGCGTTGGAGGCTGAGGGGTGACCTTATAGAGGTTTACAAAATTATGAGGGGCATGGATAGGATAAAAAGGCAAAGTCTTTTCCCTGGGGTTGGGGAGTGCAGAACTAGAGGGCATAGGTTTAGGGTGAGAGGGGAAAGACATAAAAGAGACCGAAGGGGCAACTTCTTCAGGCGGAGGGTGGTACGTGTATGGAATGAGCTGCCAGAGGATGTGGTGGAGGCTGGTACAATTGAAATATTTAAGAGGCATTTGGATGGGCATATGAATAGGAAGGGTTTGGAGGTTTATGGGCCGGGTGCTGGCAGGTGGGACTAGATTGGGTGGAGATATCTGGTTGGTGTGCACAGATTGGACCGAAGCGTATGTTTGCAGGCTGTACATCACTATGACAATAAATCTAAGAGCAGACAGACCCCACTCTGTCAATGTAACACACTCAGGGAAGAGCAGACTGATCCCACTCTGTCAATGTAACACACCCAGGGAAGAGCAGACTGACCCCATTCTGTCAATGTAACACACCCAGGAAAGAGCAGACTGACCCCATTCTGTCAATGTAACACACCCAGGGAAGAGCAGACTGACCCCACTCTGTCAATGTAACCCACCCAGGGAAGTGCAGACTGACGCCACTCTGTCAATGTAACCCACCCAGGAAAGAGCAGACTGACCCAACTCTGTCAATATAACACACGCAGGGAAGAGCAGAATAACCCCACTCTGTCAATGTAACACACCCAGGGAAGAGCAGACTGACCCCACTCTGTCAATATAACCGATCCTGGGAAGAGCAGACTGACCCCACTCTGTCAATGTATCCCACCCAGTGAGGAGGAGACTGACCCCACTCTGTCAATGTAACGCACCCAGGGAAGAGCAGACTGACACCACTCTATGAATGTAACACACCCAGGGAAATCTGATTGACCCCACTCTGTTAATGTAATCCACCGAGGGAAGAGCAGACTGTCCCAACTCTGTCAATGTAACACATCCAGAGAAGAGCAGACTGACCCCACTCTGTCAATGTGACACACCGAGGGAAGAGCAGACTGACTCTATTCTGTCAATGTAACACACACAGAGAAGAGCAGACTGACTCTATTCTGTCAATGTAACCCACCCAGGGAAGAGCAGACTGACCCCACTTTGTCAATGTAACACACCCAGGCAAGAGCAGACTGACGTGTACTCTGCAAAATAAATCACACAGTCAAACGCAGATAGACCCCACTCTGTGAATTTAATATACACAGGAAAGAGCAGACTGACCCCACTCTGGCAACGTAACACACCCAGGGAAGAGCAGACTGACCTCATTCTGCGAAATAACTCACACAAGCAACAGCAGACTGACCCCAATCTCTCAAGGTAAAATACAAAATGAAGTGCAGAGTGACCCCACTCTGTCAATGTAACACACCCAGGGAAGAGCAGACTGACCTCACTCTGTCAATGTAACACACCCGGGGAAGAGCAGACTGACCTCATTCTGCGAAATAACTCACACAAGCAACAGCAGACTGACCCCAATCTCTCAAGGTAAAATACAAAATGAAGTGCAGAGTGACCCCACTCTGTCAATGTAACACACCCAGGGAAGAGCAGACTGACCTCACTCTGTCAATGTAACACACACGGGGAAGAGCAGACTGACCTCACTCTGTCAATGTAACACGCCCAGGGAAGAGCAGACTGACCTCACTCTGTCAATGTAACACACACAGGGAAGAACAGACTGACCCCACTCTGTCAATGTAACTGTGAGAGGTAATTTCGGTTTAAACTTTAAGATGTGCCTGGACCACAGACTGATCTATAATAAAAGACAAAACTTTTGTTTCTTTTCTAAAACATTTTGTATACTCAAAAGTAGAATAGTTTAAATTGTGCAGAATGCTGACAATTTGTGAGCAGAGTAAAAACAAACAGGCCCTTGATTGATGAAACCATTAACACAGGCAGGGAAGAATGAGTCCTTGACTGATAATACTGCAGGGTGAGAGAAACAACTTTGGAGACTCTGAAGACTTTGTGATAAGGGTGCAAATCAAAGAATAATGATGTTTTTAAGAATGTGAACCTCATGGCTCGTTAGAGCCAGGAAGGGGAGGGTCTGGAGGCATTTGTTGCAGACTTTGTGATAAGGGTGTAAATCGAAGAATAATGATGTTTTTAAGAATGTGAACCTCATGGCTTGTTAGAGCCAAGGAGGGGAGGGATTTGTACTGTATATAATGAGAAACTTTGTAAGCCTCAGCGCGCCTTTTACTCAGAAGGGTGCCCGACTCTGCAGACTTGCTAATAAAACTTTGTTTTCCTGAATTTGTCTAGAGCGATTATTAAGAAGCGATTTTCGTTTCTAACAACTTGGGGGCTCGTCGTCCGGGATCAACACTCCGGCCGCGGGGGGAGCTGAGGAAGGACATCGGAGAAGGTGCACCCTGCTGATTTCAGCAGTCCCTGATTCCTTGCTTGTCGCCCCGCGCGGCTTGAGCGAGTGATATCCGGGAGGCTCAGGAAAACAAAGGAGGGGTGTGGCCGAGGCAGTGGGGACGGTTAACGATCGAGTAATTTCGGTGCACCGAACCCAGGTAAGAAAAACTTGCGGGGACCGTGTTTCCGGACGCCTGGGGACCTACGGGGTGCCTGTGGATTTTTCTACAGAGACGTAGGACTCAGGTATCTAGAGACCGGGGCTGGCCTGTGAGGGATTTTGCAGAGACCGTGTTTGCGGAGGAACGTGTACCTACGGGGTGCCTGTGATCTGTGTCACAGAGACGTAGGACACAGGAATCCAAAGACCGGGGGTGCCTGCAAAGGAACCTGGGCGATCACGGGACTGAAGGTCCGGGAATTGGCTACATTGTGATAGATTATCACGGGAGAAATATGAAGTCCTCGGAAATGGGAAATAAGGGATCTAAGGCGATTAAGGGATGGGCTGGGGTATGTTTTGTTATTTGTAGATAGAATAAGTATAAGTAGCAGGAAATGATCTTGGAAACATATGTTATAAAATCCATCTAAGTGGGAGCTTATAAAAAATAATGGGTAAAGATGCTGCTGGGAGTTGTCCACAGACCCATCAACAATAGCTTTCTTTGGGACAGAATAGTTCAGGGAGAAAATAAGGTGTGTAAAAAACAGGCAGTATATTTATCACTGGTGATTTTAATTTTCATGTAGATTGGGAAAATAAAGTTGCCTAAGGAAGTCAGAAGGACACTTTTCTAGAATCATATGTTCTACATCCAAATGGGAATCAAGCTATTTTGCGTCTGATAATATATACTGAGGAAGGTTTAATACGTGATCACAAAGTAAAAATAAACTCTAAAGGTTACAGTGACCATAATATGATAGAAGTTAGCATTCATGTTAAGAGTAAGAAACTTGGGTTGAAAACAACTGTGCTATAAACTCGAAGAAGGTAGGCATTGTGCAGAGTTAACTGGAGTGGACTCAGAAAGAAGTTTAATAGAAAAGACAACTAATGAACAACTGCACACTTTTATGAAAATAGTTCATGACTCCCAGTTTCCTCAGTGAGGAAAAATGATTCCAGGAAGGGAATATCAAAGAATGATTAACCAAGGAAAAAAAAAACAGACAGAGTTGAAAGAAAAGTCATAAAAATGGAAAAGATTGTGAGAGAATCAATGTCTGGAAGGTATCAAAAAAAAACTTAAATTTTGCTGCAAACAAAAAAACATTTATGACAGCAACAGACACACAATGCATGAAAATTGGTCCTATCCACTTAATGATTCAAATGGTTAAACAAGCTTTTGGAGAACACAAAGGACATCATCTGAAAATTGGTTGTGCACGGAGAGAAATTGTATTATTGATAGCCACTGCTCGGATGTTATGCATTTTCCACCAAAGATATTTAATTGTGATTACTTTCCCCAATAATTGCATACAAATTAAGTCTGCAAAGGCTGCCAATTGTTATAACACCACCTTCTTGTGGTCTGTATGAAAATAGAATCTCTGTTGTATACTATTTATTATAAGGGAACACTGTTCCAACTACATGACAGAAAGGATAGCTGGCTTGCTTAACTGTAAGTATAACCTGTCTAAACAATAACTTCTCAGGATTAGTGACAACTGACTGAATTTCTGAATCATACGGTGCATTCTTGTAGTGTGCAGAAAACTGAGAAAGAACTCCATTAGCAGCTAAAAGGGTGTAAACTACTCAATGTATAAAACATACAGGAAACAGTTTGCAGAAAAATTCACCATTGACACGTTTAATTGCTACCATTCAAACACCCAAACTTCAGAAATGTAGGCCATCATTTACCTAACTGTGCAAATGTCCAAATCAACTGGGTTTACAGAAGCCCCGAGAAATTCTAAAGGACTGTTGCAATTTCAGGGAGGTGGGGGGATGGAATGGTGGAGAAGAGAGACCAACTGAAAATGATATTACTTTGAAGAGAGTTAAAGTTTCAATCAACCTCTTCAATTGTTGGTCCACCAGAAGGGTCCTTTCTGACTTGTTCTGAGAATGGCCCTTCGGGCATACCTCCCTGGTAAAGTTTGGCAATGATGGGCTTGCATATTTTTTTTTCAAATCTTTCAACTGCTGCTCAAAGTCCTCCTTCTCTGCTGTTTGGTTTGCCTCCAGCCAGGAGATGGCCTGGTTACACTTTTCGATGACTTTGTTCTTATCTTCCTCACTGATCTTGCCTTTCGTTTTCTCTTCCTCCACTGAACTCTTCATGTTAAATGCGTACAACTCCAGGGAATTCTTGGCTGTAATTTTCTCACGCTGCATATCATCCTGACCTTTGTACCTCTCCGCTTCCTGCACTATCCTCTCGATCTCCTCCTTACTCAACCTGCCCTTGTTATTGGTGATGGTGATATTGCTCTCTTTGCCAGTGCTCTTGTCCACAGCAGAGACATTCAAGATGCCATTTGCGTCAATATCAAAGGTGACCTCAATCTGTGGTACACCACGTGGCGCAGGAGGGATCCCACTGAGGTCAAATTTGCCCAAGAGAACTCCGGAGGAAAGGTCTCCTGGCTCACACTCCGCCGCTCGACTTCCTCTTGCATAAGGTGGAGCCCGGAGACTGGGTACTTGTTAAGACCTGGAAGGCCGAAAAGCTCCAGCCGCGGTGGGAAGGACCGTTCCTGGTTCTGTTAACAACTGAAGCAGCTGTTCGGACGAAAGAGAAAGGGTGGGTCCACGCATCGAGGATAAAGGGGCCTGTTCCGTCTGAAGAAGAAAGCACTTGGACATGCGAGCAAGGGGACAAGCCGTTGGTGGTAAAACTGAAAAGACAGCAATAATGAACTCTACTTGGACTGTATTGGTGGGGATATTGATCAGTTTACTCCTGTATGTGGGGGAGGGTGAGGGGAGATGTGACAAATGTCGAACTATAGTAAGACTTGGGATTTGAATCTACTCGGGAACATTGTGTCCCATTCCTATGTGGACGATAGGTGTTACGATGTGAGTGCACGACACGAATGTTGGGAGGATGGGAGACCCTATTATCAGGTATATAATAAAGGATACGGTGGCAAAATCCGTGGATGCCCTATAAATGACCGCTGGGTGTCTATTAGCAAAACTGGGAGGTGGGACCTATCCTCCGTGTTGCTCAGGGAGCAGGTTGACAGAGTCAAGGAGACCAAGATACAGATCACTGATCGGGGGTTGGGGAAGGAGCAAGACCGTTAGGGAACGGTCGTGCTCCCTAAAGTGCCATCCGTATACGAAGAGGTAGAAGGAAAAATTGAACTCCCTGATGTTACACAAAACCTGTTTATTGATCTCACCTCTAGAATAGCCACTGTTTTAAATGTTAGCAATTGCTGGGTTTGTGGGGGGCCGCATATGTCGGAACAATGGCCGTGGACTGGTCAAAGCTTAGACATAGGGGAATTGCAGCAAACCACTTGGACTCATGTCAACGACAGAAAAAGCCAGGGGTGGAGACTGACAAACAGCCCTGAGGGCCAGTTCTGTATTGAAGGCAAGGGGACCGTGGAGGTAGGGATTAGTCCCTGTCAGAATATGTTGGATGCAACCACGCGAGTATGGTGGCCTGAGGATATTACTTGGTACATTGCAAACCGAGGTCATAAAAATTGCGTTCCATTACGTACTGATTCCTCCTCTGACGAACTAGGTTCTGATTCTTCCGATGGCATGATGAGAGTCTGGAATGGTGTTGTCGGGGGAATCGATGCTGGGATACTCCTGTCCAGACTCTGGGTCAGGAGTCCGAATACTGGATTGCAGTGGTCCTGGTCCTTATGAGGGCGTCCCCGGGGTAAAGGAGCTGTGGGATGACGTTGTGAGGCAGGGAGGGCCTGCTCCAGATGGCCTATTTTGGATATGCGGTAATCGGGCATACTCCAAACTGCCCATGGGATGGGCTGGGGTATGCTTCCTGGGTCTAATACGACCTGCGTTCTTCCTATTACCCCGGGAGGAAGGCGATGATTTGGGGATTAAACTCTTTGACTCCCTCCGTAGGTCACCAAGGGATATCCAAGTCAGTGATTGGGGGGATGAGTGGCCACCGGCCCGGATTATTGAATACTACGGGCCAGCTACATGGGCACAGGACGGATCATGGGGATATCGTACTCCTATCTATATGTTAAATCGAATTATCAGGCTCCAAGCAGTCGTAGAGGTTATTACTAACCGGACTGCCCTGGCCCTGGAGTTGCTGGCTAAGCAGCAGGATCAGATGAGGGCTGCTATATATCAAAACCGACTTGCCTTGGATTATCTGTTGGCCTCGGAGGGGGGGTGTGTACGGGAAGTTTAACCTGACTAACTGCTGTCTAGAAATTGACGACAATGGTAAAGCGGTTTTGAAAATTTCCGATGAAATTCGGAAATTGGCCCATGTGCCAGTACAATCTTGGCGTCCTCTTAGTGGCATCGGATGGTGGGATGGTCTCCTAGGTGGTAGCTGGTGGCGCACGGCGTTGCTGATGGTTGGGGGGGGGGCATGATTCTTCTTCTCGTATTACCCTGCCTAACTCCCTGTATTCAGTTTTTAATTCAGAAAAATATTTCCCGACTCCAGGCAGTGGTGGTTCCACAACATGGGACGCGTGAACTTAAAGTGATGTTGCTGCGAAAGACCAAGGATTTCCCGGGCCCTTGAGGAGGGGGGGCTATCTTGGGCAGGCACATCTTAAAGAAAGAAAAGGGTGGAATTGTGAGAGGTAATTTCGGTTTAAACTTTAAGATGTGCCTGGACCACAGACTGATCTATAATAAAAGACAAAACTTTTGTTTCTTTTCTAAAACATTTTGTATACTCAAAAGTAGAATAGTTTAAATTGTGCAGAATGCTGACAATTTGTGAGCAGAGTAAAAACAAACAGGCCCTTGATTGATGAAACCATTAACACAGGCAGGGAAGAATGAGTCCTTGACTGATAATACTGCAGGGTGAGAGAAACAACTTTGGAGACTCTGAAGACTTTGTGATAAGGGTGCAAATCAAAGAATAATGATGTTTTTAAGAATGTGAACCTCATGGCTCGTTAGAGCCAGGAAGGGGAGGGTCTGGAGGCATTTGTTGCAGACTTTGTGATAAGGGTGTAAATCGAAGAATAATGATGTTTTTAAGAATGTGAACCTCATGGCTTGTTAGAGCCAAGGAGGGGAGGGATTTGTACTGTATATAATGAGAAACTTTGTAAGCCTCAGCGCGCCTTTTACTCAGAAGGGTGCCCGACTCTGCAGACTTGCTAATAAAACTTTGTTTTCCTGAATTTGTCTAGAGCGATTATTAAGAAGCGATTTTCGTTTAACAGTAACCCACCCAGGGAAGAGCAGACTGACCCCACTCTGTCAATATGACACTCAAAGCGAAGAGCAGACTGACCCCACTCTGTCAATGTAACACACCGAGGGAAGAGCAAACTGACCCCACTCTGTCAATGTAACACACCGAGGGAAGAGCAGACTGACTCTACTCTGTCAATGTAACACACCCAGGGAAGTGCAGACTGACCCCACTCTGTCAATGTGACACTCCCAGGGAAGAGAAGTCTGACCCCACTCTCAATGTAACACACCCAGGGACGAACAGACTGACCCCACCCTGTCAATGTAACACACCCAGGGAAGTGCAGACAGACCCCACTCTGTCAATGTAACACACTGAGGGAAGAGCAGACTGACTCTACTCTGTCAATGTAACACACCGAGGGAAGAGCACACTGACTCTACTCTGTCAATGTAACACACACAGGGAAGAGCAGACTGACCCCACTCTGTCAATGTAACACACCCAGGGAAGAGCAGACTGACCCCACTCTATCAATGTAACACACCCAGGGAGGAGCAGACTGACCACACTCTGTCAATGTAACACACCCAGGCAAGAGCAAACTGACGCATACTCTGCAAAATACCTCACGCAGTCAAACGCAGATAGACCCCAATCTGTCAATTTAATACACACAGGCAAGTGCAGACGGACCCCACTCTGTCAATGTAACACACCCAGGGAAGAGCAGACTGACCTCATTCTGCAAAGTTACTCACACAAGCAACAGCAGACTGACCCCACTCTGTCAATGTAACACTCCCAGGGAAGAGCAGACTGACCCCACTCTGTGAATGTAACACACCGAGGGTAGAGCAGACTGACTCTACTCTGTCAAAATAACACACGGAGGGAAGAGCAGACTGACCCCACTCTGTCAATATAACACACCAAAGGAAGAGCAGAATGACCCCACTCTGTCAATGTAATACACCCAGGGAAGAGCAGACTGTCCCCACTCTGTCAGTGTATCGCACCCAGTGAAGAGCAGACTGACCGCACTCTGTCAATGTAACACACCCAGGGAAGAGCAGACTGACCTCATTCTGCGAAATAACTCACACAAGCAAGAGCAGACTGACCCCAATCTCTCAAGGTAAAATACACAAGGAAGTGCAGACTGACCCCACTCTGTCAATGTAACACACCCAGGGAAGAGCAGGCTGACCTCACTCTGTCAAAGCAACACACCCGGGGAAGAGCAGACTGACCCCACTCTGTCAATGTAACACACCCGGGGAAGAGCAGACCGACCCCACTCTGTCAAGGTAACACACCCAGGGAAGAGCAGACTGTCCCCACTCTGTCAATTTAACACACCCAGGGAAGTGCAGACTGGCCCCACTCTGTCCATGCACCACATCCAGGGTAGTGCAGACTGACCCCACTCTGTCAATGTAACACACCAAAGGAAGAGCAGACTGACCCCACTCTGTCAGTGTATCCCACCCAGTGAAGAGCAGACTGACCCCACTCTGTCAATGGAAACCAACCAGGGAAGAGAAGACTGACGCCACTCTGTCACTGTAACACACCCAGGGAAGATCAGACTGAAACCACTTTGTCAATGTAACACACCCAGGGAAGAGCATACTGACACCACTCTGTCAATGTAACACTGCCACGGAATAGCAGACTGACCCCACTCTGTCAATGTAACACACCCAGGGAGGAGCAGACTGACACCACACTGTCAATGTAACCCACCCTGGGAAGAGCAGACTGACCCCACTTTGTCAATGTAACACACCCAGGCAAGAGCAGACTGACGCGTACTCTGCAAAATAACTCACACAGTCAAACGCAGATAGACCCCACTCTGTCAATTTAATACACACCGGCAAGAGCAGACTGATCCCACTCTGTCAACGTAACACACCCAGGGAAGAGCAGACTGACCTCATTCTGCAAAATAACTCACACAAGCAACAGCAGACTGACCCCAATCTCTCATGGTAAAATACACAATGAAGTGCAGTGTGACGCCACTCTGTCAATGTAACACACCCAGGGAAGAGCAGACTGACCTCACTCTGTCAATGCAACACACCCGGGGCACAGCAGACTGACCTTACTCTGTCAATGTAACACACACAGGGAAGAGCAGACTGACCTCACTCTGTCAATGTAACACACACAGGGAAGAGCAGACTGACCCCACTCTGTCAATGTAACACACCCAGGGAAGAGCAGACCAACCCCACTCTGTCAATGTAACACACCGAGGGATGAGCAGACTGACTCTACTCTGTCAAGGTAACACACCGAGGGAAGTGCAGACTGATCCCACTCTGTCAATGTAACACTCCCAGGGAAGAGCAGACTGACCCCACTCTGTCAATGTAACACAACTAGGGAAGAGCAGACAGACCCCACTCTGTCAATGTAACACACCGAGGGAAGAGCAGACTGACTCTACTCTGACAATGTAACACACCCAGGGAAGTGCAGACTGACCCCACTCTGTCAATGTAACACTCCCAGGAAAGAGCAGTCTGACTCCACTCTCAATGTAACACACCCAGGGAAGTGCAGACTGACCCCACTCTGTCAATGTAAGACACCCAGGGAAGTGCAGACTGACCCCACTCTGTCAATATGACACTCCAAGCGAAGAGCAGACAGACCCCACTCTGTGAATGTAACACTCCTAGGAAGAGCAGACTGACACCACTCTGTCAATGTAACACACCCAGGGAAGTGCAGACTGACCCCACTCTGTCAATGTAACACTCCCAGGGAAGAGCAGACTGACCCCACTCTGTCAATGTAACACACCCAGGGAAGAGCAGACCGACCATACTCTGTCAATGTAACACACCCAGGGAAGTGCAGACTGACCCCACTCTGTCAACGTAACACTTCCAGGAAAGAGCAGTCTGACCCCACTCTCAATGTAACACACCCAGCGAAGAACAGACTGACCCCACCCTGTCAATGTAACACATCCAGGGAAGTGCAGACTGACCCCACTCTGTCAATGTAACACACCAAAGGAAGAGTAGTCTGACCCCACTCTGTCAGAGTATCCCACCCAGTGTAGAGCAGACTAACCCCACTCTGTCAATGGAAACCAACCAGGGAAGAGAGGACTGACGCCACTCTGTCACTGTAACACACCCAGGGAAGATCAGACTGAAACCACTCTGTCAATGTAACACACCCAGGGAAGAGCATACTGACCCCACTCTGTCAATGTAACACTGCCACGGAATAGCAGACTGACCCCACCTTGTCAATGTAACACACCCACGGAAGAGCCGACTGATCCCACTCTGACAATGCAACACACCCA
Organism: Chiloscyllium punctatum; assembly: GCF_047496795.1. NCBI lineage: Eukaryota > Metazoa > Chordata > Chondrichthyes > Orectolobiformes > Hemiscylliidae > Chiloscyllium > Chiloscyllium punctatum. The sequence goes on along the minus strand of NC_092761.1, from coordinate 37,826,867 downwards.
GGGAAGAGCAGACTGAACCCACTCTGTCAATGTAACACACCCAGGGAGGAGCAGACTGACCCCACACTGTCAATCTAACCCACCCTGGGAAGAGCAGACAAAGCCAACTCTGTCAGTGTATCCCACCCAGTGAAGAGCAGACTGACCCCACACTGTCAATGTAACCCACCCAGGGAAGAGCAGACTGACCCCACTTTGTCAATGTAACACACCCAGGCAAGAGCAGACTGACGCGTACTCTGCAAAATAACTCACACAGTCAAACACAGATAGACCCCACTCTGTCAATTTAATACACACAGGCAAGAGCAGACTGATCCCACTCTGTCAACGTAACACACCCAGGGAAGAGCAGACTGACCTCATTCTGCAAAATAACTCACACAAGCAACAGCAGACTGACCCCAATCTCTCATGGTAAAATACACAATGAAGTGCAGAGTGACACCACTCTGTCAATGTAACACACCCAGGGAAGAGCAGACTGACCTCACTCTGTCAATGCAACACACCCGGGGCAGAGCAGACTGACCTTACTCTGTCAATGTAACACACACAGGGAAGAGCAGATTGACCTCACTCTGTCAATGTAACACACACAGGGAAGAGCAGACTGACACCACTCTGTCAATGTAACACACCCAGGGAAGAGCAGACCGACCCCACTCTGTCAATGTAACACACCGAGGGATGAGCAGACTGACTCTACTCTGTCAAGGTAACACACCTAGGGAAGTGCAGACTGATCCCACTCTGTCAATGTAACACTCCCAGGGAAGAGCAGACTGACCCCACTCTGTCAATGTAACACAACTAGGGAAGAGCAGACAGACCCCACTCTGTCAATGTAACACACCGAGGGAAGAGCAGACTGACTCTACTCTGACAATGTAACACACCCAGGGAAGTGCAGACTGACCCCACTCTGTCAATGTAACACTCCCAGGAAAGAGCAGTCTGACCACACTCTCAATGTAACACACCCAGGGAAGAACAGACTGACCCCACCCTGTCAATGTAACACACCCAGGGAAGTGCAGACTGACCCCACTCTGTCAATGTAAGACACCCAGGGAAGTGCAGACTGACCCCACTCTGTCAATATGACACTCCAAGCGAAGAGCAGACAGACCCCACTCTGTGAATGTAACACTCCTAGGAAGAGCAGACTGACACCACTCTGTCAATGTAACACACCGAGGAAGAGCAGACTGACTCTACTCTGTCAAGGTAACACACCCAGGGAAGTGCAGACTGACCCCACTCTGTCAATGTAACACTCCCAGGGAAGAGCAGACTGACCCCACTCTGTCAATGTAACACACCCAGGGAAGAGCAGACCGACCCCACTCTGTCAATGTAACACACCCAGGGAAGTGCAGACTGACCCCATACTGTCAACGTAACACTTCCAGGAAAGAGCAGTCTGACCCCACTCTCAATGTAACACACCCAGCGAAGAACAGACTGACCCCACCCTGTCAATGTAACACATCCAGGGAAGTGCAGACTGACCCCACTCTGTCAATGCAACACACCCAGGGTAGTGCAGACTGACCCCACTCTGTCAATGTAACACACCAAAGGAAGAGTAGTCTGACCCCACTCTGTCAGTGTATCCCACCCAGTGTAGAGCAGACTAACCCCACTCTGTCAATGTAAACCAACCAGGGAAGAGCAGACTGACGCCACTCTGTCACTGTAACACACTCAGGGAAGAGCAGACTGAACCCACTCTGTCAATGTAACACACCCAGGGAAGAGCATACTGACCCCACTCTGTCAATGTAACAAACCCGGGGATGAGCAGACTGACGCCACTGTGTCAATGTAACATACCCAGGGAAGAGCAAACTGACACCACTCTGTCAATTTAACACACTCAGGGAAGAGCAGACTGACCCCACTCTGTCAATGTAACCCACCCAGGGACGAGCACACTGACCTCACTCTGTCAATGTAACCCACCCAGGGAAGAGCAGAATGATCTCACTCTGTCAATGTAACACACCCAGGGAGGAGCAGACTGACCCCACTCTGTCAATGTAACACACCCTAACAAGAGCAGGCTGACACGTACTCTGCAAAATAACTCACACAGTCAAACGCAGATAGACACCACTCTGTCAATTTAATACACATAGGCAAGTGCAGACTGACCCCACTCTGTCAATGTAACACACCCAGGGAAGAGCAGACTGACCCCACTCTGTCAATGTAACACAGCCAGGGAAGAGCAGACTTACATCACTCTGTCAATGTTACACACCCAGGCAAGAGCAGACTGACCCCAGTCTCTCAAGGTAACACACCCAGGCAAGAGCAGACTGACCCCAGTCTGTCAAAGTAATACACCCAGGAAGATCAAACTGACCCCACTCTGTCAATGTAACACACCCAGGGAAGAGCAGACTGACCCCTCTCTGTCAAAGTAACACACCCAGGGAAGAGCAGACTGACCCCACTCTGTCAACTTTACCTACCCTGGGAAGAGCAGACAAACTCCACTCTGTCAGTGTAACACATCGAGGGAAGAGGAGACTGACTCTACTCTGTCAATGTAACACACCGACGGAAGAGCAGACTGGCTCTACTCTGTCAATGTAACAAACCCAGGGAAGAGCAGACTGACCCCACTCTGTGAATGTAACACACCCAGGGAAGAGCAGACTGACACCACTCTGTCAATGTAAAACACCCAGGGAAGAGCAGACCGACCCCACTCTGTCAATGGAACACACCCAGGCAAGAGCAGACTGACGCATACTCTGCAAAATACCTCACACAGTCAAACGCAGATACACCCCAATCTGTCAATTTAATACACACAGGCAAGTGCAGACTGACCCCATTCTGTCAATGTAACACACCCAGGGAAGAGTAGACTGACCTCATTCTGCAAAATTACTCACACAACCAACAGCAGACTGACCCCACTTTGTCAGTGTATCCCACCCAGTGAAGCGCAGACTGACCCCACTCTGTCAATGTAACACACCGAGGGAAGAGGAGACTGACTCTACTCTGTCAATGTAACACACCGAGGGAAGAGCAGACTGACTCTACTCTGTCAAAGTAACACACCCAGGGAAGTGAAGACTGACCCCACTCTGTCAATGTAACACACCCAGGGAAGAGCAGACTGACCCCACACTGTCAATGTAACAAACCCAGGGAAGTGCAGATTGACCTCACTCTGTCAATGTAATACACCCAAGGAAGTGCAGACTGACCCCACTCTGTCAATGCACCACATCCAGGGTAGTGCAGACTGACCCCACTCTGAAAAAGTAACACACCAAAGGAAGAGCAGACTGACCCCACTCTGTCAGTGTATCCCACCAAGTGAAGAGCAGACTGACCCCACTCTGTCAATGGAAACCAACCAGGGAAGAGCAGACTGACGCCACTCTGTCACTGTAACACACCCAGGGAAGATCAGACTGAAACCACTCTGTCAATGTAACACTCCCAGGGAATAGCAGACTGACCCCACTCTGTCAATGTAACACACCCACGGAAGAGCAGACTGACCCCACTCTGTCAATGCAACACACCCAGGGAAGAGCAGACTGAACCCACTCTGTCAATGTAACCCACCCTGGGAAGAGCAGACAAACCCCACTCTGTCAGTGTATCCCACCCAGTGAAGAGTAGACTGACCCCACTCTGTCAATGTAACACACCGAGGGAAGAGCAGACTGACTCTACTCTGTCAAAGTAACACACCCAGGGAAGATCATTCTGACCCCACTCTGTCAATGTAACACTCCCAGGGAAGAGCAGTCTGACCCCACTCTGTCAATGTAAAACACTCTGGGAAAGCAGTCTGACCCCACTCTGTCAATGTAACACACCCAGGGAAGAGCAGACTGACCCCATTCTGTCAATGTAACACACCCAGGGAAGTGCATACTGACCCCACTCTGTCAATGCAACACACCCAGGGAAGTGTAGACTGACCCCATTCTGTCAATGTAACATACCCAGGGAAGATCATTCTGACCCCACTCTGTCAATGTTACACACCCAGGGAAGATCATTCTGACCCCACTCTGTCAATGTAACACTCCCAGGGAAGAGCAGTCTGACCCCACTCTGTCAATGTAAAACACCCTGGGAAGAGCAGACTGACCCCACTCTGTCAATGTAACACACCCATGGAAGTGCAGCCTGACCCCATTCTGTCAATGTAACACACCCAGGGAAGTGCATACTGACCCCACTCTGTCAATGCAACACACCCAGGGAAGTGCATACTGACCCCACTCTGTCAATGCAACACACCCAGGGAAGTGTAGACTGACCCCACTCTGTCAATGTTACACACCCAGGGAAGATCATTCTGACCCCACTCTGTCAATGTTACACACCCAGGGAAGATCATTCTGACCCCACTCTGTCAATGTTACACACCCAGGGAAGATCAGACCGACCCCACTCTGTCAATGTAACACACCCAGGGAAGAGCAGACTGACACCACTCTGTCAATGTAATACACCCAGGGAAGGTCAGATTGACCCCACTCTGTCAATGTAACGAACCCAGGGAAGAGCAGACTGACACCACTCTATGAATGTAACACACCCAGGGAAATCTGATTGACCCCACTCTGTTAATGTAAACCACCCAGGGAAGAGCAGACTGTCCCAACTCTGTCAATGTAACACACCCAGAGAAGAGCAGACTGACCCCACTCTGTCAATGTGACACACCCAGGGAAGAGCAGACTGTGTCTACTCTGTCAATGTAACACACCCAGAGAAGAGCAGACTGACTCTATTCTGTCAATGTAACCCACCCAGGGAAGAGCAGACTCACCCCACTCTGTCAATGTAACACACCCAGGCAAGAGCAGACTGACGCACACTCTGCAAAATAACTCACACAGTCAAACGCAGATAGATCCCACTCTGATAATTTAATACACACATGCAAGTGCAGACTGACCCCACTCTGTCAATGTAATACACCCAGGGAAGAGCAGACTGACCTCATTCTGCGAAATAACTCACACAAGCAAGAGCAGACTGACCACAATCTCTCAAGGTAAAATACACAAGGAAGTGCAGACTGACCCCACTCTGTCAATGTAACACACCAAAGGAAGAGTAGTCTGACCCCACTCTGTCAGTGTATCCCACCCAGTGTAGAGCAGACTAACCCCACTCTGTCAATGTAAACCAACCAGGGAAGAGCAGACTAACGCCACTCTGTCACTGTAACACACTCAGGGAAGAGCAGACTGAACCCACTCTGTCAATGTAACACACCCAGGGAAGAGCATACTGACCCCACTCTGTCAATGTAACACACCCGGGGATGAGCACACTGACGCCACTGTGTCAATGTAACATACCCAGGGAAGAGCAGACTGACACCACTCTGTCAATTTAACACACTCAGGGAAGAGCAGACTGAACCCACTCTGTCAAGGTAACACACCCAGGGAAGAGCAGACTGACCCCAATCTGTCAATGTAACTCGCCCAGGGAAGAGCAGACTGACCCCATTCTGTCAATGTAACACACCCAGGGAGGAGCAGACTGACCCCACTCTGTCAATGTAACACACCCTAACCAGAGCAGCTGACACGTACTCTGCAAAATAACTCACACAGTCAAACGCAGATAGACACCACACTGTCAAATTAATACACATAGGCAAGTGCAGACTGACCCCACTCTGTCAATGTAACACACCCAGGGAAGAGCAGACTGACCCCACTCTGTCAATGTAACACAGCCAGGGAAGAGCAGAATTACATCACTCTGTCAATGTTACACACCCAAGCAAGAGCAGACTGACCCCAGTCTCTCAAGGTAACACACCCAGGGAAGTACAGACTGACCCACCCTGTCAATGTATTACACCCAGGAAGATCAAACTGACCCCACTCTGTCAATGTAACACACCCAGGGAAGAGCAGACTGACCCCACTCTGTCAATGTAACACACCCAGGGAAGAGCAGACTGACCCCACTCTGTCAACTTTACCTACCCTGGGAAGAGCAGACAAACTCCACTCTGTCAGTGTAACACACCAAGGGAAGAGGAGACTGACTCTACTCTGTCAATGTAACACACCGAGGGAAGAGCAGACTGGCTCTACTCTGTCAATGTAACAAACCCAGGGAAGAGCAGACTGACCCCACTCTGTGAATGTAACACACCCAGGGAAGAGCAGACTGACCCCACTCTGTCAATGTAACACACCCAGGGAAGAGCAGACTGACCCCACTCTGTCAATGGAACACACCCAGGCAAGAGCAGACTGACGCATACTCTGCAAAATACCTCACACAGTCAAACGCAGATAGACCCCAATCTGTCAATTTAATACACACAGGCAAGTGCAGACTGACCCCATTCTGTCAATGTAACACACCCAGGGAAGAGTAGACTGACCTCATTCTACAAAATTACTCACACAAGCAACAGCAGACTGACCCCACTCTGTCAGTGTATCCCACCCAGTGAAGCGCAGACTGACCCCACTCTGTCAATGTAACACACCGAGGGAAGAGGAGACTGACTCTACTCTGTCAATGTAACACACCGAGGGAAGAGCAGACTGACTCTACTCTGTCAATGTAACACACCGAGTGTAGAACAGCCTGACTCTACTCTGTCAAAGTAACACACCAAAGGAAGAGCAGACTGACCCCACTCTGTCAGTGTATCCCACCAAGTGAAGAGCAGACTGACCCCACTCTGTCAATGGAAACCAACCAGGGAAGAGCAGACTGACGCCACTCTGTCACTGTAACACACCCAGGGAAGATCAGACTGAAACCACTCTGTCAATGTAACACTCCCAGGGAATAGCAGACTGACCCCACTCTGTCAATGTAACACACCCACGGAAGAGCAGACTGACCCCACTCTGTCAATGCAACACACCCAGGGAAGAGCAGACTGAACCCACTCTGTCAATGTAACCCACCCTGGGAAGAGCAGACAAACCCCACTCTGTCAGTGTATCCCACCCAATGAAGAGTAGACTGACCCCACTCTGTCAATGTAACACACCGAGGGAAGAGCAGACTGACTCTACTCTGTCAAAGGAACACACCCAGGGAAGTGAAGACTGACCCCACTCTGTCAATGTAACACTCCCAGGGAAGAGCAGTCTGAACCCATTTCTGTCAATGTAAAACACCCTGGGAAGAGCAGACTGACCCCACTCTGTCAATGTAACACACCCATGGAAGTGCAGCCTGACCCCATTCTGTCAATGTAACACACCCAGGGAAGTGCATACTGACCCCACTCTGTCAATGCAACACACCCAGGGAAGTGCAGACTGACCCCACTCTGTCAATGTAACACACCCAGGGAAGATCATTCTGACCCCACTCTGTCAATGATACACACCCAGGGAAGATCATTCTGACCCCACTCTGTCAATGTTACACACCCAGGGAAGATCAGACCGACCCCACTCTGTCAATGTAACACACCCAGGGAAGAGCAGACTGACACCACTCTGTCAATGTAATACACCCAGGGAAGGTCAGACTGACCCCACTCTGTCAATGTAACGTACCCAGGGAAGAGCAGACTGACACCACTCTATGAATGTAACACACCCAGGGAAATCTGATTGACCCCACTCTGTTAATGTAATCCACCGAGGGAAGAGCAGACTGTCCCAACACTGTCAATGTAACACACCCAGAGAAGAGCAGACTGACCCCACTCTGTCAATGTGACACACCCAGGGAAGAGCAGACTGTGTCTACTCTGTCAATGTAACACACTCAGGGAAGAGCAGACTGACCCCACTCTGTCAATCTAACCCACCTAGGGAAGAGCAGACTCACCCCACTCTGTCAATGTAACACACCCAGGCAAGAGCAGACTGACGCACACTCTGCAAAATAACTCACACAGTCAAACGCAGATAGATCCCACTCTGATAATTTAATACACACATGCAAGTGCAGACTGACCCCACTCTGTCAATGTAACACGCCCAGGGAAGAGCAGTCTGACCCCACTCTGTCAATGTAAAACACCCTGGGAAGAGCAGACTGACCCCACTCTGTCAATGTAACACACCCAGGGAAGTGCAGACTGACTCCATTCTGTCAATGTAACACACCCAGGGAAGTGCATACTGACCCCACTCTGTCAATGCAACACACCCAGGGAAGTGCAGACTGACCTCACTCTGTCAATGTAACACACCCAGGGAAGATCATTCTGACCCCACTCTGTCAATGTAACACTCCCAGGGAAGAGCAGTCTGACCCCACTCTGTCAAAGTAAAACACCCTGGGAAGAGCAGACTGACCCCACTCTGTCAATGTAACACACCTAGGGAAGTGCAGACTGACCCCATTCTGTCAATGTAACACACCCAGGGAAGTGCATACTGACCCCACTCTGTCAATGCAACACACCCAGGGAAGTGCAGACTGACCCCACTCTGTCAATGTTACACACCCAGGGAAGATCATTCTGACCCCACTCTGTCAATGTCACACACCCAGGGAAGATCATTCTGACCCCACTCTGTCAATGTTACACACCCAGGGAAGATCAGACCGAACCCACTCTGTCAATGTAACACACCCAGGGAAGAGCAGACTGAAACCACTCTGTCAATGTAATACACCCAGGGAAGGTCAGATTGACCCCACTCTGTCAATGTAACGCACCCAGGGAAGAGCAGACTGACACCACTCTATGAATGTAACACACCCAGGGAAATCTGATTGACCCCACTCTGTTAATGTAAACCACCCAGGGAAGAGCAGACTGTCCCAACTCTGTCAATGTAACACACCCAGAGAAGAGCAGACTGACCCCACTCTGTCAATGTAACACACCCAGGCAAGAGCAGACTGACGCTTACTCTGCAAAATAACTCACACAGTCAAACGCAGATAGATCCCACTCTGATAATTTAATACACACATGCAAGTGCAGACTGACCCCACTCTGTAAATGTAACACACCCAGGGAAGAGCAGACTGACCTCATTCTGCGAAATAACTCACACAAGCAAGAGCAGACTGACCCCAATCTCTCAAGGTAAAATACACAAGGAAGTGCAGACTGACCGCACTCTGTCAAAGTAACACACCCAGGGAAGAGCAGACTGACCTCACTCTGTCAATGTAACACACCCGGGGAAGAGCAGACCGACCCCACTCTGTCAAGGTAACACACCCAGGGAAGAGCAGACTGACCCCACTCTGTCAATGTAATACACCCAGGGAAGTGCAGACTGACCCCACTCTGTCAATGCACCACATCCAGGGTAGTGCAGACTGACCCCACTCTGTCAATGTAACACACCCAGGGAAGAGCAGTCTGACCCCACTCTGTCAATGTAACACACCCAGGGAAGTGCAGACTGACCCCATTCTGTCAATGTAACACACCCAGGGAAGTGCATACTGACCCCACTCTGTCAATGCAACACACCCAGGGAAGTGCAGACTGACCCCACTCTGTCAATGTAACACACCCAGGGAAGATCATTCTGACCCCACTCTGTCAATGTTACACACCCAGGGAAGATCAATCTGACCGCACTCTGTCAATGTTACACACCCAGGGAAGATCAGACCGACCCCACTCTGTCAATGTAACACACCCAGGGAAGAGCAGACTGACACCACTCTGTCAATGTAATACACCCAGGGAAGGTCAGATTGACCCCACTCTGTCAATGTAACGCACCCAGGGAAGAGCAGACTGACACCACTCTATGAATGTAACACACCCAGGGAAATCTGATTGACCCCACTCTGTTAATGTAATCCACCGAGGGAAGAGCAGACTGTCCCAACTCTGTCAATGTAACACATCCAGAGAAGAGCAGACTGACCCCACTCTGTCAATGTGACACACCCAGGGAAGAGCAGACTGTGTCTACTCTGTCAATGTAACACACTCAGGGAAGAGCAGACTGACCCCACTCTGCCAATCTAACCCACCCAGGGAAGAGCAGACTCACCCCACTCTGTCAATGTAACACACCCAGGCAAGAGCAGACTGACGCTTACTCTGCAAAATAACTCACACAGTCAAACGCAGATAGATCCCACTCTGATAATTTAATACACACATGCAAGTGCAGACTGACCCCACTCTGTAAATGTAACACACCCAGGGAAGAGCAGACTGACCTCATTCTGCGAAATAACTCACACAAGCAAGAGCAGACTGACCCCCATCTCTCAAGGTAAAATACACAAGGAAGTGCAGACTGACCCCACTCTGTCAATGTAACACACCCAGGGAAGAGCAGACTGACCTCACTCTGTCAAAGCAACACACCCGGGGAAGAGCAGACTGACCCCACTCTGTCAATATAACACACACAGGGAAGAGCAGACTGAGCCCACTCTGTCAATGTAACACACCCAGGGAAGAGCAGACTGAGCCCACTCTGTCAATGTAACAGACCCAGGCAAGAGCAGACTGACGCGTATTCTGCAAAATAACTCACACAGTCAAACGCAGATAGACCCCACTCTGTCAATTTAATACACACTGGCAAGTGCAGACTGACCACACTCTGTCAATGTAACTCACCAAGGGAAGGGCAGACTGACCTCACTCTGCAAAATAACTCACACAAGCAACAGCAGACTGACCCCAATCTCTCAAGGTAAAATACACAAGGAAGTGCAGACTGACCGCACTCTGTCAAAGTAACACACCCAGGGAAGAGCAGACTGACCTCACTCTGTCAATGTAACACACCCGGGGAAGAGCAGACCGACCCCACTCTGTCAAGGTAACACACCCAGGGAAGAGCAGACTGACCCCACACTGTCAATGTAACAAACCCAGGGAAGTGCAGATTGACCCCACTCTGTCAATGTAATACACCCAGGGAAGAGCAGACTGACCCCACTCTGTCAATGTAACACACCCAGGGAAGAGCAGACTGACCCCACTCTGTCAATGGAACACACACAGGCAAGAGCAGACTGACGCATACTCTGCAAAATACCTCACACAGTCAAATGCAGATAGACCCCAATCTGTCAATTTAAAACACACATGCAAGTGCAGACAGACCCCATTCTGTCAATGTAACACACCCAGGGAAGAGTAGACTGACCTCATTCTGCAAAATTACTCACACAAGCAACAGCAGACTGACCCCACTCTGTCAGTGTATCCCACCCAGTGAAGCGCAGACTGACCCCACTCTGTCAATGTAACACACCGAGGGAAGAGGAGACTGACTCTACTCTGTCAATGTAACACACCGAGGGAAGAGCAGACTGACTCTACTCTGTCAATGTAACACACCGAGGGAAGAGCAGACTGACTCTACTCTGTCAATGTAACACACCCAGGGAAGATCATTCTGACCCCACTCTGTCAATGTTACACACCCAGGGAAGATCATTCTGACCCCACTCTGTCAATGTAACACTCCCAGGGAAGAGCAGTCTGACCCCACTCTGTCAATGTAACACACCCAGGGAAGTGCAGACTGACCCCATTCTGTCAATGCAACACACCCAGGGAAGTGCATACTGACCCCACTCTGTCAATGCAACACACCCAGGGAAGTGCATACTGACCCCACTCTGTCAATGCAACACACCCAGGGAAGTGCAGACTGACCCCACTCTGTCAATGTAACACACCCAGGGAAGATCATTCTGACCCCACTCTGTCAATGTTACACACCCAGGGAAGATCAATCTGACCGCACTCTGTCAATGTTACACACCCAGGGAAGATCAGACCGACCCCACTCTGTCAATGTAACACACCCAGGGAAGAGCAGACTGACACCACTCTGTCAATGTAATACACCCAGGGAAGGTCAGATTGACCCCACTCTGTCAATGTAACGCACCCAGGGAAGAGCAGACTGACACCACTCTATGAATGTAACACACCCAGGGAAATCTGATTGACCCCACTCTGTTAATGTAATCCACCGAGGGAAGAGCAGACTGTCCCAACTCTGTCAATGTAACACATCCAGAGAAGAGCAGACTGACCCCACTCTGTCAATGTGACACACCCAGGGAAGAGCAGACTGTGTCTACTCTGTCAATGTAACACACTCAGGGAAGAGCAGACTGACCCCACTCTGTCAATCTAACCCACCCAGGGAAGAGCAGACTCACCCCACTCTGTCAATGTAACACACCCAGGCAAGAGCAGACTGACGCTTACTCTGCAAAATAACTCACACAGTCAAACGCAGATAGATCCCACTCTGATAATTTAATACACACATGCAAGTGCAGACTGACCCCACTCTGTAAATGTAACACACCCAGGGAAGAGCAGACTGACCTCATTCTGCGAAATAACTCACACAAGCAAGAGCAGACTGACCCCCATCTCTCAAGGTAAAATACACAAGGAAGTGCAGACTGACCCCACTCTGTCAATGTAACACACCCAGGGAAGAGCAGACTGACCTCACTCTGTCAAAGCAACACACCCGGGGAAGAGCAGACTGACCCCACTCTGTCAATATAACACACACAGGGAAGAGCAGACTGACCTCATTCTGTCAATGTAACACACCCAGGGAAGAGCAGACTGAGCCCACTCTGTCAATGTAACAGACCCAGGCAAGAGCAGACTGACGCGTATTCTGCAAAATAACTCACACAGTCAAACGCAGATAGACCCCACTCTGTCAATTTAATACACACTGGCAAGTGCAGACTGACCACACTCTGTCAATGTAACTCACCAAGGGAAGGGCAGACTGACCTCACTCTGCAAAATAACTCACACAAGCAACAGCAGACTGACCCCAATCTCTCAAGGTAAAATACACAAGGAAGTGCAGACTGACCGCACTCTGTCAAAGTAACACACCCAGGGAAGAGCAGACTGACCTCACTCTGTCAATGTAACACACCCGGGGAAGAGCAGACCGACCCCACTCTGTCAAGGTAACACACCCAGGGAAGAGCAGACTGACCCCACAATGTCAATGTAACAAACCCAGGGAAGTGTAGATTGACCCCACTCTGTCATTGTAATACACCCAGGGAAGAGCAGACTGACCCCACTCTGTCAATGTAACACACCCAGGGAAGAGCAGACTGACCCCACTCTGTCAATGGAACACACCCAGGCAAGAGCAGACTGACGCATACTCTGCAAAATACCTCACACAGTCAAACGCAGATAGACCCCAATCTGTCAATTTAAAACACACAGGCAAGTGCAGACTGACCCCATTCTGTCAATGTAACACACCCAGGGAAGAGTAGACTGACCTCATTCTGCAAAATTACTCACACAAGCAACAGCAGACTGACCCCACTCTCTCAATGTAACACACCCAGGGAAGAGCAGACTGACTCTACTCTGTCAATGTAACACACCGAGGGAAGAGCAGACTAACCCCACTCTCTCAATGTAACACACCCAGGGAAGAGCAGACTGACTCTACTCTGTCAATGTAACACACCGAGGGAAGAGCAGACTGACTCTACTCTGTCAATGTAACACACCCAGGGAAGATCATTCTGACCCCACTCTGTCAATGTTACACACCCAGGGAAGATCATTCTGACCCCACTCTGTCAATGTAACACTCCCAGGGAAGAGCAGTCTGACCCCACTCTGTCAATGTAAAACACCCTGGGAAGAGCAGACCGACCCCACTCTGTCAATGTAACACACCCAGGGAAGAGCAGACTGACACCACTCTGTCAATGTAACACACCGAGGGAAGAGGAGACTGACTCTACTCTGTCAATGTAACACACCGAGGGAAGAGCAGACTGACTCTACTCTGTCAATGTAACACACCGAGTGTAGAACAGCCTGACTCTACTCTGTCAAAGTAACACACCCAGGGAAGTGAAGACTGACCCCACTCTGTCAATGTAACACTCCCAGGGAAGAGCAGTCTGACCCCACTCTGTCAATGTAAAACACCCTGGGAAGAGCAGACTGACCCCACTCTGTCAATGTAACACACCCAGGGAAGTGCAGACTGACCCCATTCTGTCAATGTAACACACCCAGGGAAGTGCATACTGACCCCACTCTGTCAATGCAACACACCCAAGGAAGTGCAGACTGACCCCACTCTGTCAATGTAACACACCCAGGGAAGATCATTCTGACCCCACTCTGTCAATGTTACACACCCAGGGAAGATCATTCTGACCCCACTCTGTCAATGTAACACTCCCAGGGAAGAGCAGTCTGACCCCACTCTGTCAATGTAAAACACCCTGGGAAGAGCAGACTGACCCCACTCTGTCAATGTAACACACCCAGGGAAGTGCAGACTGACCCCATTCTGTCAATGTAACACACCCAGGGAAGTGCATACTGACCCCACTCTGTCAATGCAACACACCCAGGGAAGTGCAGACTGACCCCACTCTGTCAATGTAACACACCCAGGGAAGATCATTCTGACCCCACTCTGTCAATGTTACACACCCAGGGAAGATCATTCTGACCCCACTCTGTCAATGTTACACACCCAGGGAAGATCAGACCGACCCCACTCTGTCAATGTAACACACCCAGGGAAGAGCAGACTGACACCACTCTGTCAATTTAATACACCCAGGGAAGGTCAGATTGACCCCACTCTGTCAATGTAACGCACCCAGGGAAGAGCAGACTGACACCACTCTATGAATGTAACACACCCAGGGAAATCTGATTGACCCCACTCTGTTAATGTAATCCACCGAGGGAAGAGCAGACTGTCCCAACTCTGTCAATGTAACACATCCAGAGAAGAGCAGACTGTGTCTACTCTGTCAATGTAACACACTCAGGGAAGAGCAGACTGACCCCACTCTGTCAATCTAACCCACCCAGGGAAGAGCAGACTCACCCCACTCTGTTAATGTAACACACCCAGGGAAGAACAGACTGACCTCACTCTGTTAATGTAACACAATCAGTGAAGAGCATACTGACCCCACTCTGTCAATTTAACACACCCAGGCAAGAGCTGACTGACGCGTAATCATGCAAAATAACTCACACATTCAAACACAGAGAGACACCACTCTGTCAATTTACTACACACAGGCAATTGCAGACTGACCCCACTCTGTCAATGTAACACACCGAGGAAAGTGCAGACTGACCCCACTCTGTCAATGTAACACTCCCAGGGAAGAGCAGACTGACCCCACTCTGTCAATGTCACACACCCAGGGAAGTGCAGACTGACCCCACTCTGTCAATAAAACCCACCCAGGGAAGAGCAGACTGACCCCACTCTGTCAATGTAACACACCCAGGGAAGAGCAGACTGACCCCACACTGTCAATGTAACACACCCAGGGAAGGGCAGTGACCTCACTCTGTCAATGTAACACACCCAGGGAAGGGCAGACTGACCCCACTCTGTCAATGTAACACACGCCAGGCAAGATTAGACTGACTCCATCCTGTCATTGTAACACACCCGGGGAAGAGCTGACTGACCCCACTCTGTCAGTGTAATAAACCCAGGGAAGAGCAGACTGACCTCACTCTGTTAATGTAACACACCCAGGGAAGAACAGACTGACCTCACTCTGTTAATGTAACACAACCAGTGAAGAGCATACTGACCCCACTCTGTCAATTTAACACACCCAGGCAAGAGCTGACTGACGCGTAATCATGCAAAATAACTCACACATTCAAACACAGAGAGACACCACTCTGTCAATTTACTACACACAGGCAATTGCAGACTGACCCCACTCTGTCAATGTAACACACCGAGGAAAGTGCAGACTGACCCCACTCTGTCAATGTAACACTCCCAGGGAAGAGCAGACTGACCCCACTCTGTCAATGTCACACACCCAGGGAAGTGCAGACTGACCCCACTCTGTCAATAAAACCCACCCAGGCAAGAGCAGACTGACCCCACTCTGTCAATGTAACAGACCCAGGGAAGAGCAGACTGACCCCAATCTGTAAATGTAATAAACCCAGGAAGATCAAACTGACCCCACTCTGTCAATGTAACACACCCAGGGAAGAGCAGACTGACCTCACTCTGTCAATGTAACACTCCCAGGGAAGAGCAGACTGAACTTACACTGTTAATGTAACACACCCAGGGAAGAGAAGACTGAACCCACTCTGTCAATGTAACACTCCCATGGAAGAGCAGACTGAACCCACTCTGTCAATGTAACACACACAGGGAAGATCAGACTGACCCCACTCTGTCAATGTAACCCACCCAGGGAAGAGCAGACTGTCCACACTCTGTCAATGTAACACACCCAGTGAAGAGCAGACTCACACCACTCTGTCAATGTGACACACCCAGGGAAGGGCAGACTGACTCCATTCTGTCAATGTAACACACCGAGTGAAGAGCAGACTGACACCACTCTGTCAATGTAACACACCCAGGGAAGAGCAGACTGACACCACTCTGTCAATTTAAAACACCCAGGGAAGAGCAGACTGACCCCACTCTGTCAATGTAACACACCCAGTGAAGAGCAGACTGACCCCACTCTGTCAATTTAACACACTCAAGGAAGAGCAGACTGACCCTACTCTGTCAATGTAAGATACGCAGGGAATATCAGCCTGACCTCACTCTGTCAATGTAACACACCCAGGGAAGATCAGACTGACCCCACTCTGTCAATGTAACACACCCAGGGAAGATCAGACTGACCCCACTCTGTCAATGTAACACAACCAGGGAAGAGCAGACTGACCTCACTCTGTCAATGTAACAGACACAGGGAAGAACAGACTGACCTCACTCTGTCAATGTAATACACCGAGGGAAGAGCAGACTGCCTCCACTCTGTCAATGTAACACACCCAGGGAAGAGCAGACTGACCCCACTCTACCACTGTAATCCACCCAGGGAAGAGCAGACTGACCACACTCTGTCAATGTAACACACCCAGGCAAGAGCAGACTGACCCCACTCTGTCAATGTAACCCACTCAGGGAAGAGCAGACTGACCCCAATCTCTCAAGGTAAAATACACAAGGAAGTGCAGACAGACCCCAATCTCTCAATCTAACACACCCAGGCAAGATTAGACTGACACCATCCTGTCAATGGAACATACCCAGGGAAGAGCAGACTGACACCACTCTGTCAATGTAACACACCCAGGGAAGAACAGACTGACCTCACTCTGTTAATGTAACACAACCAGTGAAGAGCATACTGACCCCACTCTGTCAATGTAACCCACCCAGGGAAGATCAGACTGACCCCAATCTGTCAATGTAACACACCCAGGGAAGAGCAGGCTGACACCAGACTGTCAATTTAACACACTCAGGGAAGAGCATACTGACCCCACTCTGTCAATGTAACAGACCCAGGGAAGAGCAGACTGACAACACTCTGTCAATATAACACACTCAGGGAAGATCAGACTGACCTCATTCTGTCAATGTAACACACCCAGTGAAGAGCAGACTGACACAACTCTGTCAATGTAACATACCCAGGGAAGAGCAGACTGACCCCACTCTGTCATTGTAACGCACCCAGGGAAGAGCAGACTGACCCCACTCTGTCAATGTAACACACCCAGGGAAGAGCAGACTGACCCCACACTGTCAATGTAACACACCCAGGGAAGGGCAGTGACCTCACTCTGTCAATGTAACACACCCAGGCAAGAGCAGACTGACCCCACTCTGTCAATGTAACACACCCAGGAAGATCAAATTGACCCCACTCTGTCAATGTAACACACCCAGGGAAGAGCAGACTGACCTCACTCTGTCAATGTAACAGACACAGGGAAGAACAGACTGACCTCACTCTGTCAATGTAACACACCGAGGGAAGAGCAGACTGCCTCTACTCTGTCAATGTAACAAACCGAGGCAAGAGCAGTCTCATCCCACTCTGTCAATGGAACAGACACAGGGAAGAACAGACTGACCTCACTCTGCCAATGTAACACACCCAGGGAAGATCAGACTGACCCCACTCTGTCAATGTAACACACCCAGGGAAAATCAGACTGACCCCACTCTGTCAATGTTACACACCCAGGGAAGAACAGACTGACCTCACTATGTCAATGTAACAGACATAGGGAAGAACAGACTGACCTCACTCTGTCAATGTAACAGACACAGGGAAGAACAGACTGACCTCACTCTGTCAATGCAACACACCGAGGGAAGAGCAGACTGCCTCTACACTGTCAATGTAACACGCCGAGGCAAGAGCAGACTCATCCCACTCTGTCAATGTAACCCACTCAGGGAAGAGCAGACTGACCCCACTCTGTCATTGTAACACACCCAGGCAAGAGCTGACTGGCGCGTATTCTGCAAAATAACTCACACATTCAAACACAGAGAGACACCACTCTGTCAATTTACTACACACAGGCAATTGCAGACTGACCCCACTCTGTCAATGTAACACACCGAGGAACGTGCAGACTGACCCCACTCTGTCAATGTGACACTCCCAGGGAAGAGCAGACTGACCCCACTCTGTCAATGTCACACACCCAGGGAAGTGCAGACTGACCCCACTCTGTCAATAAAACCCACCCAGGCAAGAGCAGACTGACCCCACTCTGTCAATGTAACAGACCCAGGGAAGAGCAGACTGACACCACTCTGTCAATATAACACACCGAGGAAAGTGCAGACTGACCCCACTCTGTCAATAAAAACCACCCAGGCAAGAGCAGACTGACCCCACTCTGTCAATGTAACACTCCCAGGGAAGAGCAGACTGACACCACTCTGTCAATACAACACACCCAGGGAAGAGCAGACTGACCCCAATCTGTCAATGTAACACTCCCATGGAAGAGCAGACTGAACCCACTCTGTCAATGTAACACACCCAGGAAAGATCAGACTGACCCCACTCTGTCAATGCAACACACCGAGGGAAGAGCAGACTGCCTCTACTCTGTCAATGTAACACACCGAGGCAAGAGCAGACTCATCCCACTCTGTCAATGTAACCCACTCAGGGAAGAGCAGACTGACCCCACTCTGTCAATGTAACATACCCAGTGAGGAGCAGACTGACCTCATTCTGTCAATGTAACACACCCAGGGAAGAGCAGACTGACCCCACTTTGTCAATGTAACACACCCGGGGAAGAGCAGACTGACCCCACTCTGTCAATGTAACACACCCAGTGAAGAGCAGACTCACCCCACTCTGTCAATGTAACACACCCAGGGAAGAGCAGACTGACCTCACTCTGTCAATGTAACAGACCCAGGGAAGAACAGACTGACCTCGCTCTGTCAATGTAACACACCCAGGGAAGAACAGACTGATCTCCGTCTGTCAATGCTACACACCCAGGGAAGAGCAGACTGACCCCACTCTGTCAATGTAACATATCCACTGGAGAGCAGAGTGACCCCACTCTGTCAATGTAACACACCCAGGGAAGAGCAGACTGACCCCAATCTCTCAAGGTAAAATACACAAGGAAGTGCAGACTGACCCCACTCTGTCAATGTAACACACCCAGGCAAGATTAGACTGACACCATCCTGTCATTGTAACACACCCGGGGAAGAGCTGACTGACCCCACTCTGTCAATGTAATAAACCCAGGGAAGAGCAGACTGACCTCACTCTGTTAATGTAACACACCCAGGGAAGAACAGACTGACCTCACTCTGTTAATGTAACACAACCAGTGAAGAGCATACTGACCCCACTCTGTCAATGTAACACACCCAGGCAAGAGCTGACTGGCGCGTATTCTGCAAAATAACTCACACATTCAAACACAGAGAGACACCACTCTGTCAATTTACTACACACAGGCAATTGCAGACTGACCCCACTCTGTCAATGTAACACACCGAGGAACGTGCAGACTGACCCCACTCTGTCAATGTGACACTCCCAGGGAAGAGCAGACTGACCCCACTCTGTCAATGTCACACACCCAGGGAAGTGCAGACTGACCCCACTCTGTCAATAAAACCCACCCAGGCAAGAGCAGACTGACCCCACTCTGTCAATGTAACAGACCCAGGGAAGAGCAGACTGACACCACTCTGTCAATATAACACACCCAGGGAAGAGCAGACTGACCCCAATCTGTCAATGTAACACACCGAGGAAAGTGCAGACTGACCCCACTCTGTCAATAAAACCCACCCAGGCAAGAGCAGACTGACCCCACTCTGTCAATGTAACACTCCCAGGGAAGAGCACACTGACACCACTCTGTCAATACAACACACCCAGGGAAGAGCAGACTGACCCCAATCTGTCAATGTAACACTCCCATGGAAGAGCAGACTGAACCCACTCTGTCAATGTAACACACCCAGGAAAGATCAGACTGACCCCACTCTGTCAATGTAACACACCCAGGGAAGAGCAGACTGACCTCACTCTGTCAATGTAACCCACCCAGGGAAGAGCAGACTGTCCACAGTCTGTCAATGTGACACACCCATGGAAGGGCAGACTGACTCCACTCTGTCAATGTAACACACCGAGTGAAGAGCGGACTGACACCACTCTGTCAATGTAACACACCCAGGGAAGAGCAGACTGACCCCACTCTGTCAATTTAACACACTCAAGGAAGAGCAGACTGACCCCACTCTGTCAATGTAAGATACCCAGGGAAGATCAGCCTGACCTCACTCTGTCAATGTAACACACCCAGGGAAGAGCCGACTGACCTCACTCTGTCAATGTAACACACCCAGGGAAGAGCAGACTGACACCACTCTGTCAATTTAAAACACCCAGGGAAGAGCAGACTGACCCCACTCTGTCAATGTAACCCAACCAGTGAAGAGCAGACTGACCCCACTCTGTCAATGTAACCCACCCAGGGAAGAGCAGACTGTCCACACTCTGTCAATGTAACACACCCAGGGAAGAGCACACTGACCTCACTCTGTCAATGTAACACACCCAGTGAAGAGCAGACTGACACCACTCTGTCAATTTAACACACTCAGGGAAGAGCAGACTGACCCCACTCTGTCATTGTAACGCACCCAGGGAAGAGCAGACTGACCCCACTCTGTCAATGTCACAGACCCAGGGAAGAGCAGACTGACCTCACTCTGTCAATGTAACAGACCCAGGGAAGAGCTGACTGACCTCACTCTGTCAATGTAACACACCCAGGGAAGAGCAGACTGACCCCACTCTGTCAATGCAACACACCCAGGGAAGAGCAGACTGACCCCACTCTGTCAATGTAACACACCCAGGGAAGAGCAGACTGACCCCAATCTCTCAAGGTAAATTACACAAGGAAGTGCAGACTGACCCCACTCTGTTAATATTACACACCCAGGGAAGAGCAGACTGCCTATTCTCTGTCAATGTAACACACCGAGGCAAGAGCAGACTCATCCCACTCTGTCAATGGAACAGACACAGGGAAGAACAGACTGACCTCACTCTGTCAATGTAACACACCCAGGGAAGATCACACTGACCCCACTCTGTCAATGTCACACACCCAGGGAAAATCAGACTGACCCCACTCTGTCAATATAACACACCCAGGTAAGAGCAGACTGACCTCACTCTGTCAATGTAACACACCGAGGGAAGAGCAGACTGCCTCTTCTCTGTCAATGTAACACACCGAGGCAAGAGCAGACTCATCCCACTCTGTCAATGTAACCCACTCAGGGAAGAGCAGACTGACCCCACTCTGTCAATGTAACACACCCAGGGAAAAGCAGACTGACCTCACTCTGCAAAATAACTCACACAAGCAAGAGCAGACCGACCCCAATCTCTCAAGGTAAAATACACAAGGAAGTGCAGACTGACCCCACTCTGTCAATGTAACACACCCAGGGAATAACAGACTGACCCCACTCTGTCAATGTAACACACTCAGGGAAGAGCAGACTGACTCTATTCTGTCAATGTAACACACCCAGATAAGAGCAGACTGACCCCACTCTGTCAATGTAACGCACCCAGGGAAGAGCAGTCTGACCCCAACCTATCAATGTAAAATATACAAATAAGTGCAGACTTACCCACTCTGTCAATGTAACATACCCAGGGAAATGCAGACTGACCCCACTCTGTCAATGTTACACACCCTGGGAAGAACAGACTGACCCCACTCTGTCAATGTAAAACACCCAGGCAAGAGCAGACTGAATCCACTCTGTCAATGTAACACAACCAGCGAAGAGCAGACTGACCTCACTCCGCAAAATAACTCACACAAGCAAGAGCAGACTGACCCCAATCTCTCAAGGTAAATTACACAAGGAAGTGCAGACTGACCCCACTCTGTCAATGGAACACACCCAGGGAAGAGCAGAATGACCCCCAATCTGTCAATGTAAAATACACAAGGAGGTGCAGACCTATCTCACGCTGCAAAATAACTCAGGCAGTCAAGCGCAGATTGAGCCCACTCTGTCAAATTAACGCACCCAGGCAAGATTAGACTGACCCCATTCTGTCAATGTAACACACCCAAGGAAGAGCAGACTGACCCCACTCTGTCAATGTAACACACACAGGAAAGTGCAGACTGACCCACTCTGTCAATGTAACACACAGAGGAAAGTGCAGACTGACCCCACTCTGTCAGTGTAATGCACCCAGGGAAGAGCAGACTGACCCCAACCTATCAATGTAAAATATACAAGTAAGTGCGGACTTACCCATTCTGTCAATGTAACACACCCAGGGAAGAGCAGACTGACCCCACTCTGTCAATGTTACACACCCCGGGAAGAACAGACTGACCCCACTCTGTCAATGAAACACACCCAGGGAAGAGCAGACTGACCCCCAATCTCTCAATGTTAAATACACAAGGAGGTGCAGACTTATCTCACCCTGCAAAATAACTCTCGCAGTCAAGCGCAGATTAGGCCCACTCTGTCAAATTAACGCACCCAGGCAAGATAAGACTGACCCCATCCTGTCAAGGTAACTCACCCAGGGAAGAGCCGACTGATCCGTACTCTGCAAAATAACTCACACAGTCAAACGCAGATAGACCCCACTCTGTCAATGTAATTCACACAGGCAAGTGCAGACTGACCCCACTCTGTCAATGTAACACACCCAGGGAAGAGCAGACTGACCTCACTCTGCAAAATAACTCACACAAGCAAGAGCAGACTGACCCCAATCTCTCAATGTAAAATACACGAGTAAGTGCAGACTGCCCCCACTCTGTAAATGTAACACACACAGGGAAGAGCAGACTGACCCCACTCTGTCAATGTAACACACCCTGGGAAGAACAGACTGACCCCACTCTGTCAATGTAAAACACCCAGGCAAGAGCAGACTGAATCCACTCTGTCAATGTAACACAACCAGCGAAGAGCAGACTGACCTCACTCCGCAAAATAACTCACACAAGCAAGAGCAGACTGACCCCAATCTCTCAAGGTAAATTACACAAGGAAGTGCAGACTGACCCCACTCTGTCAATGGAACACACCCAGGGAAGAGCAGAATGACCCCCAATCTGTCAATGTAAAATACACAAGGAGGTGCAGACCTATCTCACGCTGCAAAATAACTCAGGCAGTCAAGCGCAGATTGAGCCCACTCTGTCAAATTAACGCACCCAGGCAAGATTAGACTGACCCCATCCTGTCAATGTAACACACCCAGGGAAGAGCAGACTGACCCCACTCTGTCAATGTAACACACACAGGAAAGTGCAGACTGACCCACTCTGTCAATGTAACACACAGAGGAAAGTGCAGACTGACCCCACTCTGTCAGTGTAATGCACCCAGGGAAGAGCAGACTGACCCCAACCTATCAATGTAAAATATACAAGTAAGTGCGGACTTACCCATTCTGTCAATGTAACACACCCAGGGAAGAGCAGACTGACCCCACTCTGTCAATGTTACACACCCCGGGAAGAACAGACTGACCCCACTCTGTCAATGAAACACACCCAGGGAAGAGCAGACTGACCCCCAATCTCTCAATGTTAAATACACAAGGAGGTGCAGACTTATCTCACCCTGCAAAATAACTCTCACAGTCAAGCGCAGATTAGGCCCACTCTGTCAAATTAACGCACCCAGGCAAGATAAGACTGACCCCATCCTGTCAAGGTAACTCACCCAGGGAAGAGCCGACTGATCCGTACTCTGCAAAATAACTCACACAGTCAAACGCAGATAGACCCCACTCTGTCAATGTAATTCACACAGGCAAGTGCAGACTGACCCCACTCTGTCAATGTAACACACCCAGGGAAGAGCAGACTGACCTCACTCTGCAAAATAACTCACACAAGCAAGAGCAGACTGACCCCAATCTCTCAATGTAAAATACACGAGTAAGTGCAGACTGCCCCCACTCTGTAAATGTAACACACACAGGGAAGAGCAGACTGACCCCACTCTGTCAATGTAACACACCCTGGGAAGAACAGACTGACCCCACTCTGTCAATGTAAAACACCCAGGCAAGAGCAGACTGAATCCACTCTGTCAATGTAACACAACCAGCGAAGAGCAGACTGACCTTACTCCGCAAAATAACTCACACAAGCAAGAGCAGACTGACCCCAATCTCTCAAGGTAAATTACACAAGGAAGTGCAGACTGACCCCACTCTGTCAATGGAACACACCCAGGGAAGAGCAGAATGACCCCCAATCTGTCAATGTAAAATACACAAGGAGGTGCAGACCTATCTCACGCTGCAAAATAACTCAGGCAGTCAAGCGCAGATTGAGCCCACTCTGTCAAATTAACGCACCCAGGCAAGATTAGACTGACCCCATCCTGTCAATGTAACACACCCAGGGAAGAGCAGACTGACCCCACTCTGTCAATGTAACACACACAGGAAAGTGCAGACTGACCCACTCTGTCAATGTAATACACAGAGGAAAGTGCAGACTGACCCCACTCTGTCAGTGTAATGCACCCAGGGAAGAGCAGACTGACCCCAACCTATCAATGTAAAATATACAAGTAAGTGCGGACTTACCCATTCTGTCAATGTAACACACCCAGGGAAGAGCAGACTGACCCCACTCTGTCAATGTTACACACCCCGGGAAGAACAGACTGACCCCACTCTGTCAATGAAACACACCCAGGGAAGAGCAGACTGACCCCCAATCTCTCAATGTTAAATACACAAGGAGGTGCAGACTTATCTCACCCTGCAAAATAACTCTCGCAGTCAAGTGCAGATTAGGCCCACTCTGTCAAATTAACGCACCCAGGCAAGATAAGACTGACCCCATCCTGTCAAGGTAACTCACCCAGGGAAGAGCCGACTGATCCGTACTCTGCAAAATAACTCACACAGTCAAACGCAGATAGACCCCACTCTGTCAATGTAATTCACACAGGCAAGTGCAGACTGACCCCACTCTGTCAATGTAACACACCCAGGGAAGAGCAGACTGACCTCACTCTGCAAAATAACTCACACAAGCAAGAGCAGACTGACCCCAATCTCTCAATGTAAAATACACGAGTAAGTGCAGACTGCCCCCACTCTGTAAATGTAACACACACAGGGAAGAGCAGACTGACCCCACTCTGTCAATGTAACACACACAGGAAAGTGCAGACTGACCCCACTCTTGTCAATGTAACGCACCCAGGGAAGAGCAGACTGACCCCAATCTATAAATGTAAAATATACAAGTAAGTGCGGACTTACCCATTCTGTCAATGTAACACACCCAGGGAAGTGCAGACTGACCCCACTCTGTCAATGTAACACACCCAGCGAAGAGCAGACTGACCTCACTCTGCAAAATAACTTACACAAGCAAGAGCAGACTGACCCCAATCTCTCAAGGTAATTTACACAAGGTAGTGCAGACTGACCCCACTCTGTCAATGGAACACACCCAGGGAAGTGCAGACTGACCCCACTCTGTCAATGTAACACACCCAGCGAAGAGCAGACTGACCTCACTCTGCAAAATAACTTACACAAGCAAGAGCAGACTGACCCCAATCTCTCAAGGTAATTTACACAAGGTAGTGCAGACTGACCCCACTCTGTCAATGGAACACACCCAGGGAAGAGCAGACTGACCCCCAATCTCTCAATGTAAAATTCACAAGGAGGTGCAGACTTATCTCACCCTGCAAAATAACTCACACAGTCAAGCGCAGATTGAGCCCACTCTGTCAAAGTAACGCACCCAGGCAAGATTAGACTGACCCCATCCTGTCAATGTAACACACCCAGGAAAGAGCAGACTGACCTCACTCTGTCAATGGAACACACCCAGGGAAGAGCAGACTGACCCCCAATCTCTCAATGTAAAATACACAAGGAAGTGCAGACTAACCCGCACTCTGCAAAATTATTCACACAGTCAAACGCAGATCGACCCCATTCTGTCAATGTTATTCACACAGGCAAGTGCAGACTGACCCCACTCTGTCAATGTAACACACCTAGGGAAGAGCAGACAGACCCCACTCTGTTAATGTAACACACTCAGGGAAGAGCAGACAGACCCCACTCTGTTAATGTAACACACCCAGGGAAGAGGAGACTGACCCCACTCTGTCAATGTAACACACCCAGGGGAGAGCAGACTGACCCCACTCTGTCAATGTAACACACCCAGGGAAGAGCAGACAGACCCCACTCTGTCAATGTAACACACCCAGGGAAGAGCAAACAGACCCCACTCTGTCAATGTAACACACCCAGGGAAGAACACACTGGCAGCACTCTGACAAACTAATTCACACAGGCTCGAGGAGATGATCCAAGAGATGAACTGATGGCCGGGTCAATCCAAACGTTAGGGTCTGGAACACAGTGTCAGAGAGTTTGGGGTGGCCGGGTCAATCCAGTGGTTGGGGTCTGGAATACATTGCCTGAGTTTATGGGGTAGACCGGTTTAATCCAGGGGTTCGGGTCTGGAACACAGTGTCTGAGTATGGGATAGGCAGGAATATTCCAGGCGTTAGGGTCTGGAACGCAGTGCTTGAGAGAGTGGGATAGGTCAGATTAATCCATGGGTTAGAGTCTGGAATACAGCGCCTGAGAGTGTGGGATAGCCCGGATTAATCCAGAGGTTCGGGTCTGGAATTCAGTGTCTGAGAGTGTGAGGACACCGGGTCTATCCAGGGGTTCGGGTCTGGAACACAGTGTCTTAGCGTGAGGGATAGGCCGGATTACTCCAGGTGTTAAGGTCTGGGACACAGCGTTTAAGAGTGTGGGATAGGCTGGATTAATGCAGGAGTTAGGGTCTGGAACACAGTGTCTGAGAATGTGGGATAGGCCGGATTAATCCAGCGGTTTGGGTCTGGAATACAGTGTCTGCGGGAGTAGGATAGGCCGGATTAGTCCAGGGGTTAGGGTCTGGTACAAAGTGCTGGAAAGTGTGGGGAAGGCCGATTCAATCCTGGGGTTAGAGACTGGAATAAAGTATCTGGGAGTGTGGGATAGGCCGGATTAAACCAGGCATTAGGGTCTGGAACACAGTTCTGGGAGTGTGGGATAGGCCGGATTAATCCAGGGGTTAGCGTCTGGAACAAAGTGCATGAGAGTGTGGGATAGACTGAATTAATCCAGGGGTTAGGGTCTGGCCCAAAGTGCTGGTACGTGTGGGATAGGCCGGATTAGTCCAGGGGTTAGGGTCTGGAACAAAGTGCCTGAGAGTGTGGTATAGGCCGGATTCATCCAGGGGTTAGAGTCTGGCCCAAAGTGCTGGTAAGTGTGGGATAGGCCGGATTAATCCAGGGGTTAAGGTCTGGAACAAAGTGCCTGAGAGTGTGGGAGGCAGGAATAACCCAGGATTTAGGGTCTGGAACACAGTGTCTGAGAGTGTGGGATAGGCCGGATTAATCCAGGGGTTAGTGGCTGGAACACAGTGGCTGAGGGTGTGGAATAGGCCGGGTCAATCCAATGGTTAGTGGCTGGAACACAGTGGCTGAGGGTGTGGAGTAGGACGGAATAGTCCAGGGGTTAGGGTCTAACACAGTGTCTGAGAGTGTGGGATAGGCCGGAATAATCCAGGAGTTAGGGTCTGGAACACAGTATCTGAGAGTGTGGGGTAGGCCGGAATATTCCAGGGTTAGGGTCTGGAACACAGTGTCTGAGAGTGTGGGATAGGCCGGGTAAATCCAGTGGTTAGGGTCTGGAACAAAGAGCCTGAGAGTGTGGGAGAGGCCGGAATAATCCAGGGGTTAGTGTCTGGAACACAGTGGCTGAGGGTGTGGAGTAGGCCGGAATAGTCCAGGG
Organism: Chiloscyllium punctatum; assembly: GCF_047496795.1. NCBI lineage: Eukaryota > Metazoa > Chordata > Chondrichthyes > Orectolobiformes > Hemiscylliidae > Chiloscyllium > Chiloscyllium punctatum. Next base: position 37,798,712 of record NC_092761.1, on the reverse strand, counting down.
GTTAGGGTCTAACACAGTGTCTGAGAGTGTGGGATAGGCCGGAATAATCCAGGGGTTAGGGTCTGGAACACAGTATCTGAGAGTGTGGGGTAGGCCGGAATATTCCAGGGTTAGGGTCTGGAACACAGTGTCTGAGAGTGTGGGATAGGCCGGGTAAATCCAGTGGTTAGGGTCTGGAACACAGTGTCTGAGAGTGTGGGATACGACGGATTAATCCAGCGGTTAGGGTCTGGAACATAGTGTCTGAGACTGTGGGATAGGCCGCATTAATCCCGGGGTTAGGGTCTGAAACACAGTGTGTGAGTGTGGGATAGGCTGGAATATTCCAGGAGTTAGGGTCTGGAACGCAGTGCTTGAGCGAGTGGGATAGGTCAGATTAATCCAGGGGTTAGTGTCTGGAACACAGTGCCTGAGAGTGTGTATTGGCTGAATTAATCCATGGGTTAGGGTCTGGAACACAGTGTCAGAGAGTTTGGGGAGGCTGGGTCAATCCGGGGGTAAGGGTCTGGAATACATTGTCTGAGTTTATGGGATAGACCAGATTAATCCAGGGGTTAGGGTCTGGAACACAGTGTGTGAGTGTGGGATAGGCCGGAATATTCCAGGAGCTAGGGTCTGGAATGCAGTGCTTGAGAGAGTGGGATAGGTCGGATTAATCCAGGGGTTAGAGTCTGGAATACAGCGCCTGAGAGTGTGGGATAGCCCGGATTAATCCAGAGGTTCGGGTCTGGAATTCAGTGTCTGAGAGTGTGAGGACACCGGGTCTATCCAGGGGTTCGGGTCTGGAACACAGTGTCTTAGCGTGAGGGATAGGCCGGATTACTCCAGGTGCTAAGGTCTGGGACACAGCGTTTAAGAGTGTGGGATAGGCTGGATTAATGCAGGAGTTAGGGTCTGGAACACAGTGTCTGAGAATGTGGGATAGGCCGGATTAATCCACCGGTTTGGGTCTGGAATACAGTGTCTGCGGGAGTAGGATAGGCCGGATTAGTCCAGGGGTTAGGGTCTGGTACAAAGTGCTGGAAAGTGTGGGGAAGGCCGATTCAATCCTGGGGTTAGAGACTGGAATAAAGTATCTGGGAGTGTGGGATAGGCCGGATTAAACCAGGCATTAGGGTCTGGAACACAGTTCTGGGAGTGTGGGATAGGCCGGATTAATCCAGGGGTTAGCGTCTGGAACAAAGTGCATGAGAGTGTGGGATAGACTGAATTAATCCAGGGGTTAGGGTCTGGCCCAAAGTGCTGGTACGTGTGGGATAGGCCGGATTAGTCCAGGGGTTAGGGTCTGGAACAAAGTGCCTGAGAGTGTGGTATAGGCCGGATTCATCCAGGGGTTAGAGTCTGGCCCAAAGTGCTGGTAAGTGTGGGATAGGCCGGATTAATCCAGGGGTTAAGGTCTGGAACAAAGTGTCTGAGAGTGTGGGATAGGCCGGATTAATCCAGGGGTTAGTGGCTGGAACACAGTGGCTGAGGGTGTGGAATAGGCCGGGTCAATCCAATGGTTAGTGGCTGGAACACAGTGGCTGAGGGTGTGGAGTAGGACGGAATAGTCCAGGGGTTAGGGTCTAACACAGTGTCTGAGAGTGTGGGATAGGCCGGAATAATCCAGGAGTTAGGGTCTGGAACACAGTATCTGAGAGTGTGGGGTAGGCCGGAATATTCCAGGGTTAGGGTCTGGAACACAGTGTCTGAGAGTGTGGGATAGGCCGGGTAAATCCAGTGGTTAGGGTCTGGAACAAAGAGCCTGAGAGTGTGGGAGAGGCCGGAATAATCCAGGGGTTAGTGTCTGGAACACAGTGGCTGAGGGTGTGGAGTAGGCCGGAATAGTCCAGGGGTTAGGGTCTAACACAGTGTCTGAGAGTGTGGGATAGGCCGGAATAATCCAGGGGTTAGGGTCTGGAACACAGTATCTGAGAGTGTGGGGTAGGCCGGAATATTCCAGGGTTAGGGTCTGGAACACAGTGTCTGAGAGTGTGGGATAGGCCGGGTAAATCCAGTGGTTAGGGTCTGGAACACAGTGTCTGAGAGTGTGGGATACGACGGATTAATCCAGCGGTTAGGGTCTGGAACATAGTGTCTGAGACTGTGGGATAGGCCGCATTAATCCCGGGGTTAGGGTCTGAAACACAGTGTGTGAGTGTGGGATAGGCTGGAATATTCCAGGAGTTAGGGTCTGGAACGCAGTGCTTGAGCGAGTGGGATAGGTCAGATTAATCCAGGGGTTAGTGTCTGGAACACAGTGCCTGAGAGTGTGTATTGGCTGAATTAATCCATGGGTTAGGGTCTGGAACACAGTGTCTGAGAGTTTGGGGAGGCTGGGTCAATCCAGGGGTAAGGGTCTGGAATACATTGTCTGAGTTTATGGGATAGACCAGATTAATCCAGGGGTTAGGGTCTGGAACACAGTGTGTGAGTGTGGGATAGGCCGGAATATTCCAGGAGCTAGGGTCTGGAATGCAGTGCTTGAGAGAGTGGGATAGGTCGGATTAATCCAGGGGTTAGTGTCTGAAACACAGTGCCTGAGAGTGTGTATTGGCTGGATTAATCCATGGGTTAGGGTCTGGAATTTAGTGTCTGAGCATGAGGGATAGGCCGGATTAATCCAGGTGTTAAGGTCTGGGACATAGCGTTTGAGAGTGTGGGATAGGCCAATTAATTCAGGAGTTAGGGTCTGGAACACAGTGTCTGAGAGAGTGGAGTAGGCCAGATTAATCCAGAGGTTACGGTCTGGAACACAGTGTCTGAGAGTGTAGGATAGGCCGGGTCAATCCAGGGGTTAGGGTCTGCAACACAGTGTCTGAGAGTGTGGGATAGGCCGGATTAATCCAGCGGTTTGGGTCTGGAATACAGTGCGGGAGTCGGATAGGCAGGATTAATCCAGGGGTTAGGGTCTGGTACAAAGTTCCGGAAAGTGTGGGGAAGGCCGATTCAATCCCGGGGTTAGAGTCGGGAACAAAGTACCTGGGAGTGTGGGATAGGCAGGATTAATCCAGGCATTAGGGTCTGGAACACAGTGCCTGAGAGAGTGGGATAGGCCGAATTAATCCAGTGGATAGGGTCTGGAACACAGTGCCTGAGAGAGTGGGATAGGCCGAATTAATCCAGTGGATAGGATCTGGAACACAGTGCCTGAGAGTGTGGGGGTGGCCGGAATAATCCAGGATTTAGGGTCTGGAACAGTGTCTGAGAGTGTGGGATAGACCGGGTCAATCCAATGGTTAGTGTCTGGAACACAGTCCCTGAGACTGTGGGATAGGCCAGATTAATCCCGGGGTTAGGGTCTGCATCACAGTGCCTCAGAGTGTGGAATGGGCCTGATTAATCCTGGGTTTAGGGTCTCGAACACAGTGTCTGAGTGTCTGGGGGAGGCCAGAAAATCCAGGGATTAAATCTGAAACACAGTGTCTAAGAGTGTGTTGGAGGCTGGGTCATTCCAGGGGTTAGGGTCTGGAACAGTGTCTGAGAGTGTGTGATAGGCCAGATTAATCGAGGGGTTAGGGTCTGGAAAACAGTGTCTGAGAGAGTGGGATAGGCCGGATTAATCCAGGGGTTAGTGGCTGGAACACAGTGGCTGAGGGTGTGGAATAGGCCGGGTCAATCCAATGGTTAGTGGCTGGAACACAGTGGCTGAGGGTGTGGAGTAGGACGGAATAGTCCAGGGGTTAGGGTCTGGAACAAAGTGCATGAGAGTGTGGGATAGACTGAATTAATCCAGGGGTTAGGGTCTGGCCCAAAGTGCTGGTACGTGTGGGATAGGCCGGATTAGTCCAGGGGTTAGGGTCTGGAACAAAGTGCCTGAGAGTGTGGTATAGGCCGGATTCATCCAGGGGTTAGAGTCTGGCCCAAAGTGCTGGTAAGTGTGGGATAGGCCGGATTAATCCAGGGGTTAAGGTCTGGAACAAAGTGCCTGAGAGTGTGGGAGGCAGGAATAACCCAGGATTTAGGGTCTGGAACACAGTGTCTGAGAGTGTGGGATAGGCCGGATTAATCCAGGGGTTAGTGGCTGGAACACAGTGGCTGAGGGTGTGGAATAGGCCGGGTCAATCCAATGGTTAGTGGCTGGAACACAGTGGCTGAGGGTGTGGAGTAGGACGGAATAGTCCAGGGGTTAGGGTCTAACACAGTGTCTGAGAGTGTGGGATAGGCCGGAATAATCCAGGAGTTAGGGTCTGGAACACAGTATCTGAGAGTGTGGGGTAGGCCGGAATATTCCAGGGTTAGGGTCTGGAACACAGTGTCTGAGAGTGTGGGATAGGCCGGGTAAATCCAGTGGTTAGGGTCTGGAACAAAGAGCCTGAGAGTGTGGGAGAGGCCGGAATAATCCAGGGGTTAGTGTCTGGAACACAGTGGCTGAGGGTGTGGAGTAGGCCGGAATAGTCCAGGGGTTAGGGTCTAACACAGTGTCTGAGAGTGTGGGATAGGCCGGAATAATCCAGGGGTTAGGGTCTGGAACACAGTATCTGAGAGTGTGGGGTAGGCCGGAATATTCCAGGGTTAGGGTCTGGAACACAGTGTCTGAGAGTGTGGGATAGGCCGGGTAAATCCAGTGGTTAGGGTCTGGAACACAGTGTCTGAGAGTGTGGGATACGACGGATTAATCCAGCGGTTAGGGTCTGGAACATAGTGTCTGAGACTGTGGGATAGGCCGCATTAATCCCGGGGTTAGGGTCTGAAACACAGTGTGTGAGTGTGGGATAGGCTGGAATATTCCAGGAGTTAGGGTCTGGAACGCAGTGCTTGAGCGAGTGGGATAGGTCAGATTAATCCAGGGGTTAGTGTCTGGAACACAGTGCCTGAGAGTGTGTATTGGCTGAATTAATCCATGGGTTAGGGTCTGGAACACAGTGTCTGAGAGTTTGGGGAGGCTGGGTCAATCCAGGGGTAAGGGTCTGGAATACATTGTCTGAGTTTATGGGATAGACCAGATTAATCCAGGGGTTAGGGTCTGGAACACAGTGTGTGAGTGTGGGATAGGCCGGAATATTCCAGGAGCTAGGGTCAGGAATGCAGTGCTTGAGAGAGTGGGATAGGTCGGATTAATCCAGGGGTTAGTGTCTGAAACACAGTGCCTGAGAGTGTGTATTGGCTGGATTAATCCATGGGTTAGGGTCTGGAATTTAGTGTCTGAGCATGAGGGATAGGCCGGATTAATCCAGGTGTTAAGGTCTGGGACATAGCGTTTGAGAGTGTGGGATAGGCCAATTAATTCAGGAGTTAGGGTCTGGAACACAGTGTCTGAGAGAGTGGAGTAGGCCAGATTAATCCAGAGGTTACGGTCTGGAACACAGTGTCTGAGAGTGTAGGATAGGCCGGGTCAATCCAGGGGTTAGGGTCTGCAACACAGTGTCTGAGAGTGTGGGATAGGCCGGATTAATCCAGCGGTTTGGGTCTGGAATACAGTGCGGGAGTCGGATAGGCAGGATTAATCCAGGGGTTAGGGTCTGGTACAAAGTTCCGGAAAGTGTGGGGAAGGCCGATTCAATCCCGGGGTTAGAGTCGGGAACAAAGTACCTGGGAGTGTGGGATAGGCAGGATTAATCCAGGCATTAGGGTCTGGAACACAGTGCCTGAGAGAGTGGGATAGGCCGAATTAATCCAGTGGATAGGGTCTGGAACACAGTGCCTGAGAGAGTGGGATAGGCCGAATTAATCCAGTGGATAGGATCTGGAACACAGTGCCTGAGAGTGTGGGGGTGGCCGGAATAATCCAGGATTTAGGGTCTGGAACAGTGTCTGAGAGTGTGGGATAGACCGGGTCAATCCAATGGTTAGTGTCTGGAACACAGTCCCTGAGACTGTGGGATAGGCCAGATTAATCCCGGGGTTAGGGTCTGCATCACAGTGCCTCAGAGTGTGGAATGGGCCTGATTAATCCTGGGTTTAGGGTCTCGAACACAGTGTCTGAGTGTCTGGGGGAGGCCAGAAAATCCAGGGATTAAATCTGAAACACAGTGTCTAAGAGTGTGTTGGAGGCTGGGTCAATCCAGGGGTTAGGGTCTGGAACAGTGTCTGAGAGTGTGTGATAGGCCAGATTAATCGAGGGGTTAGGGTCTGGAAAACAGTGTCTGAGAGAGTGGGATAGGCCGGATTAATACAGGAAATAGGGTCTGGAACACTGTGCCTGAGAGTGTGGGATAGGCCAGATTAATCCAGTGGTTAGGGTCGGGAACACAGTGCCTGAGAGTGTGGGATAGGCCGGATTAATGCAGAGGTTAGGGTCTGGAACACAATGTCTTAGATTATGGGATAGGCCGGATTAATCCAGGGGTTTGTGTCTGGATTATAGTATTTGTGAGAGTGGGGTAGGTTGGAATAATCCAGGGATTAGTGTCTGGAAATGTGGGATAGGCCACATTTTTCAAAGGTAAAAACAATGACTACAGATGCTGAAAACCAAATACTGGATTAGTGGTGCTGGAAGAGCACAGCAGTTCAGGCAGCATCCAACGAGCAACGAAATCGACGTTTCGGGCAAAAGCCCTTCATCAGGAATAAAGGCAGTGAGCCTGCAGTCATTGTTTTTACCTTGTTGATTTTAACCCTACTGCGAATCCTCTTGCAAGGATGCCTGCCTTGAAGAAGTTTTCCTCCTCTCTCTACAAGAATCTCAGGGAGTCCCTCTCCCACTGCAACTCCCAGGTCATTTCCTCTGCTCTGAAGCTCTTCAAACTTCCAGCTCAGTTACTGTCTCCTTGACTTGTCCGACCTGCCTATCTTCTTTTCCACCTATCCACTCCACCCTCTCCTCCTTGACCTATCACCTTCATCTCCTCCCCCACTCACCCATTGTACTCTATGCTACTCTCTCCCCACCCCCACCCTCCTCTAACTTATCTCTCCATGCTTCAGGCTCACTGCCTTTATTCCTGATGAAGGGCTTTTGCACGAAACGTCGATTTCGCTGCTCGTTGGATGGTGCCTGAACTGCTGTGCTCTTCCAGCACCACTAATCCAGATTTATCAAAGGGCTAGGCTCTGGAACACAGTGCCTGAGAGTGTGTGATAGGTGGGATTAATCCAGACATTAGGGTCTGGAACACAGTGCCTGAGAGGGTGTATTGGCCGGATTAATCCAGGAGTTAAGGTCTGGAACACAGTGTCAGAGAGTTTGGGGTGGCCGGGTCAATCCAGGGGTTAGGGTCTGGAACACAGTGTCAGAGAGTTTGTGGAGGCCGGGTCAATCCAGGGGTTAGGGTCTGGAACACAGTGTCAGAGAGTTTGGGGAGGCCGGGTCAATCCAGGGGTTAGGGTCTGGAATACATTGTCTGAGTTTATGGGATAGACTGGATTAATCCAGGAGTTAGGGTCTGGAACACAGTGCCCGAGAGTGTGGGATAGGCAGGGTCAATCCAGGGGTTAGGGTCTGGAACGCAGTGCTTGAGAGAGTGGGATAGGTCGGATTAATCCAGGGGTTGGTGTCTGGAATACAGTGCCTGAGAGTGTGGGTTAGGCCGGATTAATCCAGGCCTTATGGTCTGGAACACAGTGTCTGAGAGTGTGGGACATGCCGGATTAATCCAGGGGTCAGGGTAGGGAATACAGTGTCTGAGAATATGGGGAGAGCGGGTCAATCCAGTGGTTAGGGTCTGGAACATAGTGCTGGAGATTGTGGGATAGGCCGGATTAATCCAGGGGTTAGTGTCTGGAATACATTGTCTGAGAGAGTGGGATAGGCCGGATTAATCCAGGGGTTAGGTTCTAGAACACAGTGTCTGAGAATGTGGGATAGGCTGGATTAATCCAGGGGATAGGGTCTGGAACAGTGTCTGAGAATGTGGTGTATGCCAGATTAATCCAGGGGTTAGTGTCTGGAATACAGTGCCTGAGAGTGTGGGATAGGCCCGGTCAATCCAGGGGTTACATTCTGGAACACAATGTCGGAGATTGTGGGATAGGCCGGGTTAATCCAGGGGTTAGCGTCTGGAACACAGTGAGTGAGTGTGGGATAGCTCGGAATATTCCAGGATTTAAGGTCTGGAACGCAGTGCTTGAGGGAGTGGGATAGGTCAGATTAATCCAGGGGTTGGTGTCTGGAATACAGTGTCTGAGAGTGTGAGGACACCAGGTCAATCCAGGAGTTAGGGTCTGGAACAGAATGTCTGAGCGTGAGGGATAGGCCGGATTAATCCTGGTGTTTAGGACTGAAACACAGCATTTGAGAGTGTGGGATAGGCTGAAGTAATGCATGAGTTAGGGTCTGGAACACAGCGTCTGAGAGTGTGAGATAGGCCAGGTCAATCCAGGGGTTAGTGTCTGGAATACAGTGCTTGAGAATGTGGGATAGACCGGATTACTCCAGGGGTTAGTGTGTGGAATACAGTGCCTGAGAGAGTGGAATAGGCCGGATTAATCCAGGGGTTAGTGTCTGGAAGAGAGTGTCTGAGGGTGTGGGGAGGCCGGATTAATCCAGGGGTTAGTGCCTGGAACAGAGTGCCTGAGAGTGTGGAATAGGCCGGGTTCATCCAGGAATTAGGGTCTGGAACACATTGTCTGACAGTGTGGGATAGGCCGGGTTAATCCAGGACGTAGGTTCTGGAATGCAGTGTCTGCGAGTGTGGGTGTGCCGGATTAATCCAATGGTTAAGGTTGAGAAGACAGTGCCTGAGAGAGTGGGATAGGCCGGATTAATCCAGTGGTTAGGGTCTGGAACACAGTGCCTGAGAGTGTGGGGTAGGCTGGATTAATCCAGGGGTTATGGTCTGGAACACGGTTTCTGAGAGGGAGGGGAAGGCCAGATTACTCCAGGGGTTAGGGTCATGAACACAGTGCCTGAGAGAGTGGGATAGGCCGGATTAATCCAGGGGTTAGGGTTGAGAAGACAGTGCCTGAGAGAGTGGGATAGGCCGGATTAATCCAGGGTTTAGCGTCTGGAACACAGTGAGTGAGTGTGGGATAGTTCAGAATATTCCAGGAGTTAAGGTCTGGAATGCAGTGCTTGAGGGAGTGGGCTAGGTCAGATTAATCCAGGGGTTGGTGTCTGGAATACAGTGTCTGAGAGTATGAGGACACCAGCTCAATCCAGGGGTTAGGGTCTGGAACAGAATGTCTGAGCGTGAGGGATAGGCCGGATTAATCCAGGTGTTAAGGTCTGGAACACAGCATTTGAGAGTGTGGGATAGGCTGGAGTAATGCATGAGTTAGGGTCTGGAACACAATGTCTGAGAGTGTAGGGGGTGGATGGATTAATCCAGGGGTTAGGGTCTCAAACACAGTGTCTGAGAGTGTGAGATAGGCCGGGTCAATCCTGGGGTTAGTGTCTGGAATACAGTGCTTGAGAATGTGGGATAGACCGGATTACTCCAGGGGTTAGTGTGTGGAATACAGTGCCTGAGAGAGTGGAATAGGCCGGATTAATCCAGGGGTTAGTGTCTGGAAGAGAGTGTCTGAGGGTGTGGGGAGGCTGGATTAATCCAGGGGTTAGTGCCTGGAACAGAGTGCCTGAGAGTGTGGAATAGGCCGGGTTCATCCAGGAATTAGGGTCTGGAACACATCGTCTGACAGTGTGGGATAGGCTGGATTAATCCAGGACGTAGGTTCTGGAATGCAGTGTCTGCGAGTGTGGGTGTGCCGGATTAATCCAATGGTTAGGGTTGAGAAGACAGTGCCTGAGAGAGTGGGATAGGTTGGATTAATCCAGGGTTTAGTGTCGGAACACAGTGCCTGAGAGAGTGGGATAGGCCGGATTAATCCAGTGGTTAGGGTCTGGAACACAGTGCCTGAGAGAGTGGGATAGGCCAGATTAATCCAGTGATTATGGTCTGGAACACAGTGCCTGAGAGTGTGGGGGAGGCTGGATTAATCCAGGGGTTATGGTCTGGAACACAGTTTCTGAGAGGGAGGGCAAGGTCAGATTACTCCAGGGGTTAGGGTCTGGAACACAGTGCCTGAGAGTGTGGAATAGGCCGGATTAATCCAGGGGTTAGGGTCTGGAACACAGTGCCTGAGAGTGGGATTGGCCGGATTAATACAGGGGTTAGGCTCTAGTATACAATATCTGAGAGTATGGGGGAGGCCAGATTTTTCCAGGGGTTAGGGTTTGGAATACAGTGTCTGAGAGTGTAGGATCGGCCCGGTCTATCCACGGGTTACCTTCTGGAACACAATTTCTGAGAGTGTGGAATTGTTCGGATTAATCCAGGGGTTAGGGTCTAGAACACAGTGTCCGAGAATGTTTGGGATAGGCCGGATTAATCCAGGTGTTAGGATCTGGAACACAGTGTCTGAGAGTGTGGGATAGGCCAGCGTAATCCAGGGGTTAGTGTCTGGAATACAGTGTCTGTGAGTGTGGGGAGAGCGGGTCAATCCAGTGGTTAGGGTCTGGAACAAAGTGCCGGAGACTGTGGGATAGGCCGGATTAATCCAGGGGTAAGTGTTTGGAATACAGTGTCTGAGTGTGTGGGATAGGCCCGGTCAATCCAGGGGTTACATTCTGGAACACAATGTCTGAGATTGTGGGATAGGCTGGATTAATACAGGTTTTAGGGCCTGGAACACAGTGTCTGAGAGTGTCGGATAGGCCGGATTAATCCAGGGGCTAGGGTCTGGAACACAGTGCGTGAGAGTGTGGGATAGGCCGGATTAATCCAGGGGCTAGGGTCTGGAACACAGTGCGTGAGAGTGTGGGATAGGCCGGATTAATCCAGGGGTAAGGCTCTGGTATACAATATCTGAGAGTGTGGGGAGGCCAGATTTATCCAGGGTTTAGGGTTTGGAATACACTGTCTGAGAATGTGAGATAGGCGGGATTAATCCAGGGGTTACGGTCTGGAACACAGTGCCTGACATGTCGGATAGGCTGAATTAATCCAGGATTTCGAGTCTGGAACACAGTGCCTGAGAGTGTGTGATAGGCTGGAATAATCCAGGGGTTAGGGTCTGGAACACAGTGCCTGAGAGTGTGGGATAGGCCAGATTAATCCAGGGGTAAAAGACTGGAACAAAGTGCCGGAGAGTGTGGGGAAGGCAGATTCAATCCAACGGTCAGGGTCTGGAACATAGTGTCTGCGAGTGTGGGATAGGCTGGATTAATCCAGGGGTTTAGGTCTGGAACACAGTGTCTGAGGGTGTGGGGAGGCCGGATTAATCCATGGGCTAGGGTCTGGAACACAGTGTCAGAGAGTTTGGGGTGGCCGGGTCAATCCAGGGGTTAGGGTCTGGAACACAGTGTCAGAGAGTTTGGGGTGGCCGGGTCAATCCAGGGGTTAGGGTCGGGAACACAGTGTCAGAGAGTTTGGGGTGGCCGGGTCAATCCAGTGGTTAGGGTCGGGAATGCATTGTCTGAGTTTATGGGATAGACCGGGTTAATCCAGGGGTTAGCGTCTGGAACACAGTGTGTCAGTGTGGGATAGACGGAATATTCCAGGAGTTAGTGTCTGGAACGCAGTGCCTGAGAGTGTGGGGTTGGCCGTATTAATCCAGTGGTTAGAGTGTGGAACTAAGTGCCTGAGAGTGTGGGATAGGCCAGATTAATCCAGGGGTAAAAGACTGGAACAAAGTGCCGGAGAGTGTGGGGAAGGCAGATTCAATCCAAGGGTTAGGGTCTGGAACATAGTGTCTGCGAGTGTGGGGTAGGCTGGATTAATCCAGGGGTTTAGGTCTGGAACACGGTTTCTGAGAGGGAGGGGAAGGCCAGATTACTCCAGGGTTAGGGTCATGAACACAGTGCCTGAGAGAGTGGGATAGGCCGGATTAATCCAGGGGTTAGTGTCTGGAACACAGTGCTTGAGAGTGTGGGATTGGCTGGATTAATCCAGGGGTTAGGCTCTGGTATACAATATCTGAGAGTATGGGGGAGGCCAGATTTATCCAGGGGTTAGTGTCTGGAACACAGTGCCTGAGAGAGTGGGACAGGAGGGATTAATCCAGGGGTTAGTGTCTGGAACACAGTGCCTGAGAGTGTGGGGTTGGCCGGATTAATCCAGTGGTTAGGGTGTGGAACTAAGTGTCTGAGTGTGTGGGATAGGCCAGATTAATCCAGGGGTAAGAGACTGGAACAAAGTGCCGGAGAGTGTGGGGAAGGCAGATTCAATCCAAGGGTTAGGGTCTGGAACATAGTGTTTGCGAGTGTGGGGTAGGCTGGATTAATCCAGGGGTTTAGGTCTGGAACACAGTGTCTGAGGGTGTGGGGAGGCCGGATTAATCCATGGGTTTGGGTCTGGAACATAGTGTCAGAGAGTTAGGGGTGGCCGGGTCAATCCAGGGGTTAGGATCGGGAATGCATTGTCTGAGTTTATGGGATAGACCGGGTTAATCCAGGGATTAGCGTCTGGAACACAGTGTGTGAGTGTGGGATAGGCCGGAATATTCCAGGAGTTAGGGTCTGGAACGCAGTGCTTGAGAGAGTGGGATAGGTCGGATTAATCCAGGGGTTAGGGTCTGGAACATAGTGTTTGAGAGTTTGGGAGTGGTCGGATTAATCCAGGGGTTAGTGTCTGAAACAGAATGTCTGAGCGTGAGGGATAGGCCCGATTAATCCAGGTGTTAAGGTGTGGAACACAGCATTTGAGACTGTGAGATAGGCTGGATTCATGCATGAGTTAGGGTCTGGAACACAGTGTCTGAGAGTGTGAGATAGGCCAGGTCAATCCAGGGGTTAGTGTCTGGAATACAGTGCCTGAGAATGTGGGATAGACCGGATTACTCCAGGGGTTAGTGTGTGGAATACAGTGCCTGAGAGAGTGGAATAGGCCGGATTAATCCAGGGGTTAGTGTCTGGAAGAGAGTGTCTGAGGGTGTGGGGAGGCTGGATTAATCCAGGGGTTAGTGCCTGGAACAGAGTGCCTGAGAGTGTGGAATAGGCCGGGTTCATCCAGGAATTAGGGTCTGGAACACATCGTCTGACAGTGTGGGATAGGCTGGATTAATCCAGGATGTAGGTTCTGGAATGCAGTGTCTGCGAGTGTGGGTGTGCCGGATTAATCCAATGGTTAGGGTTGAGAAGACAGTGCCTGAGAGAGTGGGATAGGTTGGATTAATCCAGGGTTTAGTGTCGGAACACAGTGCCTGAGAGAGTGGGATAGGCCGGATTAATCCAGTGGTTAGGGTCTGGAACACAGTGCCTGAGAGAGTGGGATAGGCCAGATTAATCCAGTGATTATGGTCTGGAACACAGTGCCTGAGAGTGTGGGGGAGGCTGGATTAATCCAGGGGTTATGGTCTGGAACACAGTTTCTGAGAGGGAGGGCAAGGTCAGATTACTCCAGGGGTTAGGGTCTGGAACACAGTGCCTGAGAGTGTGGAATAGGCCGGATTAATCCAGGGGTTAGGGTCTGGAACACAGTGCCTGAGAGTGGGATTGGCCGGATTAATACAGGGGTTAGGCTCTAGTATACAATATCTGAGAGTATGGGGGAGGCCAGATTTTTCCAGGGGTTAGGGTTTGGAATACAGTGTCTGAGAGTGTAGGATCGGCCCGGTCTATCCACGGGTTACCTTCTGGAACACAATTTCTGAGAGTGTGGAATTGTTCGGATTAATCCAGGGGTTAGGGTCTAGAACACAGTGTCCGAGAATGTTTGGGATAGGCCGGATTAATCCAGGTGTTAGGATCTGGAACACAGTGTCTGAGAGTGTGGGATAGGCCAGCGTAATCCAGGGGTTAGTGTCTGGAATACAGTGTCTGTGAGTGTGGGGAGAGCGGGTCAATCCAGTGGTTAGGGTCTGGAACAAAGTGCCGGAGACTGTGGGATAGGCCGGATTAATCCAGGGGTAAGTGTTTGGAATACAGTGTCTGAGTGTGTGGGATAGGCCCGGTCAATCCAGGGGTTACATTCTGGAACACAATGTCTGAGATTGTGGGATAGGCTGGATTAATACAGGTTTTAGGGCCTGGAACACAGTGTCTGAGAGTGTCGGATAGGCCGGATTAATCCAGGGGCTAGGGTCTGGAACACAGTGCGTGAGAGTGTGGGATAGGCCGGATTAATCCAGGGGCTAGGGTCTGGAACACAGTGCGTGAGAGTGTGGGATAGGCCGGATTAATCCAGGGGTAAGGCTCTGGTATACAATATCTGAGAGTGTGGGGAGGCCAGATTTATCCAGGGTTTAGGGTTTGGAATACACTGTCTGAGAATGTGAGATAGGCGGGATTAATCCAGGGGTTACGGTCTGGAACACAGTGCCTGACATGTCGGATAGGCTGAATTAATCCAGGATTTCGAGTCTGGAACACAGTGCCTGAGAGAGAGGGACAGGAGGGATTAATCCAGGGGTTAGTGTCTGGAACACAGTGCCTGAGAGTGTGTGATAGGCTGGAATAATCCAGGGGTTAGGGTCTGGAACACAGTGCCTGAGAGTGTGGGATAGGCCAGATTAATCCAGGGGTAAAAGACTGGAACAAAGTGCCGGAGAGTGTGGGGAAGGCAGATTCAATCCAACGGTCAGGGTCTGGAACATAGTGTCTGCGAGTGTGGGATAGGCTGGATTAATCCAGGGGTTTAGGTCTGGAACACAGTGTCTGAGGGTGTGGGGAGGCCGGATTAATCCATGGGCTAGGGTCTGGAACACAGTGTCAGAGAGTTTGGGGTGGCCGGGTCAATCCAGGGGTTAGGGTCTGGAACACAGTGTCAGAGAGTTTGGGGTGGCCGGGTCAATCCAGGGGTTAGGGTCGGGAACACAGTGTCAGAGAGTTTGGGGTGGCCGGGTCAATCCAGTGGTTAGGGTCGGGAATGCATTGTCTGAGTTTATGGGATAGACCGGGTTAATCCAGGGGTTAGCGTCTGGAACACAGTGTGTCAGTGTGGGATAGACGGAATATTCCAGGAGTTAGTGTCTGGAACGCAGTGCCTGAGAGTGTGGGGTTGGCCGTATTAATCCAGTGGTTAGAGTGTGGAACTAAGTGCCTGAGAGTGTGGGATAGGCCAGATTAATCCAGGGGTAAAAGACTGGAACAAAGTGCCGGAGAGTGTGGGGAAGGCAGATTCAATCCAAGGGTTAGGGTCTGGAACATAGTGTCTGCGAGTGTGGGGTAGGCTGGATTAATCCAGGGGTTTAGGTCTGGAACACGGTTTCTGAGAGGGAGGGGAAGGCCAGATTACTCCAGGGTTAGGGTCATGAACACAGTGCCTGAGAGAGTGGGATAGGCCGGATTAATCCAGGGGTTAGTGTCTGGAACACAGTGCTTGAGAGTGTGGGATTGGCTGGATTAATCCAGGGGTTAGGCTCTGGTATACAATATCTGAGAGTATGGGGGAGGCCAGATTTATCCAGGGGTTAGTGTCTGGAACACAGTGCCTGAGAGAGTGGGACAGGAGGGATTAATCCAGGGGTTAGTGTCTGGAACACAGTGCCTGAGAGTGTGGGGTTGGCCGGATTAATCCAGTGGTTAGGGTGTGGAACTAAGTGTCTGAGTGTGTGGGATAGGCCAGATTAATCCAGGGGTAAGAGACTGGAACAAAGTGCCGGAGAGTGTGGGGAAGGCAGATTCAATCCAAGGGTTAGGGTCTGGAACATAGTGTTTGCGAGTGTGGGGTAGGCTGGATTAATCCAGGGGTTTAGGTCTGGAACACAGTGTCTGAGGGTGTGGGGAGGCCGGATTAATCCATGGGTTTGGGTCTGGAACATAGTGTCAGAGAGTTAGGGGTGGCCGGGTCAATCCAGGGGTTAGGATCGGGAATGCATTGTCTGAGTTTATGGGATAGACCGGGTTAATCCAGGGATTAGCGTCTGGAACACAGTGTGTGAGTGTGGGATAGGCCGGAATATTCCAGGAGTTAGGGTCTGGAACGCAGTGCTTGAGAGAGTGGGATAGGTCGGATTAATCCAGGGGTTAGGGTCTGGAACATAGTGTTTGAGAGTTTGGGAGTGGTCGGATTAATCCAGGGGTTAGTGTCTGAAACAGAATGTCTGAGCGTGAGGGATAGGCCCGATTAATCCAGGTGTTAAGGTGTGGAACACAGCATTTGAGACTGTGAGATAGGCTGGATTCATGCATGAGTTAGGGTCTGGAACACAGTGTCTGAGAGTGTGAGATAGGCCAGGTCAATCCAGGGGTTAGTGTCTGGAATACAGTGCCTGAGAATGTGGGATAGACCGGATTAATCCAGGGGTTCGTGTCTGGAACAGAGTGCCTGAGAGTGTGGGATAGGCCGGGTTAATCCAGGAGTTCGGGTCTGGAACACATTGTCTGACAATGTGGGATAGGCCGGGTTAATCCAGGACGTAGGTTCTGGAATGCGGTGTCTGCGAGTGTCGGTGTGCTGGATTAATCCAATGGTTAGGGTTGAGAAGACAGTGCCTGAGAGAGTGGGATAGGTTGGATTAATCCAGGGTTTAGTGTCTGGAACACAGTGCCTTAGAGAGTGGGATAGGCTGGATTAATCCAGGGGTTAGGGACTGGAACACAGTGTCTGACATTGTCGGATAGGCCGGATTAATCCAGGGTTTAGTGTCTGCAACACAGTGCCTGAGAGAGTGGGATAGGCTGGATTAAGCCAGGGGTTAGGGTCTGGAACATAGTCCTTAAGAGTGTGGGGTTGGTCGGATTAATCCAGGGGTTCGGGTCTGGAACACAGTGTCTGACATTGTCGGATAGGCCGGATTAATCCAGGGGTTAGGGTCTGGAACACAGTGTTTGAGAGTGTAGGATCGGCCCATTCTATCCACGAGTTATGTTCTGGAACACAATGTCTGAGAGTGTGGGATTGTTCGGATTAATCCAGGGGTTAGGGTCTGGAACACAGTGTCCGAGAATGTTTGGGATAGGCCGGATTAATCCAGGAGTTCGGGTCTGGAACACATTGTCTGACAGTGTGGGATAGGCCGGATCAATCCAGGACATAGGTTCTGGAATGCGGTGTCTGCGAGTGTGGGTGTGCCGGATTAATCCAATGGTTAGGGTTAAGAAGACAGTGCCTGAGAGAGTGGGATAGGTTGGATTAATCCAGGGTTTAGTATCTGGAACACAGTGCCTGAGAATGTGGGATAGGCTGGATTAATCCAGTGGTTAGGGTCTGGAACACAGTGCCTGAGAGTGTGGGGTTGGCCGGATTAATCCAGTGTTTAGGGTCTGGAACTATGAGAAACAAAGCTCACACACTTCAATAATTGCAGTCCGAGACAAAATCTGAATCAGTAGTGTCCTTTATTTTACTCTTGCAAGAGGGTTTGATGTCCAGTGTCTATAAGGCAAGGGACATACACACCCCAAATTCAATTAATACACAACATTTATATAATTTAGTTTCTTTTGTTTTTCATTGCTCCTCCCCTGTTTACATCTTCCACTTCCCTAAGACCGGCCCCCATTACTCCTGTTTATCTCTTGCCTTATCCGGCCTTGTCTGTGACAAAATGCTTATTTCTGGCCTCACAAGGCCATTTGACCTCATCCCACTGTAGGTCATTGTTAGGCAAATTCTTTCTTCACCATTGTCTACCTTCCCATTATCACCATCTGTACCTTCCCCTGATCCTTATGACCCTTTTAATTGGGGTTTGTTCCTGTGTTTCTGTAAAAGTGGGAAACAGATGTTTATACCTACTGTTTGTACAGGCGTATCTAGCTTAACTTCCTCCCCTCACAGTATCTTATCTATTCCCCCGTAATATCTACCATTGTTTTGCAGTCATGTTTCATTCTTGCATACAATTTTAGCTAATACAAAAACAATTATGTATTTCCTCCACATCGTTTCCATTCTTGTTGACTCAGTTCTTGGCTAAAACAATTACACACTGGTGTGAGGTCATTTACTTTGTACAGGTAAATGGAATTGCAAAAGTAACACTAGTTTTCCCACATCCCACAATTTCCCCATTTTCTTTAATTACCATTTGTTACCTTCTGCAATTTTTCTTTTAAGCATGCCCCCAAAATTCGCAAGCATCTTTCTGGATATTTCATCCATCTTGGTCTCACTCATCCCTCATTATTTAGTCGATAAAGTTCCTCTGCCTGATTCCCTTTTAGGGGCATCTGTTTCATTAAGGCTGTCTCAATCAGCCTTTGGGTGAGTCCTCGTATACAGGGTATGATACAACAGCTAGTGGCCACCAATACCCCGACTACTACTATCAGGGAAGTAAGGATGGAAACCACCACCCCCTTCCATTTTCCAAACCATGAGTCAAGCCATCCTGTGAGAGATGTGTCTACTCCTGAATTCTCAGCCTGTTCCTCTGCTAAGGTAGTCAATCCCCTTCAGGCCCGAGTAATTGAACCATCAGGTGCAGTGTTATTAGGAATAAAGGTACAACAGCTTCCTCCTAACATCACACACACACACCCTTTTCCCGCTAGAATCATATCAAGGGCCATTCTGTTTTCCCATGCCATCGTACTTGTCGCATCAAGCTGTTCTGATATTCCTTTAACCGCATCTCTTGTATAATTTATAAATCACTGTTGATTATAGAAAGTGTAATTTATCCAATCTATATTTTTATTAATTGTTACCCACCAGAAGAGAGCTGACTCAAAGCCTGCTGCAATCTGGGTATGAGCCTTGAACTCATCAGGTACCCCCCCGCCCCAGGGACTCCTACAGAATCGAGACAAATCCTGTCATCGAAAGAAGTGTCCAACAGTGGTCTCTTACCCCTTCCCTTTTTCCCTACTATCTTTTCCCTCTCAAATGCCAGGGTAAATGGAATTGCCAATTGTACACTTGCACATATCCCTCTCCAATCTGGGTCTCAGTATTTTGCCTCCACAGTCCCACCACAGATCTGCTCGGGGAACCTTCAGTGCTGAGTAGTTCCCTCCCTTCTCTGTTTCGGTAACATCCTTAATCTCTGTACATAGTTTCAGCTCCCCCCAAGTCTCCAGACCGATTTGTACCTCGTATATGCACACACAACGTGTGATTTCCGACTGCAGCTGGAAACGTGGGGGGGTGGGGCTTTTGCATCTTTCTTCTCCAAGGGAGGGAACATCAGAGATAGGGAGGTACAGTTCCTATCATTCCATGCAGTCTCATCCTGGTACAGGGCTATCATACATTTCATGCCCTTCCTGTCCCCCTTCCACCCGAGCGGAAAGGGAACCCCCTGGGCCACTGGCCGACCGGAGGCACATGCATAACAATTGGTCTTGTTCAGACTTTTTACAGGATACTTTACCCATTCAACCCAGGCATTTACATCCCCATACCCAGTTTCTATTTCGATGGTCTGTTTTAAGTCCTTTACCTCTATAATTCTTACTACTTTAGGGTCATCGGGAGGGGTGAAAGGTTGTATCTTATTATCCAGTAGTTCTACCCGTTTTCTCTGTCCTACGCTATTCAAAAACAACAGCCTGAGAAATCATTCCCGTTTGTTTTCATTTCTATCCCAAATGTTTCATTTAATCGGACCTGATAGGTGCTCCCCCGCAACCATCGCCAGAATTGCTTCGTGTCATGTGGTTTTCTTTATCATTAAGTATATTGTGTTACACTCTTTATCAGGACAATCGCGAGCTGGTCGGAAGGGGGCCCGGTGTACTGTGACGAGACCATTATACCAAGTACCATCCCCAAGGCCATCCCCATAGGACTTAAGATGTATCTCTGAGCTGCGGTACTGTCTCTGATTACCTACACCCCCACAATTTACTAAGCTACATGAATCAGGTCTATTACTTGTGGGTTATCAGACTCAGGGACCGTTAATAACACATATGAAAATGATATTTGACAAAATCCCAATACTAAAGGGCTAGCAGCATAGCTCTAAGCATTCCCAGTATTCTAAACATCATGCTGAAACACAAAAAGACCTAATATACCAATCCTACAGAAATAATCCTGTGCTCGCGTCGCCACTGTATAATCAGTTACTCAAAGTGTCTTTAGCCTGAGTTTCAGTGGGTCTTGCGTTGATTCAGCTGTCCAGACTTCTTCCTCAACTGCAGCTTCCACTGGCCCTTTGATCCGAGTGCAGTGAGTCCAGCCTTTCCCCACCATCCTTATTGCCGTTTCGGTCGTCAAAAGAGCCTGGTACGGCCCTTCCCAGTCCGGCTGCAATTTAGTCTCTGTCCATGATTTTACTAAGACCCAATCTCCCGGCCGGATGGGATGAACGGTGAATTCAAGGGGTGGAGTCTGTGCCAATAAACCCTGTTCCCTGAGGAAAGACAAAGAGGAGGACAAGCCCAGTATATACTTCTTTAAGAACAAGTCTTTAGTTTCGGGAATTGGCAATTCCCCATTCGTTCCCAGGTAAGGTAATCCAAATAAGATTTCATAGGGGGATAGTCCCAAATCTTTCCTTGGGGCTGTTCGTACTCACAAGAGAGCTATAGGTAAACATTTGGTCCAAGGGAGTCTGGTTCCTATTATCAATTTGGAGAGCTGTCGTTTGAGTGTTTGCTTCATTCTCTCAACCCTTCCCGATGATGGTGGGTGCCATGGAGTATGGAACTCCCAGGAAATTCCCAACCCTTTCGTTACCCCCTGTAACACTTTAGAGGTAAAATGAGTTCCTTGGTCAGAATCAACATGGTTCACTAACTCATATCGGGGAATTATGTACTCTAAAATTGTTTTAGACACCCCACTCGCAGTGGCAGTAGCTAGGGGGTATGCTTCAACCCAACCAGATGGATGATCTACCATGACCAGCATATATTTTAGTCTTCCTACTCTGGGTAGTTCAGTATAATCTACTTGTATACTCTGGAAGGGTCTCAATCCCGGGTCTCTTCCTCCCGGGGTCTGTTTTCTCAAGAGTTTCTTATTTACCTTTCTGCATATTATACATCCCTCACATATTTGTTTCGCAATTGTATATATTCCTTTACATCCATATTCCGTAAGAACTAAATCACACATTGTTGTACTCCCCAGTGGCTGCCTCGATGTAGGACAGGTATAATTTCTCACATCATCATTTTGTTTAACATTTCCCTTCCATCAGGTAACCTCCAATGCCCTTCTGCTGTTTTTACAGCCCCTAAATCTCTCAATTCTTTTTCCTCTCTTTCAGTAAATATTGTAGCTTCCCGAGGATCTAGGACAGTAGGTATTAGGGAATGGATCACCACTTCTTGTGGGTTCAGGGCTGCTTCCTTAGCCATTTCATCGGCTAATCTATTCCCCCTAACTTCTGGTTCATTTCCTTTCTGATGACCATTTACATGCACTACCGCTATTTCTCAGGGGAGTAATAGGGATTCCAAGACCTGTTTAATCAACTCCTCGTGTGCTAATTCCTTCCCCCGACTATTGATCAGCCCTCGTTCCTGCCATATCTTTCCGAACGTGCCAACACCAAATACATATTTAGAGTCAGTGTATACTGTTCCCTCTTTATTTTCTAATGCCCTAAGGGCTCTTTCCAATGCATAGAGTTCGCAGGTCTGAGCTGACCATCCATTTGGCAACCTTCCTGCCTCTACCACACTACCTTCCATCCCGTCTACAACTGCATACCCATTATGTCTTTTCCCTTCAGTCACCCAGGATGATCCATCTATAAAATGTGGGGCTCCTGCATGAAGCGGAACATCTCTCAGGTCCATGCGGACCTTAGTTTGGTTTTCTATAATGTCAAGACAGTCGTGCTGTGGATTCTGAGGAGAGTCTCCTTCCCCTTTCCAAAGAAAGGCAGCTGGATTTAAACAATTGTCAGTGACCAACACTAGATCATCCTTTTCTATTAATATTGCCTCATATGTTAGAATCCGCAAGTCTGTCAACCATCGCCCAGCTTTTTGGTTTAGGATCATTCTCACTTGGTGTGGAGTGCTTACTATTAGGTCTCCCCCAAATGTAAGCTTTCTGCTTTCCTCCACCAACAGTGCAGTGGCAACCACTGCCTGCACACACTCAGGCCACCCCCGGGATACTGGATCCAATAGCTTCAAAAGATATGCTACTGGTTGTCTCATTCCTCCCCACCTCTGGGTCAATACTCCCAAAGCCGCTCCCTTATCTACAGTAACAAAGAGGTGGAAAGGTTTATCTAGAGAAGGTAAGGCTGACACAGGGGCATGGATCAGATCTCTTTTGAGTTCCTCAACTAGTTCTTTTTCCTCATCATCCCAACTTAGACATTTTGGTTCCTCCTCTAATAGTTTGAGATATAATTTCTTAGTCTCCTGAGCATAGGAATCAATCCACAATCTGCAATATCCCATTAGACCCAAAACTTTACATAACTCCCGTTTAGTCCTGGACAGCGTCATCCCCACTATTCCCTCTATCCGTTCCGGGCTTATCTTTCGCTTTCCCTCACTAACTAAATGTCCCAGTATTTCACTTCTCACTCCACATATTGTAGTTTGTTTTTAGATACTCACAGTCCCTGCTGACCCAGGAAATTCAATAATTTGTTAGTGGCTTCTACTGCTTTTTCTCTTCTTTTTCCTGTTACTAAGAGGTCGTCTACATCCTGCAACAGGGTAGTTCCCTTGGGGCTGCTAAATTTCTCCAATATTTGTTCTAACATCTGTCTAAATAAATTTGGGGATTCCGTAAACCCCTGGGGAGCACAGCCCACCGGTATTGCTGTTTCCGTCCTGTCTTGGGATCTTCCCATTCAAAGGTAAACAAATTCCTACTTTCCTCTGCCAAGGGACAAGCCCAAAAGGCATCCTTTAAATCTATCACACTAAACCATTTGTGACTATTATCTTTCCACAATAATAGCATCCTGCCTGTGGAGCCTTCCATCTCTGCCCCTGTCACCCGAACCCTCTATCAAATGCTCCCCCTTGTCCTCTCCCTCTCCCTCTCTGTCCTACATCCTGCCACCCACCGCTCCGGTTGCTCAATATTGGTTCCATTCTTTTCTTAACTACCTCATCAACCGTAGCTACCATCATTTTCACCTTCTGTTTTTGTCTCTCATCATCTCTCTTTACAAACACTTTCTGTGCCTCTCTTAACAATTCATCTAATGGTTTTTCACTCCACCCTTCTATCTGCTGTATCTTTCTCTGTATGTCTGGCCATGCCTTTGTCACAAAATGTACTTTCAAAAGACCCTGTGCCACTGGGTCCTCAGGGTTCATTCCAGAATATCTACACATTGAGTCTCGTAATCTTTGCGGGAAAGCTGAGGGAGTCTCATCTTTCTCCTGTCTAACTTCAAAGGCTTTAGTCAAATTCTGTGACTTCGGTACTGCCTCTCTTATTCCTTTTAGAATCAGGTCTTTCAATTCCCTCATTTCTTCTCTATGCTCCAGGTTTTGATTTTCCCACTGGGGGTCTCTGAGGGGAAACTTCACCTCTCCCTGTCCAGCATCCCATCCCCAATCGGGTGGTCCCTGTCCCATATTTTAATGGCTGCTCCTTGAATAAGTCCCCTTTCTTCCCCAGTAAATAGTATATTCAAAATAGACATTAACTCAGACCAGGTATACAGACTGGGCCCCAAAAATTGATCAATTTGTTCAGACAACCCTCCCGGATCCTCAACCAGGACCTTCATTTCCTTTTTAAATGTTCTGACCTCCCCACTGGTGAGGGGAGCACTTACAAACCCAATCTCTTTGTCCCCTATTGGTACCTCCCGAAGGGGATAATTCTTTACGTTCTTCCATTTTTTTTGTTATCCCCCCTTAGGCTTTGATTTAGATCCTCCGGAGGCCTCCTCTACATCTACTGTAGCTTTCCTTTCTTTTGCTGAGGATTGAGGGTCAGGAACAACAACATCCAAGTCCACCGGCCCTACGTCCTTCTCTTGTGGGTCATCTGTTCCCTGTCCCTGTCTGTCTGTCTCTCCTCCTCCCCCATTTTCACCTAACCTGATTTTATGGTACGGGGGGGTGGGGGGGGGCAAACAGCCAAGAGGATCCCTGGGACTAGGTGGGGCAGAGGGGGAATCCTTTGTCTTTACTACCATCATTCCCAAACTGCCCTTCCAACAGGACACATAGTCCACCTCCTCTTGACTAAAAGGTTGTTTTTTATTCACATACAAATCTAAATACTGACAGACCCAATCCTCGTCCAAACCGTACTTTGTCCAGAAGACAGCCGGACGAAGGATTGGGTCTTTGGTCCATAATAAACAACAATATTTCATCATTTTCTTTTTATCCTTTGCCCTTGTACAAGTGTTACTTGTCCATTCCCGCAACATCCTCCCCAACGGACTTTCAGGAGGAATGTTACCAGGGACTTTTTCTTCTTCCTTTATTCCGTGACAGCTACTCTGCCTACCCCCCTATATCCCGGGGCCCTCGCCAGTCCCACAGCGATTAAATACCCCTTTTCCCGCCCACCAAGGCAATACTTAAAAGTCAGGTTTCTTACCTTGGTCTGTGCACAGATTTGCCTGGCCCCTTTTCACCGTATTTTCTATCGAGCTCCTATCACTGTCTGATTCAGATGTCTCTCTTGTGGGATCCGTACCAGTCGCCCAAGGGAGTGGACTAAACCGGGACACGAGACCGCTCCTCAATTGGGAACGGGATGCGTCTTCCCAGTGTCTAAGGCCAGCCACTCCCCCCAGCAATGGAAGAATATCCCGGACAGCCCCCAGTTGTGAGAAACAAAGCTCACACACTTCAATAATTGCAGTCCGAGACAAATTCTGAATCAGTAGTGTCCTTTATTTTACTCTTGCAAGAGGGTGTGATGTCCAGTGTCTACAAGGCAAGGGACATACACACTCCAAATTCAATTAATACACAATATTTATATAATTTAGTTTCTTTTTTTTTGTTCCTCCCCTGTTTACATCTTCCACTTCCCTAAGACCGGCCCCCATTACTCCTGTTTATCTCTTGCCTTATCTGGCCTTGTCTGTGACAAAATGCTTATTTCTGGCCTCACAAGGCCCTGTGACCTCATCCCGCTGTAGGTCATTGTTAGGCATATTCTTTCTTCACCATTATCTACTCCCTCCATCTGTACCTCCCCTGATTCTTATTACCCTCTTAATTGGGGTTTGTTCCTGTGTCTCTGTAAAAGTGGGAAACAGATGTTTATACCTACTGTTTGTACAGGCGTATCGAGCTTAACTTCCTCCCCTCACAGCATCTTATCTACTTGCCCGTAATGTCTACCATTGTTTTGCAGTCATGTTTCATTCTTGCATATGATTTTAGCTAATACAAAAACAATTATGTATTTCCTCCACAAAGTTTCCATTCTTGTTGACTCAGCTCTTGGCTAAAACAATTACACACTGGTGTGAGTTCATTTACTTTGTCTAAGTAATTAGAATTGCAGAAGTAACACTATTTTTGCGACATCCCACAAACCTGTGCCACGTAGCTTTGTACTCCCCTACTTTTGGAAAAAGATAATGGCTATTCACGATATCCATGCTCCTCATGATTTTCTATGAGGTCACCTCTCAGCCTGCAATGCTTCAGGGAGTAAAGCCCCAGTCTTTTCACCCACTCCCTATGGCTCAAACCCCCAGTCCTGGCAACATCCTTATAAAACTTTTCCGAACCCTTTAAAGTTGAATTACACTTTCCAACAGCAGGGAGATTTGAATTGATAACAGTATTCTAATAGTCACCCTATCATTGTCCTGTACAATGTGAGGT
The DNA here is from genome assembly GCF_047496795.1 of Chiloscyllium punctatum. Taxonomy (NCBI): domain Eukaryota; kingdom Metazoa; phylum Chordata; class Chondrichthyes; order Orectolobiformes; family Hemiscylliidae; genus Chiloscyllium; species Chiloscyllium punctatum. The sequence continues at coordinate 37,773,283 of NC_092761.1, read as the reverse complement.
CCTAACTCCTATACTCAATGCACTGACCAATAAAGACTAGTGTACCAAGTGCCTGAATCACCACCCTGTTGCCATGCAACTCCACTATTTAGGAACTATGCAGCTGTACCCCTGGGTCTCTTTGTTCAGCAACACTGCCCAAGACCCTACCATTAACTGTATAAGTTCAGTCCTGGTTCACCTCACCAGAATGCAACATCTCACATTTAGGAGACAGTGAGGTCTGCAGATGCTGGAGATCAGAGTTGAGAGTGTGTTGCTGGAAAAGCAGAGCAGGTCAGGCAGCATCCAAGGAGCAGGAAAATCGATGTTCGGGCAAAAGCCCTTCATCAGGAATGAAGCGAGGAGCTTCGGGCTGGAGAGATAAATGACTTTGATCTGATTATCAGACAGACTTGGTGAACGTGAACAAAAGGTTGGACATAAATACTCTACAATTTGCAGAGAGACAGGCAGAATGGGAATGCAGCAGGAAGGAACCTTTTAGTTAGGGATAACAAAAGTAAGACTGACAAATTATTTATCATCAGGTCATGAAATACAGTCGGTAGGAAAGCAATTTGGAAGGATGGTGCGCCAGGAATTGCAAAGGGAAGAACAGTTTAGCACCTGCCTAACAGCACTGCATCATTAGACACTGAATTAAATCACTGAATTAAAAAGAATCACTTATGGATTTGTGAAAAGACAAGGGAACAATTGTGGGGGACTTCAATCTTCATGTAGTCCGGGTCAATCACATTATCAAGAGTGATCCTGAAGCAGAGTTTGTAGAATGTTTTTGTCAGTGTTTGTTAGAAGAACAACATTGCTCACTGACTGGGGATGTACCTATTTCAGATCCAGCATTACATCATGAAGCTGAGTAAGTGAGTCATCTCACAGTAAGAGATCCTTCAGGAAATTGGGAAACAGATGGAATTCAGAGTGATGATGAAGTTTTAAAGTGATCCCCATAAAGGACAAACAATAACTGGGGACCAGAAGCAGAGTGTCATGAGTTGAATCTGAGAGGGAGCACTGCCCGAGATAAACAGGGAAACAGTGAAATGTCTGACTGCAACTGATCAGGGACAAACATGGCAAGGAACGGGCTCAAATATTCAACAAAAAGGCACATTCTTTAGGTCTGGGCCCACCCACCATCTGTTCCCCTCGGTCTACAACACATTTTCCAGCAGCTCCTTCCATTTCTGAACAAGAGGTAGATCAGATTCTAGACATTAATCTGACTACATTACCCATGCTGTCCTGAGAGATAGCGCCTGCGCAGTAAGAGCCGGTGAGCTCGGTGTCAGGGAGGATCGGTCGCGGAGCCTAATGGGAGTTGTAGTTCTTACAAGCGCGCACGCGATCCGCTGCAGTTGGTGGCCAACGGCGGGGAGTTCGAACGTGAGCGCGTGGAAGCCCCAGAGCGGAGGTCACGTGGTGAGGCTGGAATTGGGGGGAGGGGAGGGGCGGGGTTTATAGACCCAGAGACCTCCCTCAATCAACAGCCTCCCTCCAAACCTGGGGACATGGGAGAATAGGGAAATGGCACAGATATTACATCAACGTTTTCTCTCATTTCATAGTGGGATATAAAAAACATTTCGCAATTATAGGACACAAAGAGCCTGAGAACTATAGTAAAACCTAATATCTGTGGTGGGTGAGTCACTTGGTAGGATTGAGAGGGACAAGGTGGACATGCATTTGAAAAGACACGGTTTGATTAGGAACAGTCAGCATGGCTTTGTGGATGGGAGATCATGTCTCACAAATTTGTTATAGTTCTTTGTTGACAAGGGTAGAGTGACAGACATAGTCTGGATGGATGTAGTCTAAAGCCTTCCAGCCTTTGATAAGATTCCACATGGTAGGCTGCTCTGGAAGGTTAGCTCCCATGGAATCCAGGGCAAGCTGGCAAATTGGATACACAATTGGCTTGACAGTAGGAAGCAGAGGGTAATAGTTGAAGAATATTGGTCGGACTGCAGGCCTGTGACTGTCCCACAGGGGTTGGTGCTGGGCTCATCGCTGTTTATCTATATCAGTGATTTGGATGAGAGTGTACAAGGTATGAGTAGTCAGTTTGCTGATGACAAGAAAATAGTTGGTGTCGTGGACAGTGAGGAAGATTATCAGAAAATGCAGCAGGACCTTGATCAGCTGGGGAAGTGAGCAGAGAAATGACAAATGGAGTTTAACATACCGAAGTAAGTCCACAGGACCTGATTAGCTGTAACCGAGAACTCTATGGAAAGCTAGGGAGCTGATTGGTGGGCCCCTTGCTGAAATATTTGTATTAACGATAGTCATAGGTGAGGTGCCAGAAGACAAGTGTGAGAGGCGATTTCGGTTCAACCAATTAAGATGTGCATGACCCTAAAGACTAAGGGGAATAGAGCCATAGGGGTGGGGTAAAACATGCTTCTCTATAATAAAGGACAAGACATGCTTCTTTTGTAAGAACATTTTGTACACTCAAAAGTGGGATAATTTAAATTGTGCAAATGCTGACATTTTGTGAGTAGAGTAAAAAAACAAGTCCTTGATTGATGAGACCACTAACTCTGACAGAGAAGAATAAGTCCTTGACTGATAAGACTACAGGGTAGAAAAAAACAACTCGGGAGACATCTGCTGCAGACTTTGTTACATGGGTGCAGAATGGAAAAATACTGACGGTTTAGAATGTGAACCTCGTGACTCTTTAGAGCCAAAGAGGGGAGGGACTTGTGCTGTATATAATGAGAAACTTTGTAAGCCTCGGCGCGCCTTTCCTCAGAAGGGTGCCCAACTCTGCAGACTTGCTAATAAAACTTTGTTTTCCTGAATTTGTCTAGAGCGATTATTAAGAAGCGATTTTCGTTTCTAACAACTTGGGGGCTCGTCCGATCGACACTCCGGCCGCGGGGGGGGTGGGGGGTGGGGGGGGTGCTGAGGAAGGACATCGGAGAAGGTGCACCCTGCCAAGTTCAGCAGTCCCTGATTCCTTGCTTGTTGCCCCGCGCGGCTTGAGCGAGTGATATCCGGAAGGCTCAGGAAAACAAAGGAGGCGTGTGGCGAGGCAGTGGGGACGGTTAACGATCGAGTAATTCCGGTGCACCGAACCCAGGTAAGAAAAAACTTGCGGGGACCGTGTTTCCGGAGTACTGGGGACCTGTGGAGTGCCTGTAGATTTTTCTACAGAGGCGTGGGACTCAGGAATCTAGAGACCGGGGCTCGTCTGTGAGAGATTTTGCAGAGACCGTGTTTGCGGAGGAACGTGGACCTACGGGGTGCCTGTGATCTGTTTCACAGAGACGTAGGACACAGGAATCCAAAGACCGGGGGTGCCTGCAAAGGGACCTGGGCGATCACGGGACTGAAGGTCCGGGAATTGGCTAAATAGTGATAGATTATCACGGGATAATACAAGAATCTCCGATTTTACAAAGTCCTCGGCAATGGGAAATAAGGGATCCAAGGCGAATAAGGGAAAGGTAGGCTTGAACGTAGACAATGAAAAATACCCCGGGGTACCTGACGATAGTCCGTTAGGAAAAATGTTAAATAATTGGGATCAGGGTAGGAGAAAAGGAAAATCTAGAAAAAAGATGGTGAAATACTGTCAAACGTGGTCCCAGAAACCTATTCAGGGAGACTCAGTGTGGTGGCCTAGATTCGGCACTGACGAAGACTGGGTCCGGCAAGGTCTCATTTTATATGTCAATTCCAAACTTAATGTTACTCGGGAGGAAAGTGATTACGCCCTTTGTTGGCTACCGGTCACAATATCTTGCAAAATGAAGGTCACTAATGAAGACTCGAAAAGGCAGAAAGAATGGGAACCTTTAGATCACTTACCGCCGCCTTACGTGACCCCGTCTGCCCCACAAAATAATCCTTCGGGTGGCGACGATTCAGGGGAAGGGGAAGGAAACGGGGAGGAACCACCGGGAGCCTCAGGAGTACAGACTAGATCTCAAGCTGAAAAGAGTCACAGACAAAACTCTGCCCCGATTGCAAGAATGAATCCACTCCGGGAAGTGCCCATGGGAGGCACGGAAGGAGGGACGGGATATGTGAACGTCCCCTTAACGAGTACTGAAGTACGGAATTACAAGAGGGAGATGAACGGCCTACTGGAGGACCCCATGGGCCTGGCTGAACAATTAGATCAGTTCCTGGGGCCGAATACTTACACGTGGGATGAGATGTATTCCATCATGGGAACATTGTTCTCTAGCCAGGAGCGACAGATGATACGACAAGCTGCGCTCTTGGTCTGGGAGAGAGAGGGAAGAGCAGGAGGGGAGCAGAAATTTCCCCTCACCGACCCCGAGTGGGATAAGCAAACGGAAGAAGGACGGCGCAACATGAGGGACATGCGGGAATATTGGATAAGAGGAATAAGGCAGGCAGCCCCAAAGGGGCACAATTTTACCAAGGCCTTTGGGAATCATCAAAACCCGGAGGAAACCCCTACAGACTTCCTAGACAAGATAAGGAAGAACTTGCAGCAGTTCGCTGGGGTGGACCCTGAGACGGAAGTGGGACAACAACTCATACGGGTAGAGTTTGTATCAAAAGCCTGGCCGGACATACGAAAGAAGTTAGAGAAAATGGATGATTGGGATAATAAACCTCTAAGTGAACTACTAAGGGAGGCGCAAAAGGTGTTTGTGAGAAGGGACGATGAGAAGCAAAAGAAGGCGACAAAGATAATGATGCAGACGGTGCAACAAGTGACAGCTGGAAGGAAGGAAAAGGGAGAGCCGTGGCAGGAACAGGAAAGGGGAGAGTCGTGGCAAGAGCAGAGGAAAAGAGGACCGTGGCCGGAACAAAGGAAGAGTGGAGGAACTCGAGGCCGCGACAGGGAAACGAGGAGGATACTCAGATGTTACTACTGTAATGAAGAGGGACATTTTAAGCGAGAGTGCCCCCGCTACAAGCGGGAAGTGCGGTCGTACGCCCTGATGGAGGAAGATTAGGGAGGTCGGGGGTTCCTACCCTTGGGGCAAAAGGACTATCGACAGGAACCCCTGGTAAACTTGAAAGTAGGGCCCCAAGGGTCGGAGATCACATTTATGGTAGACTCGGGAGCCGAAAGATCAAGTATAATCCAAATAACCCCCGGCGCCCGAGCAGGAAGAACAGTTATGGGGGTATCTGGCATTGGAGGAAAGACATTGCAAGTCCCAGTAGTGGAGGACGTGGAAATTGGGTATGAAAACAGAACTACTAAACGAGACCTCCTTCTACTGCCATCGGCGGGGTTTAATTTGTTAGGAAGAGACTTGCAGGTCAAACTAGGGATCGGAACGTTACCAAGTAACGGGGAAATGGTGGTAAGGTTGTTCGCCCTCACCGAAGAAGATGATCAACAAATAGACCTGGAAGTATGGTACCGAGAGGGGAACAGAGGGGGTCTAAACATCAAACCTCTCCAAATCACCATGTTACCAGGAAGAGGCCCGGTAAGAAGGAAACAGTACCCGATTGCTATGGAAGGACGGGAAGGGTTACAACCTGTGATAGAAAGATTAATCACAGATGGACTACTGGAGGAATATATGTCCCCTTTCAATACTCCAATACTCCCTGTGAGGAAGCCGGATGGGACGTATAGGCTGGTGCAAGACTTGCGGGGGTTGATGAAGTAGTCCAGGCTAGATACCCGGTGGTACCCAATCCCTACACGTTAATGAGTAAAATTCCCCCCGAACATGAATGGTTCAGCGTAATAGATCTGAAGGATGCCTTCTGGAGTTGCCCCCTTGACGAAGAAAGTCGGAACCTCTTTGCATTTGAATGGGAGAATCCCTTCACAGGACGAAAGCGACAGTTAAGATGGACGGTCTTGCCGCAGGGATTCACGGAGTCACCCAACTTGTTTTGACAAATACTGGAGCAGGTCTTAGGAGGATTTCGTTGTAACGCGGAGAATCAATTGCTCCAATATGTCGATGATCTCTTACTCTCGGGACCAAGAGAAGAGGAGGTACGAGCAGACACCGTTGCCCTGCTGAACTTCCTGGGGAAACAGGGCCTACGCATCTCCAGGACAAAACTCCAGTTCGTGGAGCAAGAAGTAAGATATCTGGGCCATCGAGTCAGTAAGGGGCATCGCCGTATCACGCCGGAACGAATATCAGGGATTACGGGTATGCCAGTACCCAGGACGAAGAAGGAAATCAGACAATTCCTGGGGCTAGTAGGGTATTGCCGGATATGGATTGAAAGTTACACCACTCTAGTAAAATTTTTGTACGACAAACTGGGACAAGAAGGACAAAAGGTGGACTGGTCAGATGAGGAGGAGCAGCGATTTAATATTATTAAAAGTAAACTGATCCGAGCTCCGGTATTGGCTTTACCCACCCTGAAGGAACCGTTCCACTTATATGTCAATAGCGCCGGCGGAATTGCCCAGGGTGTGCTTACCCAGCTGCGTGCAGGGAAACGTCAGCCGGTTGCATTTTTGTCAAAAATGTTAGACCCTGTGTCATGTGGATGGCCGACCTGTATACAGGCAGTGGCAGCTACGGCAATGTTAGTAGAAGAGGCCCGGAAACTTACCTTTGGAGGAAGAATCACAGTATACTCCCCACATTCGGTTAGTACCATACTGGCTCAAAAGGCTCACCGCTGGTTAACAGACTCTCGCATCCTGAAGTATGAGACGATTTTGATGACCAGGGACAACCTCAATTTTGCAAAAGATCTCAGTTGCAACCCTGCCCAGTTTCTATACGGACGTCCTGCAGATGGGGAACAGGAGCATGATTGTGTGGAATTTGTAGACTTGCAGACCAAAAGCCGAGAGGACCTGCAAGAGGCCCCGCTGGGTGAAGGACAGGAACTGTACATCAACGGGTCCTCCCGGTGCATCAGTGGAGTACGGTACAGTGGCTATGCTGTCATAGATGGTGCAACGAAACGGACGATCGAGTCCGGACGACTGCCTGGGAAGTGGTCAGCCCAATCCTGTGAGTTGTACGCCCTCCAGAGGGCCCTGAAGTTGTTGGAAGGGAAAGTGGGGACCATATATACTGACTCAAAGTATGCATACGGAATCGTTCATACTTTCGGGAAAATCTGGAAAGAGCGAGGATTGATAACTTCCCTGGGAAAAGAATTAGCTCACGAACAAATGATCAGCCTAACGTTGGAAGCCCTGGCGTTACCTATGGAACTCGCAGTAGTCCATGTACCCGGTCACCAGAAGGGGTCGACACCGGAAGCGGTGGGAAACCGGCTGGCAGATGAGGAAGCCAAGCGGGCAGCGGTCGAAAAACCCGTCCAATTATTAACATTAATACCGTTGAGGGAAGGGCTCGCTAAACAACCCGTCTTCACCCAGGGGGAGATTGATAAAATGGATCAATTGGGTGCCCGGCTACAAACTAACGGGAAGTGGACGGTTCCTGATGGGAGACAAGTACTGAACAAACAGATCACCCGGGGTATTCTGCACCGATTACACCATCAGACCCACTGGGGGGTGCAAGCCATGTGTGACACGATCCTGAGAGACTATGTATGCAGTGGGATATACACGTTAGCCCAACAAGAAGTAGTCGGATGCCCCACTTGCCAGCGTATTAACAAGAAAGCCATGCGTTCTATGCCAGCTGGTGGTCAGCCCCTCGCAATTAGGCCATTCCAGAGGATCCAAATAGACTTTACAGAATTACCCCCAGTACAGAGATGGAAGTATCTGCTAGTAATAGTAGACCATTTCACTCACTGGGTAGAGGCTTTCCCAACTGCCAAAGCCGATGCACCAACCGTGGCCCGACTATTGTTAGAGAACATAATCCCGAGATATGGCATAATGGAATCTATCAACTCAGACTGCGGGACACATTTTGTTTCTAAGCTACACCATTTGATCTGTACTGCCCTGGGTATCCAATGGAAATTCCATGCACCCTGGCATCCCCAGAGCTCGGGTCGAGTTGAGAGGATGAATGACCCAATTGACTAAGCTGATGTTAGAAACTAAGTTACCATGGCCAAAGTGCCTTCCCATTGCCCTATTGAGGATACGTACAGCACCTCACAGGGATATCGGGGTCTCCCCCTATGAGATGCTGTTCGGATTACCATATTGGAGTAAGGTTGATGGGTGTCCCACTCTACAAGGGGGAGATGTATTTGTCAGAAACTATTTACTGGCCTTATCCCGTTCTTTTGCAGAACTCCGGAGGAAAGGTCTCCTGGCTCAGACTCTGCCGCTCGACTTCCTCTTGCATAAGGTGGAGCCCGGAGATTGGGTACTTGTAAAGACCTGGAAGGCCGAAAAGCTCCAGCCGCAGTGGGAAGGACCGTTCCTGGTCCTGTTAACAACTGAAGCCGCTGTTCGGACGAACGAAAAAGGGTGGGCCCACGCATCGAGGATAAAGGGGCCTATTCCGCCAGAGAGATAGAGCACTTGGACATGCGGGCCAGGGGACAAGCCGTTGGTGGTAAACCTGAAAAGGCAGCGACAATGAACTCTACCTGGACTGTATTGGTGGGGATATTGATCAGTTTACTCCTGTATGTGGGGGAGGGCGAGGGGAGATGTGACAAATGTCGGACTACGGTGAGGCTTGGGAGTCAGATCTACTCGGGATCATTTGTGTCTCACTCCCGTGTGAACGATCGGTGTTACGATGTGAATGAACGGCAAGAATGTTGGGAGGGTGGAAAACCCTATTATCAAGTGTATAATAAAGGGTACGGTGGCAAAGTCCGTGGATGCCCTAAAAATGACCGCTGGGTGTGTGTTAACAAAGCTGGGCAGTGGGGCCTACCCTCCGTGTTGCTCAGAGAGCAGGTTGACAGAGTCAAGGAGACCAGAGTACGGAACACTGATCGGGAGTTGGAGAAAGAGCAGGACCGTCAGAGAACGGTCGTTGTCTCTAAAGTGCCATCTATATACAAAGAGGTAGAAGAGAAGATTGAGCTCCCTGATGTAACACAAAACCTGTTTATTGATCTCACCTCTAGGATTGCCACTGTTTTAAATGTTAGCAATTGCTGGGTTTGTGGGGGGCCGCATATGTCAGAATAATGGCCGTGGTCTGGTCAAAACTTAGACATATGGGAATTGCTTCAATACAATTGGACACATGTCAACGAAAGGAAAAGCCAGGGGTGGAGACTGACAAATAGCCCTGAGGGCCAGTTATGTGTTGAAGGCAAGGGGACCGTGGAGGTAGGAATTAGTCCCTGTCAGAGTGTATTGAATGCGACCACACAAGTATGGTGGCCTGTGGATATTACTTGGTACATTGCAAACCAAGATCATCAAAATTGCGTTCGGTTACGTACTGATTCCTCCTCTGACGAGCTAAGTGCTGACCCTTCCGATGGCATGAAGAGAGTCTGGACCGGTGGTTGTCAGGTAAATCAATGCTCGGACGCTCCTGTTAAGACTCTGCCAGATTCTGGTAAGAGAGTGTGGAGTGGTGGTTGTCAGCGGAATCAATGCTGGGATAATCCTGTCCAGACTCTGCCACAGGGCCAAGAATCCAAATACTGGAATTGCAGTGGTCCTGGTCCTTATGAGGGCATCCCTGGGGTAAAGGAGCTGTGGGATGACGTTGTGAGGCAGGGAGGGCCTGCTCCAGATGGCCTATTTTGGATATGCGGTAATCAGGCATACTCCAAACTGCCCATGGGATGGGCTGGAGTATGCTTCCTGGGTCTAATACGACCTGAATTCTTCCTATTACCCCGGGAGGAAGGCGATGATTTGGGAGTTAAACTCTTTGACTCCCTGCGTAGGTCGCCAAGGGATATCCAAGTCGGTGATTGGGGGGATGAGTGGCCACCGGCCCGGATTATTGAATACTACGGGCCTGCTACGTGGGCACAGGACGGATCATGGGGATACCGTACTCCTATCTATATGTTAAATCGAATTATCAGGCTCCAAGCAGTCGTAGAGGTCATTACTAACCAGACCGCCCTGGCCCTGGAGTTGCTGGCTAAGCAGCAGAATCAGATGAGGGCTGCTATATATCAAAACCGGCTTGCCTTGGATTATCCGTTGGCCTCGGAAGGGGGCGTGTGCGGGAAGTTTAACCTGACTAACTGCTGTCTGAAAATTGACGATAATGGTAAAGCGGTTTTGAAGATTTCCGATAAAATTCGGAAATTGGCCCATGTGCCGGTACAATCCTGGCGTCCTCTTGGTGGCATCGGATGGTGGGATGGTCTCCTAGGTGGTAGTTGGTGGCGCATGGCGTTACTGGTGGCTGGGGGGGGCGTAATGCTTCTACTCATATTACCCTGCCTGACCCCCTGTGTTCAGTCTTTAATTCAGAAAAATATTTCCCAACTCCAGGCAGTGGCGGTACCCCAACATGGAACGCAGGAACTTAAGGTGCTGTTGCTGCGAAAGACCAAGGATTTCCCGGGCCCTTGAAGATGGGAGGCTTATCTTTGTCATGCACATCTTAAAAAGAAAAAGGGTGGAATTGTGAGAGGCGATTTCGGTTCAAACAATTAAGATGTGCATGACCCTAAAGACTAAGGGGAATAGAGCCATAGGGATGGGGTAAAACATGCTTCTCTATAATAAAGGACAAGACATGCTTCTTTTGTAAGAACATTTTGTACACTCAAAAGTGGGATAATTTAAATTGTGCAAATGCTGACATTTTGTGAGTAGAGTAAAAAAACAAGTCCTTGATTGATGAGACCACTAACTCTGACAGAGAAGAATAAGTCCTTGACTGATAAGACTACAGGGTAGCAAACCAACTCGAGAGACATCTGCTACAGATTGATAAGACCACTAACTCTGACAGAGAAGAATAAGTCCTTGACTGATAAGACTACAGGGTAGAAAAAAACAACTCGGGAGACATCTGCTGCAGACTTTGTTACATGGGTGCAGAATGGAAAAATACTGACGGTTTAGAATGTGAACCTCGTGACTCTTTAGAGCCAAAGAGGGGAGGGACTTGTGCTGTATATAATGAGAAACTTTGTAAGCCTCGGCGCGCCTTTCCTCAGAAGGGTGCCCAACTCTGCAGACTTGCTAATAAAACTTTGTTTTCCTGAATTTTCTAGAGCGATTATTAAGAAGCGATTTTCGTTTCTAACAACAAGTGTTGGGTAACATTTAAGAAAGGTGGTAAGAACACGCCAGGGAACTATAGACTGGTGAACTTCACTTCAGTGGTAGGCACGTTGTTGGAGGGAATACTGAGGGACAGCATTTACACGTATTTGGAAAGGCAAGAACTGTTTAGGGATAGGTAACATGTCTTTGTGCATGGGAAATTATGTCTTACAAACTTGTTGAGTTTCTTGAAGAAGTCACAAAGAGGAATAACAAGGGCAGAGCAGTGCATATGATCTGTATGGACTTCAGTAAAGCGTTCGATAAGATTCCCCATGGGACACTGGTTAGCAAGGTTAGATCTCATGGAATACATGGTGAACTAGCCATTTATGTACAAAACTGGCTTGAAGGTAGAAGACAGATAATGGTGATGGAGGGTTGTTTTTCACACTGGAGGCCTGTGACCATTGGAGTGCCATCAGGATTGGTGCTGGGTCCACTACTTTTTGTCATTTATATGAATAATTTGGATGTGAACATAGCATGTATAGTTAGTAAGTTTGCAGATGATACCAAAATTGGCAGTGTTGTGGACAGCGAAGAAAGTTTCCTCAGATTACAATGGGATCATAATCAGATGGGCCAATGGGCTGAGGAGTGGCAGATGGAGTTTAATTTAGATAAATGTGAAGTGTTTCATTTTGGGAAAACAAACCTTAGCAGGACTTATACACTTAATGGTAATGTCCAAGGAAGTGTTGCTGAACCTTGGAGTGCAGGTTCATCCCTCCTTGAAAGTAGAATCGCAGGTTTATAGGATAGTGAAGAAGGCGTATGACAAGCTTTCCTTTATTGGTCAGAGTATTGAGTATCGGAGTTGGGAGGTCAATTTACCGATGTATGGGATGTTAGTCAGGCCACTGTTGGAATATTGCATGCAATTCTGGTCTCCTTCCTAACAGAAGGATATTGTGAAACTTGAAAGGATTCAGAAAGAATTTACAAGAATGTTGCCAGGGTTGCAGGATTTGAGCTACAGGAAGAGGTTGAATAGGATGGGGCTGTTTCCCTGGAACTTTGAAGGCTGAAGGGTGACCTTATAGAGGTTTATAAAATCATGAGGAGCGTGGATATGGAAAAGAGACAAGGTCTTTTCCCTGAGGTGGGGGAGTCCAAAACTAGAGGGCATAGGTTTAGGTTGAGAGGAGAAAGATACGAGAGACCTAAGGGACAACTTTTTCACACAGAGGGTGGTACGTGTATGGAATGAGCTGCCAGAAGAAGTGGTGGAGGCTGTACAATTCCAATATTTAAAAGGCATCTGGATGAGTATATAAGTAGGAAGGATATGGAGGAATATGGGCCGTGTGCTGGCAAGTGGAACTAGATTGGATTGGGATATCTCGTCGGCACAGATGAGTTGGGTCTGTTTCCATGCTGTACATCTCTATGACTCAAAGGGTGAGGTCTTGGGTTTTAGAAAGTTAAATCAAGACAGGAGTTTCATGCCGAATGTTTGGGCTTTAAGGAGTGTACTGGAACAGAGGGACCTTGCATTTCAGGTGCATGATTCTCTGAAAGTGGAGTCTCAGGTAGACAGGGCAGTGAAGAAGACATTTGGCACACTGACCTTCATCAGTTTTAGCATTGAATATAGAAGTTGGGAAGTTGTGTTAACAGTTATACAGGACGTTGATGAGGCTGCACTTCGGAGTATTGCATTCAGTTTTGGTGCCTTTGCTACAGGAAGGATGTTACTAAACTGGAAAGAGTGCAGAAGAAATTTATGAGGATGTTGGTAGGACTCAACTGTCTGAGTTCTGAGGAGAGGTTGGATAAGCTTAGAAGTTTTTTTTTCTTCAGAGTGCAAGAAACTGAGGCTGGATCTTATAGAAGTGTACAAGATCATGAGAGGCATGGAAAGGGTGAATGCACTCAATCTTTATCCCAGGCATTGCGAATCGAGGACTAGAGGGCATCAGTTTAAAGTTAGTGGGGAAAGAACGAAATGGTAACTGAGGGGAAACACATTTGGAATGAGCTGCTTGTGGAAGTGATTGAAGCGGGCACATTAACAACATTTAAAACTCATTTGGACAAATACACGGAGAGGAAAGGTTTAGAAGGATATGGGCCAAGCTCAGGGAAATGGGGTTAATGTGGAGGACATGTTGGTCATCATGGATCAGTTTGGGCCCAAATGGGACATCTCTATGCTGGAGGACTCCATGACTATTGGGGAAATCGATGGAAATAAAACCTAATAAATCCCCAAAGCCTTATGCTCTCCATCTTTAAGGATGTCCTTAATGAAGTCACCCGAGAAATAGTGGATGCATTGTGATCATTTTCCAGCATTCTGTAGACTCTGGAAGAGCTCTAAAAGACTTGGCAGCATGGTGGCTCAGTTGTTATCCCTGCTGTTTCACAGCATCTGGAACTTGGGTTCAATTCTAGCCTTAGGTGACTGTCTGTGTGGAGTTTGCACATTGTCCACGTGGGTTTCCCCTGGGTGCTCTGGTTTCCTCCCACAGTCTTGGGGGGGAATTGCAGGTTAGTTGAATTGGCAATACTAAAGTGTTCAGGGATGTGTGGGCTAGCTGCATTAGTCAGGAAAATGTAGAGTAATAAGGTAGGGGAATGGGTGTGGGTGGGATAGTCTTCAGAGGGTCAGTGTGGACTTGTTGGGCCAAATGGCTTATTTCTACACTGTCGTGATTCTATGACTGGAGGGGAGCTAATGTGACTGCACTATTTTTTTAAAAAAAGGATGGACAAAGAAAATGGGGAATGATAGGCTGGTTAGCCTGAAACCAATGGAAGGGAAAATGTTGGAGTAAATGTTAAGGACATAATAACTAAGCATTTGGAAAGCAGTGACACGATTGATCTTAATCAGCATGGATTCACGAAAGGAAATCATGCTTGACAAACCGTCTGGAATTTTTGAGGATGTGTCCAGTACACAAGGGTGAATCAGTTGGTGTTGAGACTTTGGGCTTTCAAAAGGCTTTTGACAAGGTTCCACATAACAGATTAGTAAGGAAAGTTATGGCTCATGGTATCGGAGGTTGTGATTTGATGTGGATAGAGAACAGGTTGGCAGACAGGAAGCAGAGAGTTGTAATAAACTGTTGCTTCTCAGAGTGGCAGGCAGTGATGGGTGGGGTACCATAGGGACCCAAGTTGTTCACAATACACGTTAATAGTTTGGATGAAGGAATTGAATGCAACATCTCCAAATGTGCAGACAGCTGAGTGGTAGTGTGTGTTGTGAGGAGGATGCTCAGAAGTTGCAGAGTGACTTGGATAGGCTGGCTGAAAGGGTAAATACTTACAAACGCAACATAATGGGGATAAACGAGAAGTTATCCACTTTGTGGAAAAAACAGGAAGGCAGATTATGATTTGAATAGTGGCAGGAAAAGGTGAAGTCTAATGAGACCTGGGTGTGATGGTGGAACGGTCACTGAACATTGGCATGCAGGTGTAGGAAATGGGGGAAAGCTCATGGCATGCTGGCCTTCAGAATGAGAGGATTTGATACAGGACAATGGATGTCTTCTTGAGTTGTACAGGGCCTTTGGGAGGCCACACCTTGAGTACTCCGTGCAGTACTGTGATCTCCTAATCTGAGGAAGGACATTCTTCCTATTGAGTGAATCTCACAAAGCTTCAACAGACTGATTCCAAGGATGGCTGGACTGACATATGAAGAAAGACTGGATCAATTGGGTTTGTACTCACTGGAATTTCGAAGAATGGGGACAGCCATTGAACCTATGGAATGTCTACCACAGAGAGCTGTTGGGACCAGGTCATTAGATGTATATTCAGGGAGCTGCAAATGGGTCTTCAGGCTAAAGGGATCAAGGGGGTATGGAGAGGAAGCAGGAGTGGGATACTGAAATTGAATGATCAGCCATCATCTTCTTGAACGATGGTGCTGCCTCGAATGGCCAACATCTGCAGCTATTTTCTATGTTTCTGAGTGTGCAGCAAGTCAGTATCACTGAGCAGACTGGAAGGAGTATTCTGCAGGTCAGTATCACTGAAACAGATTGTGAGGATGTGGTACATGAGGATAGTGTTGATTTCGACTTAAAGCAGCTTGAGAGGAGAGCAGTAAATTTTGTAAGATTGTGCTGGTTAAGTGCATCTTTAAAAGCTCGAAGTTAAAAAGCATTTAGAGGAGGGTGGGGTGAGTACTCTGTGGTCTACTCCCTTAAACAAACTATGGTTGGAAGTTTGGACTGTAGTGGGAGTGCTTGGAGTGGGAAAAAAGCCTCTAGTGTCATTACGATTATTGAAGGGAGTATCTAACAAGTTTAATTTCAGGGGATGTCATAACCAGTCTTGCAACAATCATGTAACAAAATGTCAATTGTCACAATAGCACTGAGCCAGCTCATAGCCTCCCATGTCACCTAACCACAAGCAGCAGGGCATCATGGGGACAATTAAACCTCCCCATGAAAGCAGATTGATCTTCTCCACATTCCAGCTGACTCCATCTCCACTCCCACAAACATTTATTCCCTTGTAGATCCAAATTCTGTCAAACTCAACCTTGATTCTCGATAATGACTCAGCATCTGCTGCTCTCTGTGGAAGAGAATTACAAAGAGTTAGTTATGTTCAGTGAAGTTGAAGACTGTCCAACAGTTCATCAGTCTCTTTCACCCAGGGTGTCCGTAGCCCATGAATCAAAACTCATTTGTCCTACATCTATTATTCAGCTTCAGATGCCAAACTATAGTCCGATTTCCACATTGACAATTTCATCGGAGCAGTGCAGAGTCTGTTCAAATTGTCATCTTGTGTTTTAATTTAATCCTTAGATGGCCAGGTTCCCTCAGCAGAATCCCTTTCATTGTCCCTCCTGTGTTCTTGATACCTACATGGATCACCATGCGCAAGGTGATTTGTTTTTATTCACGGATATGGACATGACTGGCCAGGAATCCAGTGACCCAGGGAATGTTCTGGAAACTGGGTTCAGATCCTGACATGGCAGATGGTGGAATCGGAATTCAGTAAAATCCTGGAATGAAGAGTTTAATGATGACCATGAAACCATTATTACTCATTAGATAAAAAAAACACACATCAGTTTCACTGATATTCAGGGAAGGAAATTGTCATCCTTACCTCATCTAACCTGCATGTGATTTCAGACCCACAGCAATGTGGTTCACTCTTAATTGCCCTCTATGCAATTAGGGTTGAACAAAAATTCTAGCCTGGCCAGCCAACCCGACATCTGTTGCACCTGTGAATGAGTCAAGACAACAAATGTCAAACAAGCTCTGAATCCCTGAAAATAAAACAATGCTCCAGGAAAAGCCATCATCACCAGTGAAGGCTCAGTGAGCCTGCATCATTTTCAGAAACAAAACAAAAAATTGCTGGAAAGCTCAGCAGGTCTGGCAGCATTTGTTGATAGAAATCAGAGATAACATTTCGGGTAAAGTGATCCGTCATCAGAAGGGATTTCCCTCCACAGATGCTGCCAGACCTGCTGTGCTTTTCCAACAATTTCTATTTTATCTTTCTGATTTACAGCATCCACAGTTCTTTCAGTTTTTATTCTGTATTGTTGTCTGAGTGTCACTGGCATGCCGTCTTTTACACCAGTTCCACTATCAGAATCAGCACATGGCGTGACAGAGAAAGAAATGGGACAATCTTTCTACAAAATGTGTGATCAGAAGGTTTTGTTTTAATATTTGGTTCTCATACATGCTTCTATTCTGCCATTTCCAGTCACTATACTATCACTGATAGATTATTCTCGTCAAACGAAAAAGCAATACTGGAAATAATTCAATATAATGCAACACAGTGAGGAGATCATTCTAACAAAGTGTAGGAAAGTTCTGTCACTCGGTGAGAAATAGCTCCCAGCAGAGTCCTGCAACTTACTCCTGTGGACACATTGGTTTGTGCAGTTACCCAGGAACCCGAGGTTTTGTGCTCACTGTTCCATTCACAAGCTTGTCCTTTATTCCTCTCTCCCTGGAGCTGCTCGATTGTGGAGCTCGACTCCAGGAAAAGACAAACCCAGGAATATCCAAAACAGAGCTGTCACTGGGTGAATCCAGAGGGTGGATGTTATTGGCAGAGGATTCCCTCTCAGCTGAAAGGCACAGTCGCCTTTCACTCCGACACAGATTCACCTTCCAGCAGGCTTACTGGGTACGGTAGTGAGCAGGAACCTGGAGTAACGTACTCCACAGGCCTACGAATATCGAGTGTAATTGTTAATGTTCCATTGCAGCCGAGACAGAGTCCCATTCTGGCTCCTTCATGCCTGTGCATGTCCCCAGCAGGAAACATTGAGGAAGAGATATCCTGTAGAAACCACACTGTGAGGCCATGTCTCTGAGTGTCTGGGTCTCTGACCTCACAATGAGAGATGACCCTCACTTAGCTCGAGTGGAGACTGGAAAATCTTCAATAAAATTTCAACCTTCAGCACAGACGGTTGAAAGAAGTCGGGGTGGGTGCAGAATCAGCAAAAACATTATGACAGCAGTGATACTTATAACTTCCAAGGTTCACACAGGCCCCCTCAGTCTGGATCGGAACGACTTCACGACTCTCTTCTTTCCCCATTTGGAGTGAATTCATTTCCCCACAATCAGAATCACATTGAAGATTAAACAGAAACTAAAAAGGTGGAAACACTGTGTAAATAACAGGCAGAGTGGGGTTAGTGTTCAATAATAAATATAGAAACAAATCTGTATTGTATTTCTAAAACTGAAGCACCTCACTTGATCCATTGCAGACGCTTCAGTTTGTACACGGTGGAGCACTGAGGGGACAGGATTGTTGGAGTTGTCCATCTCACTCAACCATCAGTGACTGGTTTGTACTGAGAGCGAGGGCAGGTTTCTCAGCAAAGTTCTGAGAAGGAAGCAGCACGTAGCCTGGGGGGGGGGGGGGGGGGGGGGTAGATAGAAAAAAACAAGAACCACAGTTTATTAATAACAGTATTTCTGACACAGATATAACCGTAAAATAAGGGACTTTCTGTTCCAGTAAACTGAACTGACGACAAGGAGCAGGTGGAATGTTCCCAGGCCCTGAATGACATAGATGACAATGAGAAGCCTCAGACCATCCCATCAGAACTCAAGCAGTGCCTTCCATGACATCAAGAGCAATAAATTACAATTCCTAATTGAGTTTGTCTCTGGTTTTTTCAGTCATGGGAATCGGGCATCGCTGGCTGGGCCAGCATTTATTGCTCATTCCTAGTTGCCAAATTCAAAAGGTGTGGATGAGCTTCTTGAACCACTGCAATCTAACTGTCCATTGTGGGTTTATCCACGTCGAGGAAAAGATACCACTACTTCCGGGTTTAAACACTGCGCGTGTGCAGTTCACCTCCGCGCAGACTCAGTTCAACGGCGGCGCCTCAAGCCTTCAGGGCGGGAGTTAACACTCTCCCCGCCTCCGATTGGTCACTTAGACTGTCGATCGCCGTGGTGTCGGCCAATCGGGAGTCCGGACAGCAGAGAAGGGTGGGGCCAAAGGCAGGTGTGAGGAAGGATCAGGATGGCGCTGGAAACGCCCAGCAGCTCAGGCACCATCCGCGGATCACGGAAAGGAACATTTCAGGCAAAAGGCCACCCTCAGGATTTCCCAGCTCCTCGGAGGATGCTGCTGTGTGTTTACAGCTGTTTGGTGTTACCTCCCCCAGACTCTATAACTCAACATTAACAGTTTGTTGATCTTCACGCCGTCGGGGGAAAGATGTTGGTTTAAAACCAACCTCCTGAGTCCAGCGCAGCCGAAACCCCCGGAGAAGAGAAGACGAACCAACCGCCTTCCCGCGGCTCCCGGTTTGAAATGCTACGCATGCGCAAGCCCCTTCCCTCGCGCAGTGTCGGTTCAACGGCACCGCCTCGAGACACCTCAGGGCGGTACACAGCTCAGCCCCCGGCTCCGATTGGGTAAGGGCTCTGTCGATCCAATGGTGCTGGCCAATAGGGATCGCTGCCCCGCTTGGGCACCGCCCCCAGGAGGTGGATCCCTGGAGAAACAGGGTCTTATGGGGATCGGGGAAGGAAAGTTGGGTTGAGAATGATCAGATCAGACCAGACATGGTCTGACTGAAAGGTGGAGCAGACTTTGGGAGGGAATCCCTTCATCCTGATGTTCCATCTTATGGTGATCCCTGTTCCATTGGGACAAGAACCTTCCACACTCAGTCCCGTCAATGTGACCATTCACCTGTTTGGGTCTGACACCATTTCATGTGGTGTCTGGTGGATCAGAGTGTGAGGAGTAATTATAAATGTTGTTATCTGTAAAAATCACAAGGTTGAGTCATGAAAGAGGAAGGGGGGGGGGGGTGTAGGTTAATATTGTACAAACAGTTATAAGCATCTGTTTCCCACTTCTGCAAAAACATAAAAAAAACCACAATCAAGAGTTCATAAGGTTCAGTGTGGATAAAGAATGGGAGGAAATGTTACTTTAGCAATGCAAGGAAGCAGATGGTAGTGGAAGAGGATACACTAACAATGGACCACAGCACGATGTGGTGAAATGGCCAAGCAAGACTTATACTTTGTTATGTACGAGGCCGGATAAGGCAAGAGATAAACAACAGTAATGGGCGCCGGGTTTAGAATAGTGGGAGGAGGGAAAGAGAATTGAATTGTATATAAGTTGTGTACTCATTAAGCTCGGTATGCATATCTTAGAGGCACCACGCTATAATAAACGATACTGCTGCTTCAGATCTTGTCTCGGACTGAAATTATTGAAGTGAGTGGGTTCTATTTCCCACAATTGGGGGCCTGTCCGGGATATTCTTCCATCGCCGGGGGAGTGGCTGGCCCTGGACACTGGGAAGATGCGTCCCGTTCCCGATTGAGGAGCGGTCTCGTGTCCCAGTTTGGTCCGCTCCCTTGGGTGTCTGGTACGAATCCCACAAGAGAGACATCTGAATCAGACAGTGAAAGGAGGTCGATAGAAAATACAGCAAAAAGGGGCCAGGCACCTCTGTGCACAGACCAAGGTAAGAAAACTGACTTTTAAGTATTGCCTTGGTGGCCAGGAAAAGGGGTATTTAATCGCTGAGGGACTGGCGAGGGTCCTGAGAAATGGGGGGTAGGCAGAGTAAGTCAAACTGTGACGAAGTAAAGGAAGAAAAGGTCCCTGGTAACATTCCTCCAGAAACTCCATTGGGGAGGATGTTGAGGAAATGGACAAGTAACACTTGTACAAGGGAAAAAGATAAAAAGAAAATGATGAAATATTGTTGTTTAGAATGGACCAAAGAAACAATCCTTCGTCCGGCTGTCTTCTGGCCAAAGTACAGCTCGGACGAGGATTGGGTCTGTCAGTATTTAGATCTGTATGTGAATGAAAAACAACCTTTTAGTCAAGAGGAGGCAGACTATGCGTCTTGTTGGAAGGGCAGTTTGGGAATGATGGTAGTAAAGACAAGGGATCCTCTTGGCTGCTTCACCCCCCCCCCCCCGGACCAAATTAGGTGGAAGTGGAGGAGTAGGAGGAGAGACAGATAGATGGGGACAGGGAAAAGATGACCCACAAGGGGAGGAAGAAGGGGCGGTTGACAGGGATGTTGTCCCAGACCCTCAATCCTCAACGAAAGAAAAGGAAGATAAAGTAGATGTTGAGGAGGCCTCCGGAGTATCTAAACCAAAGCCTAGGGGAGGAAAACAAAAAAAAGGGGAAGAACGTAAAGAGTTATCCCCTTCAGGAGGTACCAGTAGGGGTCAAAGAGATTGGGTTTGTAAGTGCCCCCTCACCAGTGGGGAGGTCAGAACATTTAAAAAGGAGATGAAGGTCCTGGTTGAGGATCCGGTAGGGTTGTCTGAACAAATTGATCAATTCTTGGGGCCCAGTCTGTATACATGGACAGAGTTAATGCCTATTTTGAATATACTATTTGCTGGAGAAGAAAGGGGACTTATTCGAGGAGCATCCATTAAAATATGGGACAGGAAATATCCCATTGGGGATGGGGATGCTGGACAGGGAGAGACAAAGTTTCCCCTCAGAGACCCCCAGTGGGACAATCAAAACCTGGATCATAGAGAAACAATGAGGGAATTGAAAGACCTGATTCTAAAAGGAGTAAGAGAGGCAGTTCCAAAGTCGCAGAATTTGACTAAAGCCTTTGAAGTTAGACAGGAGAAAGATGAGACTCCCTCAGCTTTCTTGAAAAGATTAAGAGTCTCAATGCAAAAATACTCTGGAATGAACCCTGAGGAGAGAGAGAACGAGAACCTGCACAGTTACTGCCTTTGCTGTTTGAATTCATGTATCGCTGGACATCGGAATGCATCTGGGAAAATTAACAAACAGTAAAATTCACAACTAATCTTGGAGGAACTGTTGGGCGAAGTTCACAGCACAGAATCAGATAAGTTAATTGTTTTAAGTCTGTCCAAGAGAGAGGTTGCAGTAGTGAGTATAGTGGATTCTTTCTTGATTATATGTTTTTGGAGATAAGTCTCTTGATTAAATTTAAAATATAAGCCATAACTATTAATTTAACCTGGGGCAGTGTTTGTAGAGGAATAAGACGGTGTATTTTCAGGGTCTGTAGATTGTGAAGGAGCAAAAATGGCCTTTGCAGTGATATGTACTTCATGTCAGATGTGGGAGTTTAAAGAGATTTTAAAGGTTACTGTGGATTATATCTGCCATAAATGCTGTTGGATGCGAATCTTATCAGACTGTGTGGATCGGTTGGAGAGACAGATAGAAGCAATGAGGAATTTGCAACAGCAACAGTATGTGATGGATGACAGATATAGGAAGGGGGAAAGTCTCAGATACAGTCACATAGATGTGTTAACTCCAGGAAGGGTAAGAGAGGTAGGCAGCTAGTGCAGGAGTCTTTTGTGGATATACCCATTTCAAACAGGTATGCTGTTTTGGAAAATGGAGGGGGTGATGGATTCTCAGGGGAATGTAGCATGAACAGCCAAGTTTCTGGTATTGAGACTGGCTCTAATGCAACGAGGGGTACGTCGGCTTCCAAGAGATCAATTGTGTTAAGGGATTCTGTAGTCAGAGGTACAAACAGACGTTTCTGTGGCCAGCAGAGAAAAAGTAGAATGGTGTGCTGTTTCCCTGGTGCCAAGATCAAGGATGTCTCCGAGAGGGTGCAGAATGTTCTCAAGTGGGAGAGGGGCCAGCAGGAGGTCATTGTCCACATTGGAACCAATGATATAGGAAGGGAAAAGGTTGAGATTCTGAAGGGAGATTACAGAGAGTTAGGCAGAAATTTAAAAAGGAGGTCCTCAAGGGTAGTAATATCTGGATTACTCCCAGTGCTACGAGCTAGTGAGGGCAGGAATAGGAGGATAGAGCAGATGAATGCATGGCCCAGGAGCTGGTGTATGGGAGAAGGATTCACATTTTTGGATCATTGGAATCTCTTTTGGGGTAGAAGTGACCTGTACAAGAAGGACGGATTGCACCTAAATTGGAAGGCGACTAATATACTGGCAGGGAAATTTGCTAGAACTGCTCGGGAGGATTTAAACTAGTAAGGTGGGGGGTGGGACCCAGGGAGATAGTGAGGAAAGAGATCAATCTGAGATGGGTACAGCTGAGAACAGAAGTGAGTCAAACAATCAGGGCAGGCAGGGACAAGGTAGGACTAATAAATTAAACTGCATTTATTTCAATGCAAGGGGCCTAACAGGGAAGGCAGATGAACTCAGGATATGGTTAGGAACATGGGACTAGGATATCATAGCAATTACGGAAACATGGCTCAGGGATGGGCAGGACTGGCAGCTTAATGTTCCAGGATACAAATGCTTCAGGAAGGATACAAAGGGAGGCAAGAGAGGAGGGGAAATGGCATTTTTGATGAGGGATAGCATGACAGCTGTGCTGTGGGAAGATATTCCCAGAACTACACCCAGGGAAGTTATTTAGGTGGAACTGAGAAATAAGAAAGGGATGATCACCTATTGGGATTGTATTATTGATCCCCCAGTAGTCAGAGGGAAATTGAGAAACAAATTTGTTAGGAGATCTCAGCTATTTGTAAGAATAATAGGGTAGTTATGGTAGGGGATTTTAACTTTCCAAATATAGACTGGGACTGCCATAGTGTTAAAGGTTTAGATGGAGAGAAATCTGTTAAATGCGTACAAGACAATTTTCTGATTCGGTATGTAGGTGTACCAACTAGACAAGATGCAAAACTTGACCTACTCTTGGGAAATAAGGCAGGGCAGGTGACTGAGGTGTCAGTGGGAGAGCACTTTGGGGCCAGCGACCATAATTCTATTAGATTTAAAATAGTAATGAAAAAGGATAAACCAGATCTAAAAGTTGAAGTTCGAAATTGGAGAAAGGCCAATTTTGACGGTATTAGGCAGGAACTTTCGAAAGCTGATTGGAGGCAGATGTTCGCAGGTAAAGGAATGGCTGGAAAATGGGAAGCCTTCAGAAATGAGATAACAAGAATCCAGAGAAAATATATTCCTGTCAGGGTGAAAGGGAAGGCTGGTATACATAGGCAATGCTGGATGACTAAAAAAATTGAGGGTTTGGGAAAGAAAAAGAAGGAAGCATATGTCAGGAATAGACAGGATAAATCGAGTAAATCCTTAGAGAATAGAGGAGGTAGGAGTATACTTAAGAGGGAAATCAGGAGGGCAAAATGGGGACATGAGACAGCTTTGGCAAATAGAATTAAGAAGAATCCAAAGGGTTTTATTAAATTCATTAAGGACAAAAGGGTAATGAGGGAGAGAATAGGCCCCCTCAAAGATCAGCAAGCGGCCTTTATGTGGAGCCACAGAAAATGGGGGAGATACTAAATGAGTATTTTGCATCAGTATTTACTGTGGAAAAGGATATAGAAGATATAGACTGTAGGGAAATAGATGGTGACACCTTGCAAAATGTCCAGATTACAGAGGGGGAAGTGCTGAATGTCTTGAAACGGTTAAAGGTGGATAAATTCCCAGGACCTGATCAGGTATACCCGAGAACTCTGTGGGAAGCTAGCGAAGTGAATGCTGGGCCTCTTGCTGAGATATTTGTATCATCGATAGTCACAGGTGAGATGCCGGAAGACTGGAGGTTGGCAAACGTGGTGCCACTGTTTAAGAAAAGGGGTAAGGACAAGCAAGGGAACTATAGACCGGTGAGCCTGACCTCGGTGGTGGGCAAGTTGTTGGAGGGAATCCTGAGGGACAGGATGTACATGTATTTGGAAAGGCAGGGACTGATTAGGGATAGTCAACATGGCTTTGTGCGTGGGGAATCATGTCTCACAAAACATGAGTGGGCGGCACGGTGGCACAGTGGTTAGCACTGCTGCCTCACAGCGCCTGAGACCCGGGTTCAATTCCCGCCTCAGGCGACTGACTGTGTGGAGTTTGCACGTTCTCCCTGTGTCTGCGTGGGTTTCCTCCGGGTGCTCCGGTTTCCTCCCACAGTCCAAAAATGTGCAGGCCAGGTGAATTGGCCATGCTCAATTGCCCATAGTGTTAGGTAAGGGGTAAATGTAGATGTAGGGGAATGGGTGGGTTACGCTTCGGCGGGGCGGTGTGGACTTGTTGGGCCGAAGGGCCTGTTTCCACACTGTAAGTAATCTAATCTAATCTAATCTAAAACTGATTGAGTTTTTTAAAGAAGTAACAAAGAGGATTGATGAGGGCAGAGTGGTAGATGTGATCGACATGGACTTCAGTGAGACATTCGACAAGGTTCCCTATGGGAGACTGATTAGCAAGGTTAGATCTCATGGAATACAGGGAGAAGTAGCCATTTGGATACAGAACTGGCTCAAAGGTAGAAGTCATAGGGTGATGATGGAGGGGTGTTTTTCAGACAGGAGGTCTGTGACCAGTGGAGTGCCACAAGGATCGGTTCTGGGTACACTACTTTTCATCATTTATATAAATGATTTGGATGTGAGCATAAGAGTTGTAGTTAGTAAGTTTGCAGCTGACACCAAAGTTGGAAGTGTAATGGACAGCGAAGAAGCTTACCTCAGATTACAACAGGATCTTGATCAGATGGGCCAATGCGCTGAGAAGTGGCAGATGGAGTTTAATTTGGATAAATGCGAGGTGCTTCATTTTGGGAAAGCAAATCTTAGCAGGACTTATACACTTAATGATAAGGTCCTGGGGAGTGTTGCTGAACAAAGAGACCTTGGAGTACAGGTTCATAGCTCCTTGAAAGTGGAGTCGCAATTAGGTAGAATAGTGAAGGTGGCATTTGGTATGCTTTCTTTTATTGGTCAGAATATTGAGTACAGGAGTTGGGAGGTCATGTTGCGGCTGTACAGGACACTGTTGGAATATTGCGTGCAATTCTGGTCTCAGAAAGATGTTGTGAAACTTGAAAAGGTTCGGAAAAGATTTACAAGGATATTGCCAGGGTTGGAGGATTTGCGCTATAGGGAGAGGTTGAATAGGCTGGGGCTGTTTTCCCTGGAGCATCGGAGGCTGAGGGGTGACTTTATAGAGGTTTACAAAATTATGAGGGGCATGGATAGGGTAAATAGACAAAGTCTTTTCCCTGGGGTCGTGGAGTCCAGAAATAGATAGGGTAAATAGACAAAGTCTTTATCCTGAGGTGGGGGAGTCCAGAATTGAAGGGCATCGGTTTAGGATGAGAGGGGAAAGATATAAGAGGGACCTAAGGGGCAATGTTTTCACACAGAGGGTGGTACGTTTATGGAATGAGCTGCCAGAGGATGTGGTGGAGGCTGGTACAATTGCAATAAAAATAAGGATGGCTGTTTTCTAAAATCTACACTCAGGCAGCAGTTCTCCACAATACAAACAGGGACTATTGTTTGCTACTGGATACACCGGGACTCCTTGTTCTCTGTATTATAGACAGGGACTGCTGTTCTCTGTATTACAGACAGGGACTGCTGTTCCCTGTATTATCGACAGGGACTGCTGTTCCCTGTATTATCGACAGGGACTGCTGTTCCCTGTATTATCGACAGGGACTGCTGTTCCCTGTATTATCGACGGGGACTGCTGTTCCCTGTATTATAGACGGGGACTGCTGTTCCCTGTATTATAGACGGGGACTGCTGTTCCCTGTATTATAGACAGGTACTGCTCATTCTCTACAATAGACAGCAGACATGTTCGGGTTCCTACAGTCCCACAAGATTTATCTTGTTGGCAACTTCATGAATGAAATGCTTGAGTGGGGGAGATGCCAGACCATGAGGTGACAGATTGTGTTGGAATACAACTCTGCTGCTGTTGCTGGCCCATAGCCCACTCTTGTGTTCCTGGGTCTGTTCGGAGTCTATTTAACACAGCGATAGTGCCACTCTACACAATGGAGGTTATTCCCAATGTGAAGGAATCTCAGTAGTGTATAACCAGAGATTCAATATCATTGCGATATCACTAAGAGGGCAGATGAGGAGAACTGTTTACTTATTTTGAGCTCCCAGCATCTAGGAATATTTGACAGAAAAAGGTAGTGGAACCTGGTTCCAGGAATAAATGGAAGAGAGTTGGAGAACTTGTTCAGGATAAGGAACTTCCAGGTTTCAATTGGAGATGGGGGACTCAACATGTCTGCTGTTTCAAAGCACAAAAGGCTGAGGGTCCTCCTCTGTACTTTTAAGTTCCCATAATGCTGCAGTAAAATAACTGAGAACATTATGGTTTTTAGGCAGCCAAAATTTTGTTCAACATAACATTTTCTTTTTATCATCATCTTTCGGTGTTTCTTAAAGGATGCCAAATGGTAGGGGAGCAAACAAAGCAGGCCAAGGGGCATCTGCATCCCAGCAACCAATCTGTGGTATCAGTGACCAGTTTCCAACAGGAACATGAACAATGTGCAAAGGAAAGAATGATATATCACATTGGATATGTATCAATCTCCAGCCACTCTCCGGATTGCCATCAACTGCACCTAATACAGTCACCTCAACGCCAACGAAGGCAAATTCTGAAACCTCTCTGAAAACTCAGCATGGAATTGGTTTGGATTTGGGGATGGGGGGAGGGACAGAGGCTGGGGGACACTGCGGAATGATCAGGCAGGAGAGTAGCAGGTGAAGTCTCTGACATGTTTAGATTTAGATTAGATTAGATTACAGTGTGGAAACAGGCCCTTCAGCCCAACAAGTCCACACCGATCCGCCGAAGCGCAACCCACCCATACCCCTACATTTACCCCTTACCTAACACTACGGGCAATTTAGCATGGCCAATTCACCTGACCTGGAAAATTTTGGACTGTGGGAGGAAACCGGAACACCTGGAGGAAACCCATGCAGACACGGAGAGTATGTGCAAACTCCACACAGTCAGTCGCCTGAGGCAGGAATTGAACCCAGGTCTCTGGCGCTGTGAGGCAGCAGTGCTAATCACTGTGCCACCGTGCTGCCCACCTCCACAAGATGCATTGCATTGTGTGAGGTCTGTGGACACTCTTCCTGCCCACCCCAAACTGAGATTCTTGGAAGATTAATGTTCAACTAACACCTTATTCACCCCCATCGGGCGTAGTCAGCAGTAGGTAGGCAGCATTCTACTTAGTGGAGAAAGACACTCATTGATTTACTGGATAGTAATGGGGGGAGATGGCTAGATTGAGCTGTTCCTCAAATGTTTGAGACACCTTCCTGCAAGAGGCTAGAGAAGAAATTGGAGGGGGCCCTGGCTGATAGATTTCCATCATCAGTCGCCATGGGTGAGATCCTGGAAGACTGGAGTGGCTCCCTCTAGCGGCCAGGAGGAGGAATGGCAGCCACTGTCTGAATGACTGAAACTGATTTTTTTTGAGAGAAATGTCCCACTGGGTCCTTTATTCTTCTTTCACCATCCAGTAACAAGGCAGCACACCCTCCCCCTGAAATACCAACATGAATTACTTCAATACTATAATACAGGACATGGGTAACTGTTAGGAACCACAGAAAGATGAAAACGTTTCACATTATTACTTGGTCAGAAGTTAATTGAACTGGTCCTGTCATTTCCTGCTTTCTGCCTCCCTCCCTTTTTAAATAAAGGAGTTAGATTAGTTATTTCCCCTGTCTAAAGGAACCCTCCACTAATCTAACCCACTTCAATTCATGCAGAAAATGACCAAAGAGGGAGATTGACAGTGATTGGGGTATCGCATTATAAGGGAACCAGGCAGATGTGTGTGTGAGGGTGGGGCTGTGACACCAGGTAGTACACTGCCTCCCTGGTTCCAGAGGCTGGGATGGCACTGAGGGGCTGAACGACAGTCCAAAGGGGATACCAGCCAATATAAAGTGAGAGGACAGAGGGAGCATTGAAAGTCGAATATAGGAAGTTGTGAAATCAGTTGCAAACCAGGAAACAGAGGAACTGTGTTATTTTAAGACAAAGACTATCCTGCGAACCTTTGAAGGAACTATGAACCTGCACTCCCTTTGTTGGATCCCTCATGTCTTACATACTAGTTAGTGGAAATAGAATATCATTCTTTACCCTTTCAAAATTGTTTCATATTTTGAACTCCTCTATAAGGTCACCTCTTAATCTGTCTGCTCCAAGGAGAACAAACCCAGTCTCTCATTTTTCCTTGTATCTAAAATCCTTCATTCCTCATGTAAATGTCTTTTGAACTCTGTCCAGGGCTTTAACGCCCTTCCTTCAATGAGTTGCCCAGAACTGAACACAATATTCCAAATGTGATCTGACCAATGCTTTGGACAGGTGACTAGTCTGATGATGTTAACTCGAAGACTAACTCAGCTGGTCCCAAGGAATCCAGAGACCCCCAGAGACAGGATGGGAGTGTCCTGGAGATGTTTCAGAGCTGACTCTGAGACAGACATGAGCTGTACAGCAGCAGATGGGAGTGGATCATTCTCTGTTCCCCACTCAACACTGGGCATCATCTGTATGAATGACTGAGATGATGGGACCCTCGGTTCCGTTTGCTGATAACACAAAGTGATGTGGGACAGGAAAATGCCAAGAGGACAGAGAGAGGCTGGGAAGGGGGTTGGACAGGTTCAGTGAGTGAGTAAGAAAAGTCTGTACAATATCCTGGTGTGAAATGGAAGGCTGTGTTCCTTCATTTTAGTCCTGAAAGTGTTTCAGAGTATTGTTAGGGTTTTCGAAGATGATCCTAATCCTAGCCCCAGAAGCAGCAAGCAGCTTTCCTCTCTACCTATTCCAGCTGTTGGATGTGACATGTTCTCCCTCTTTCTGGAATCTCCACCCAGTGGGAATCGTTGATCTTTGATCAAACCTGTCTTGTCCCATTCATATCCTGGAGACTGAGTCTGGGGTTAAAGTAACATGGCCTCCTCCATCGCCAGACCATGGTAACACGATGCCTGGAGGAAGAGCGCCTCATCTTCCGCCTAGGAACCCTCCAACCACAAGGGATGAACTCCGATTTCTCCAGCTTCTTCATTGCCCCTCCGCCCACCTTATCTCAGTCCCAACCCTCGAACTCAGTACCACCTTCCTAACCTGCAATCTTCTTCCTGACCTCTCCGCTCCTACCCCCTCTCTGGCCTATCACCCTCACCGTAACCTCCTTCCACCTATCGCATTCCCAACGCCCCTCCCCCAAGTCCCTCCTTCCTACCTTTTATCTTAGCCCACTTGGCACACCCTCGTCATTCCTGAAGAAGGGCTTATGCCCGAAATGTCGATTCTCCTTCTCCCTTGATACTGCCTGACCTGCTGCGCTTTTCCAGAAACACATTTTTAAACCCTGGGATTTGACACCAACACATCAATCCCCAGTGAGTGTCTGACAGACAGGACTCCCACAAAGAGGAAATTAAAATTTTAAATGAGAAACTCTATCCAAAGACTTGTTGTAACATCAGAGTAATACTTCTTGTGGGATCTTGCTGTGTCTCAAACCACCTGCAGAGTGGCCTACATTGCAAGAAGGGTGCCCAAATGTGATAATCACATAAATAAGACCCAGGTTGGCCCAATCCCTGAGTATCTGGGAGGGGATCTCTCTGTCTGTCTGTATGTCTCTCTCTCTCTCCCTCTCTCTGTCCCCTCTCTCACACCCTCTCCAGCTTCTTTTGTTGATATTTTAAACAAATAAAACCGTCCCACACACAGCAATGTGACTCGTGGGTATTTGAAGTGGGGGAGATGGAAATATTTTACAGCACAAGGTGAATGTTTTGAGAAAAAGGGGTAAAAGAGCACAAGATCCACAGAGAGAGAGAGTGGGAAGGAGGGAGGGATAGAGGGATAAGATGTGTGTTTGTAGCTGGGCTGGGAAAGGGAGACAGGCTCTGGGAGAGTGGGGAGAGAACGGGGCTCTCCAATATCCCATCACCGCCCAGCTCCAATCACTTCCTTCTCGAAAGTACCATCCACAAAATTAAATCCTGGGATGGAGGTTTTTTTTAAAAAAAACAGGAGTCTCAAAGATATCCACAGTCTCTTGTTGGACAGAAAGTGGGATTGGAACACATTCTGGAGCAGGAAGGGAGTACCCTGTGGGATCTCCCTGTGCGTCAATGGCCCACAGCATTGCTGGCACAGAGACTGCTGGGAAACTGTTTATCAAAGGGAATATTGTCAAATATAAATGTTGCAATCTTTTAAAAGGTTAGATAAAGATTACCATGTACAAGGTTAAATCAGAGAAAGGGAAAAAGATGAGAGATGGAGAAGGGGAGGGTGGAGAGACTGAGAGAGAGAGAGAGAGAGAGAGCAAGCGAGTGCGTAGAGAAGAAAGAAAGTGGGAAGTGGTTTGAATTTGTCGAGCAGCAGGATCTTTGTCATCCTGAAGCCAGGATTGAACCCTTAACCAGCATCAGTGAAACACACAATCTGTCTGTGGTCCCACTGCTACTTGTGGGATCTTGCTGTGTCTGAAGGGACTGAAGGGTCAGTAACAGAATGAAGACACCATTGGCTCAGAGACAGGAGACAGGATAGAGGGTAATGAGGGTTTCAGACTGGAGGGAGCTACAGGCACATACAAGTTGGGAACTGTTTTCAGTAAAAGGCAATTGATCCCAGGTCACTGCAGAGTGTAAGAATCTGATGCTATTCCCTCACTATCCTCCTCCAATCCCTGGGAAGATCTGCTCCCACACCACGTTTCACTGTTGACTGTGTTAGATATTTTGATACGTTGGGGATGGGTGGGGGTGATTTTAAACCTGGGATTTTAAGCTTGCCTTCAAAATGATCTCACTCTCCCTTTCACATGATCTTTACTCTCTTTTATCCCAAGGAACTTTTGTTTGGAAATCTGCAACATGAAGATCCAAAAGGTTCAAGGCCAGGAAAGAACAACATCCAGAGGGGGAGCACGGGCCTGAGGCCTGGTCGACAGGCTGCACACCGTGGGGGCCCACGTGAGTTGTGTGTTTATTTACCCCGAGGTTTAATCTCCTCTGGGGGACCCTGGGTTTTAGGGGCCTCTGGGTAACTGGTTCCTGTCAGATTGCGGCCCTGTCAT
Source organism: Chiloscyllium punctatum (assembly GCF_047496795.1). Classification (NCBI taxonomy): domain Eukaryota; kingdom Metazoa; phylum Chordata; class Chondrichthyes; order Orectolobiformes; family Hemiscylliidae; genus Chiloscyllium; species Chiloscyllium punctatum. The sequence continues at coordinate 37,741,803 of NC_092761.1, read as the reverse complement.
TTTTAAAACAGACTTGAAGTCTGGGATTAAAGTAATTGGGGACTTGCGATTTAAGACAAATATACCAATCCCCAGAAAGTGTCTGACAGACCAGACTCCCCAAAGAGGGAATTAAAACCTTAAATGAGAAACTCCCTCCAAAGACTTGTTCTAATGTCAGAGTAATGTGGGATGTGTACAGGCCTGGGTGATCAAATGTGATAATCACATAAATAAGACACACATTGGTCAGTTCAATTCAATTCCCTGAGTATCAGGGAGGGGATCTCTCTGTCTGTCCGGATGTCTCTCTCTCTCTCTGTCCCCTCTCTCACACCCTCTCCAGCTTTCTTTAGTTGATATTTTAAACAAATAAAACCGTCCCACCACAGCAATGTGACTCATGGGTATTTGAAGAGGGAGAGATGAAAATATTTTGGAGCACAAGGTGATTTGTTTTGAGACAAAGGGGTAAAAGAACACAAGGTACAGACAGAGAGAGAGTGTGGGAAGGAGGGAGGAATAGAGGGATAAGATGGAGAGTGGGGGAAGGGGGAGAAGAGAAAGGGGGGAAGGAGGGGGAGGAGGGAGGGTGGAAAGGAGGGGGAACGGGTGTAAGGAGAGGTGGGGAAGGAGAGGGGGGGAAGGAGAGAGGGTGTGAGGAGAGAGGAGGAAGGAAAGGGGGAAGGAGAGGGGATGAAAGTAGAGATGGGAAGGAGAGGGAGGGAAAGGGGGGAAGGAGAGGGGGAAAGGAGGGTGGACAGAGAGAGTGTGAAAGTAGAGACGGGGTAAGGAAAGGGGGAAGGAGAGGGGGAGGGGGAAGGAGAGAGGGGGTAAGGAGAGGGGGGAGGAAGAGGGGGAAGGGGGCAAAGGTGAGTGGGGGAAAGGGGGGAAGTAGAGGGAGAAGGGGGGGGAAGGAGAGGGGCAAGGAGACGGAGTCAGAGAGTGGAGAGGAGAGATGTCAGAAGGAGTTGGGGGAAGGAGAGTGGGGAATGGAGTGGGAAAGGGGGGAGGGGATGTTGGGGGGGAAGGAAAGAGGGGGAAAGAGTGAGGGAAAGAGTGTGGGAAGGAGAGAGGGGAAGGGTGAAAGGAGAGGGGGTGAAGCAGTGGGGTGGAAGGAGAGGGGGGAAGGGGGGATGGACAGGGAGTGAAAGAGAGGGGGAGGAGGGTTGTCAGAAGGAGATAGAGTGAACGGGGGGGGGCGAAAGAGAGGGCGCAACAAGGAAGAGGGTGGAGAGAGAGGAGAAGCAGTGGGGGATAAGGAGAAATTGGAAAGAAGGGGAAAGGAAAGAGTGGAGAAGGAGAGGGGGGAAGGAAGGGGGGAGGAGAGAGCGGAGAAGGAGAGAGGGGGGAAGGAGAGAAGGGGAGAAGGGGAGAGGAGAAGGCAGGGGAAAGGAGAGAGGGGAGAAGGAGAGGGGGAGAAGAAGTGGAAGAAGGAGAGAGAGGAGAAGGAGAAAGTGATGAAGGTGAGGGGGGAAGGAGAGGGGAAAGCAGAGGGGGGAAGGAGAGGGGGGAGAAGGAGACAGTGGTGAAGGAGAGGATGGAAGGAGAGGTGGGGAAGGAGAGAGGGGAAGGAGAGGGGAGAAGGAAGAGGAAGGAGAGAGGGGAGAAGGAGAGAGGGGAGAAAGAGGTGGGGAAAGGAAGGAAGGGGGAAGGAGTCAGGGTAGAAGGGGAGAGTGGAAGCAAGGGGGAATGGGAGAGGGGGAAGGAGAGAGGGAAGGAGAGAGGGGCGAAGGAGAGAGTGCTGAAGGAGAGGGGAGAAGGAGAGGGGGAAGGTGAGAGGGGAGAAGAAGAGTGTGGTGAAGAAGAGGGGGAAGGAGAGAGTGGTGAAGGAGAGGGGGGAAGGAGAGGTGGGGAAGGAAAGAGGGGAAGGAGAGGGGAGAAGGAAGAGGGAAGGAGAGAGGGGAGAAGGAGAAAGGGGAAGGAAAGGGCAAGGAGAGGGAGAGAAGGAGAGAGGGTAAGGAAGGGGGAAGGATAGAGGGGAGAAAGAGGTGGGGAAAGGAGGGAAGGGGGAAGGAGTCAGGGTAGAAGGGGAGAGTGGAAGCAAGGGGGAATGAGAGAGGGGAAGGAGAGGGGAGAAGGAGAGGAGTGAAGGTGAGGGGTGAAGGAGAGGGGGAAGGAGAGAGGGGAGAAGGAGAGAGGAGAGAAGGAGAGAGTGGTGAAGGAGAGAGTGGTGAAGGAGAGGGGGAAGGTGAAGGGGAAGGAGAAAGGGGAGAAGGAGAGAGTGGTGAAGGTGAGGGGGGGAAGGAGAGGGGGAAGGAGAGAGTGGAGAAGGAGAGGGGGAAGGAAGAAATAAAGAGAGACGGGAAGGAAGGGGGAAGGAGAGAGGGGAGAAGAGGTAGGGAAAGGAAGGAGGGGGAAAGAGACAGGGTAGAATAGGAGAGTGGAAGGAAGGGGGAAGGAGAGAGGGGAAGGAGAGAGGGGAGAAGGAGAGAGTGGTGAAGGAGAGGGGAGAAGGAGAGAGTGGTGACGGGGAGGGGGAAGGAGAGGGGGAAGGAGAGAGGGGAGAAGGAGAGAGTGGTGAAGGGGATGGAGAGAGGAGAGAAGGAAAGAGGGGAAGGAAGGGGGAAGGAGAGAGGGGAGAAGGAGGTAGGGAAAGGAAGGAGAGGGAAAGAGACAGGGTAGAAGAAGAGAGGGGAAGGAGAGAGGGGAGAAGGAGTTAGGGAAAGGAAGGAGAGGGAAAGAGACAGGGTAGAAGAGGAGAGTGGAAGGAAGGGGGAAGGAGAGAGGAGAAGGAGAGAGTGGTGAAGGAGAGGGGAGAAGGAGAGAGTGGTGACGGGGAGGGGGAAGGAGAGGGGGAAGGCGAGAGTGGTGAAGGAGAGGGGGAAGGTGAAGGGGATGGAGAGAGGAGAGAAGGAAAGAGTGGAAGGAAGGCGGAAGGAGAGAGGTGAGAAGGAGAGGGGGGAAGGAGAGGGGGGGAAGGAGAAGGGGGAAGGAGAGAGGTGGGAAGGTGGGAAGGAGAGAGGTGGGAAGGAAAGGGGAAGGAGAGATGGGAGGAGAGAGTGGGAAGGAAATGGGGTAGGAAGGAGAAAGGAGAGACGAGAAGGAAGGGGGAAGGAGAGAGAGGATAAGGAGGGGGAAAGGAATGGGGAAGGAGAGAGGGGAGAAGCAGAGAGAGGGGAAGGGGGAAGGAGAGAGAGGAAAAAAAGGGGAAGGATTGAGGGGAGAAGGAGAGAGGGTGGAAGGAGAGAGTGGGGGAAGGAGAGAGGGGAAGGAAGGGGGAAGGAGAGGCGGGAGAAGGAGAGAGTGGTAAAATAGACGGGGGAAAGGGGGGGGTGGAAGGAGAGAGGGGAAGGAAGGGGGAAGGAGAGAAGGGAGAAGGAGAGAGGCGGGAAGGAGAGATGGGGAAGGAGAGAGGGAGTGGAAGGGGGAAGGAGAGTTGGAGAAGGAGAGAGGCAGGGGAGGGAAGAGGGTAAGGACAGGGGAAGGAGACGTGGAGATGGATAGAGGGGAAGGAAGAGGGAAGGAGAGAGGGGAAGGAGAGAGTGGTGAACGAAAGAGGGGAAGGAAGGGGCAAGGAGAGAGGGGAGAAGGAGGGGGGGAAGGAGACGGGGAAGGTGAGAGGGAAGAAGGAGGGGGGAAAGGAAGGGGGAAGGAGACGGGAGAAGGAGAAAGGGTAAGGAAGGGGGAAGGAGCGAGGGGAGAAGGAGAGGGGAGAAGGAAGGGGGAAGGAGAGGGGAAGGAGAGAGGGGAGAAGGAGAGAGGGGAAAGAAGGGGGGAGGAGAGAGGGGAGAATGAGAGAGTAGTGAAGGAGAGGGGGAAGGAGAGAGGGAAGGAGAGGTGGGGGATGGAGAGAGGGGAGAAGGAGAGATGGTGAAGGTGAGGGGGGAAGGAGAGGGAGAACAGAGAGAGGGGAGAAGGAGAGAGTGGTGAAGGACAGGGTGGAAAGAGAGGGGGAAGGAGGGGGAGAAGGAGAGAGGCGAAGGAAGAAGGAAGGAGAGAGGGGAGAAGGAGAGTGTGGAGAAGGAAGGGGGAAAGAGAGCGAGGAGAAGGAGAAGGGAGAAGGAAGGGGGAGGAAAGAGGGGAGAAGGATAGAGGGGAGAAGGAGAGAGGGGGAAGGGGAGAAGGAGAGAGGGGAGAAAGAGAGAGTGGTTAAGGTGAGGGGGAAGGGGGGAAGAAGAGAGGGAAGAAGGAGAGAGTGGTGAAGGTGATGGGGGAAGGAGAGGGGGGGAAGGAGAGAGTGGTGAAGGAGAGGGGTGAAGGAGAGGGGGAAGGAGAGAAGGGCGAAGGAGAGAGGGGAATGAATGGGGAAAGAGAGAGGGGAGAAGGAGAGGGGAGAAGGAAGGCGGAAGGAGAGAGGGGGATAGGGGGGAAGGAGAGAGAGGAAGAAAAGGGGAAGGAGAGAGGGAAGAAAGATAGAGTGGTGAAGGAGAGGGGGGAAGGTAAGAGGGGAGAAGGAGATAGTGGTGAAGGAGAGGGGGGAAGGAGAGGGAAGGGGAGAGGGGGGAAGGGGAGAGGGGAAGGAAGGGGGAAGGAGAGGCGGGAGAAGGAGAGAGTGGTAAAATAGACGGGGGAAAGAGAGGGGGTGGAAGGAGAGAGGGGAAGGAAGGGGGAAGGAGAGAAGGGAGAAGGAGAGAGGTGGGAAGAAGAGATGGGGAAGGAGAGAGGGAATGGAAGGGGGAAGGAGAGTTGGAGAAGGAGAGAGGCAGGGAGGGAAGAGGGTAAGGACAGGGGAAGGAGACGTGGAGATGGAGAGAGGGGAAGGAAGAGGGCAAGGAGAGAGGGGAAAGAGAAAGTGGTGAAGGAAAGAGGGGAAGGAAGGGGGAAGCAGAGAGGGAATGGAATTTGGAAGGAGAGAGGGGAGAAGGAAAGAGGCAAGAAGGAGGGGGGGAAGGAGAGAGGGGAGAAGGAGAGAGAAAGGAAGGGGGAAGGAGTGATGGGAGAAGGAGAGAGGGGAAGGAAGGGGAAGGAGAGGTGGAGAAAGAGGGAGGGGGGAAGGAGAGAGTGGTGAAGGAAAGAGGGGAAGGAAGGGGCAAGGAGAGAGGGGAGAAGGAGGGGGGGAAGGAGATGGGGAAGGTGAGAGGGAAGAAGGAGGGGGGAAAGGAAGGGGGAAGGAGACAGGGGAGAAGGGGAGAGTGGAAGGAAGGGGGAAGGAGAGAGGTGAGAAGGAGAGAGGGGGGAAGGAGAGGGAGAAGGAGAGAGGGGGGAAGGAGAGGGGGAAGGCGAGAGGGGGGGAGGAGAGGGGGGAAGGCGAGAGGGGGGAAGGTGGGGAAGGAGAGAGGTGGGAAGGAAAGGGGAAGGAGAGATGGGAGGAGAGAGTGGGAAGGAAATGGGGTAGGAAGGAGAAAGGAGAGACGAGAAGGAAGGGGGAAGGAGAGAGAGGATAAGGAGGGGGAAAGGAATGGGGAAGGAGAGAGGGGAGAAGCAGAGAGAGGGGAAGGGGGAAGGAGAGAGAGGAAGAAAAGGGGAAGGATAGAGGGGAGAAGGAGAGAGGGTGGAAGGAGAGAGTGGGGGAAGGAGAGAGGGGGTGGAAGGAGAGAGTGGGGGAAGGAGAGAGGGGAAGGAAGGGGGAAGGAGAGAGGGGAGAAGGAGAAAGGGTAAGGAAGGGGGAAGGAGCGAGGGGAGAAGGAAGGGGAAGGAGAGGGGAAGGAGAGAGGGGAAAGAAGGGGGGAGGAGAGAGGGGAGAATGAGAGAGTAGTGAAGGACAGGGTGGAAAGAGAGGGGGAAGGAGGGGGAGAAGGAGAGAGGGGAAGGAAGAAGGAAGGAGAGGGGGAGAAGGAGAGTGTGGAGAAGGAAGGGGGAAAGAGCGAGGAGAAGGAGAAGGGAGAAGGAAGGGGGAGGAAAGAGGGGGGAAGGATAGAGGGGAGAAGGAGAGAGGGGGAAGGGGAGAAGGAGAGAGGGGAGAAAGAGAGAGTGGTTAAGGTGAGGGGGAAGGGGGGAAGAAGAGAGGGAAGAAGGAGAGAGTGGTGAAGGTGATGGGGGAAGGAGAGGGGGGGGAAGGAGAGAGTGGTGAAGGAGAGGGGTGAAGGAGAGGGGGAAAGAGAGAGGGAGGTAGGAGAGGGGAAAGGAGAGAAGGGCGAAGGAGAGAGGGGAATGAATGGGAAAAGAGAGAGGGGAGAAGGAGAGGGGAGAAGGAAGGCGGAAGGAGAGAGGGGGATAGGGGGGAAGGAGAGAGAGGAAGAAAAGGGGAAGGAGAGAGGGAAGAAAGATAGAGTGGTGAAGGAGAGGGGGGAAGGTAAGAGGGGAGAAGGAGATAGTGGTGAAGGAGAGGGGGGAAGGAGAGGGGAGGGGAGAGTGGGGAAGGGGAGAGGGGAAGGAAGGGGGAAGGAGAGAAGGGAGAAGGTGAGAGGCGGGGAGGAAAGAGGGTAAGGACAGGGGAAGGAGACGTGGAGATGGAGAGAGGGGAAGGAAGAGGGAAGGAGAGAGGGGAGAAGGTGAGGGGGAAAGGAGAGTGTGGTGAAGGAAAGAGGGGAAGGAAGGGGGAAGCAGAGAGGAGAGAAGGAGAGAGGGAATGGAAGATGGAAGGAGAGGGGGAGAAGGAAAGAGGCGGGAAGGAGAGATGGGGGAAGGAGAGAGGGGAGGGAAGGGGGAAGGAGAGAGGGGAGAAGGATAGGCGAAGGAACGGGGAAGGAGTGATGGGAGAAGGAGAGAGAGGAAGTAAGGGGAAGGAGCAGTGGAGAAAGAGAGAGGGTGGAAGGAGAGAGGGGAAGGAAGGGGGAAGGAGAGAGGGGAGAAGGAGAGAGGTGGGAAGCAGAGATGGGGGAAGGAGAGAGGGGATGGAAGGGGGAAGGAGAGGCGGGGAGGAAAGAGGGTAAGGACAGGGGAAGGAGAGGTGGAGATGGAGAGCGGGGAAGGAAGAAGGAAGGAGAGAGGGGAGAAGGCGAGGGGGGAAGGAAAGAGGGGAAGGAAGGGGGAAGCAGAGAGGGGAGAAGGAGAGAGGGAATGTAAGATGGAAGGAGAGTGGGGAGAAGGAGAAGGGAAGGGAAGGAAGGGGAAGGAGAGGTGGAGAAAGAGGGGGGGGGAAGGAGAGAATGGTGAAGGAAAGAGTGGAAGGAAGGGGCAAGGAGAGAGGGGAGAAGGAGAGGGGGGAGGAGATGGGGAAGGTGAGACGGAAGAAGGAGGGGGGAAAGGAAGGGGGAAGGAGAAAGGGTAAGGAAGGGGGAAGGAGCGAGGGGAGAAGGAGAGGGGAGAAGGAAGGGGGAAGGAGAGGGGAAGCAGAGAGGGGAGAAGGAGAGAGGGGAAAGAAGGGGGAAGGAGAGAAGGGAGAAGGAGAGGGGGAGGCGAGGGGGAAGGAGAGAGGGGAGAAGGAAATAATGATGAAGGTGAGGGGGGAAGGAAGGGGGAAGGAGAGAGTGGGAAAGGCGAGATGGGGTAAGGAGAGAGGGGAAGGAAGGGGGAAGAAGAGTTGGAGAAGAAGAGAGGGGAGAAGGAAAGATGGGAAAGAGTGAGGAAGGAGAGAAGGAAAAAGGAGAGGGGGAAGGTACGGGGAAGGAGAGAGGGGCGAAGGAGAGAGATGGGGGAAGGAGAGATGGGGGGGAAGGAGAGAAAAGAAGGAAGGGGGAAGGAGAGAGGCGAGAAGGAAGAGGGGACGAGAGGGTGTAGAAGGAGAGTGGGGAGAAGGAGAGGGGGCAGGAGAGGGGAAAGGAGAGAGGGGAAAAAGAGAGAGGAGGAGGAAGGGGGAAGGAGAGAGGGGAAGGAAGGGCGTGGAGAGAGGGGAGAAGGAGAGGGGATAAGGAGAAAGTGGAAGGAAGGGGAAAGGAAAAAGTGGAGAAGGAGAGAGGGGAAGGAAGGGGGGAGGAGAGAGGGGAAACAGAAAGAGGGGAAGGGAGTGGGAAGGAGAGAGGGGTGAAGGAGAGAAGTGGGGAAGGAGAGAGGGGAAGGCAGGGAGAGGAGAGAGGGGAGAAGCAGAGAGACGGGTAGGAGAGAGGGGGAAAGGAGAGGGGGAGGAGAGGGGGGAGAAGGAGAGAGAGGAAAGGATATGGGGAAGGAAGGGGGAAGGAGAGAGAGGAGAAGGAGAGGGGGGGAAAGAGAGATGGGGTAAGGAGAGAGGGAAAGAAAGGGGGAAGTAGAGGTGGAGAAAGAGAGAGGGGGGATGGAGAGAGAGAGGAAGGGGAGGGGGGAGGAGGGGGGAAGGAGAGTGGTGAAGGAAGGGAGAGGAGAGAGAGGAGAAGGAGAGGGAAAAAGAGGGGGGAAGGAGAAGGGGGAGAAGTAGGAGTAAGAAGGGAGTGGGGGAAGGAGAGAAGGGAAGGGAAGGGGGAAAGAGGTGGAGAAAGAGAGGGGGGGAAGGAGAGAGTGGGGAAGGAGAGGGTGTAGGAGGGGGGAAGGAGAGAGGGTAGAAGGAGAGAGGGGAAAGGAAGGAAGGTGGAAGGAGACAAGGGAGAAGGGGAGAGTGGAAGGAAGGAGAGGAGAGAAGAGAGGGGGTAGAAGGAAGGGGGAAAGAGAGAGAGAGGAAGGGGGAAAGAGAGAGAGGAGAAGGGAGAAGGAAGGGGGAAGGAGAAAGGGGAGAAGGAGAAAGTGGAGAAGGAGAGAGGGGAAGGAGAGGGGGAAGAAAAGGTGGGGAAGGATTGAGGGGAGAAGGAGAGAGTGGTGAAGGAGAGGGAGAAGGTGAAGGGGAAGGAGAGAGTGGTGAAGGTGAGGGGGGAAGGAGGGAGGGGAGAAGGAGAGAGTGGTGAAGGAGAGAGGGGAATGAATGGGGAAAGAGAGAGGGGAGAAGGAGAGGGGAGAAGGAAGGCAGAAGGAGAGAGGGGAGAAGGAGAGAGAGGGATGGGGGGAAGGAGAGAGAGGAAGAAAAGGGGAAGGAGAGATGGGAGAAAGATAGAGTGGTGAAGGAGAGGGGGGAAGGTGAGAGGGCAGAAGGAGATAGTGGTGAAGGAGTGGGGAGGGGAGAGGGGGAAGGGGAGAGGAGAAGGTAGGGGGAAGGAGAGAAGGGAGAAGGAGAGAGGCGGGGAGGAATGAGGGTAAGGACAGGGGAAGGAGAGGTGGAGATGGAGAGAGGGGAAGGAAGAGGGAAGGAGAGGGGGAGAAGGAGAAGGTGGAAGAAGAGAGTGGTGAAGGAAAGAGGGGAAGGAAGGGGGAAGCAGAGAGGAGAGAAGGAGAGAGGGGAAGGAAGATGGAAGGAGAGAGGGGAGAAGGAAAGAGGCGAGAAGGTGGGGGGAAGGAGAGAGGGGAGAAGGAGAGGGGAAGGAACGGGGAAGGAGTGATGGGAGAAGGAGAGAGAGGCAGTAAGGGGAAGGAGCAGTGGAGAAATAGAGAGGGTGAAGGAGAGAGTGGGGGAAGGAGAGAGGGGAAGGAAGGGGGAAGGAGAGAGGGGAAGGGAGTGGGAAGGAGAGAGGGGAGAAGGAGAGAAGTGGGAAAGGAGAGAGGGGAAGGCAGGGAAAGGAGAGAGGGAAGAAGCAGAGAGAGGGGTAGGAGAGAGAAAAAGGAAGGGGGAAGGAGAGAGGGGGGAAGGAGAGAGGGGAGAAGGAGTGGGGGAGGAGTGGGGGAGAAGGAGAGAGAGAAAAGGATAGGGGGAAGGAGAGAGAGGAGAAGGAGAGGGGGGGAAGAGAGATGGGGTAAGGAGAGAGGAGAAGAAAGGGGGAAGTAGAGGTGGAGAAAGAGAGAGGGGGAAGGAGAGAGAGAGGAAGGAGAGGGCGGAGGAGGGGGGAAGGAGAGTAGGGAAGGAAGGGGGAGGAGAGAGAGGAGAAAGAGAGGGGGAAGGAGAAGGGGAGAAGGAGGGGGGAAGAAGGGAGTGGGGGAAGGAGAGAAGGGAAGTGGGAAAGAGGTGGAGAAAGAGAGGGGGAGAAGGAGAGAGTGGGGAAGGAGAGGGGGTAGGAGGGGGGAAGGAGAGAGGGTAGAAGGAGAGAGGGGAAGGAAGGGGGAGGAGAGAGAGGGGAAGGAGAGGGAGAAGGAGAGAGAGGAGAAGGGGAGAGGAGGGAATGGGGGAAGGAGAGAAGGGAAGGGGGAAAGAGAGAGTGAGAAGGAGGGGGAGAAGGAAGGGGGAAGTATAGGGAATGGAAGGTGGGAAGGAGAGAGGGGAGAAGGAGAGACTGGTGAAGGAGAGAGGGGAAGGAGAGAGGGGAGGAGGAAGGGGGAAAGAGAGAGGGCTGAAGGAGAGAGGGGAAGGACGGGGGAAGGAGAGGAGGAGAAGGAGAGAGGGGAAGGAAGGGGGGAGGAGAGGGGGAGGAGGGGGAGACGGAAGGAATAACGAGAGACGGGAAGGAAGGGGGAAGGAGACAGGGGAGAAGGAGGTGGGGAAAGGAAGGAAGGTGGAATGAGAAAAGGGAGAAGGGGAGAGTGGAAGGAAGGAGGAAGGAGAGAAGGGAGAAGAAGAGTGGGGAGAAGGAAGGAGGAAAGAGAGAGAGGAGAGGAGAAGGGAGAAGGAAGGGGGAAGGAGAAAGGGGAGAAGGAGAAAGCAGAGAAGGAGAGGGGGAAGGAGAGAGGGGAGAAGGAGAGAGGGGAGAAGGAGGGAGGGGGAAGGGGGGAAGGAGAGAGGGGAGAAAGAGAGAGTGGTGAAGGTGAGGGGGGAAGGAGAGAGGGGAGAAGGAGAGAGTGCTGAAGGCGAGGTGGGAAGAAGAGGGGGGAAGGAGAAAGTGGTGTAGGAGTGGGCGGAAGGAGAGAGGGAGGTAGGAGAGGGCGAAGGAGAAAAGGGCAAAAGAGACAGGGGAATGAATGGGGAAAGAGAGAGGGGAGAAGGAAGGCGGAAGGAGAGAGGGGAGAAGGAGAGAGGTGAGAAGGAAAGAGGGGGGAAGGAAGAGGGAAGGAGAGAGGGGGGAAGGAGAGAGTGGTGAAGGAAAGAGGGGAAGGAAGAGGGAAGCAGACAGGGGAGAAGGAGAGAGGGAATGGAAGATGGAAGGAGAGAGGGGAGAAGGAAAGAGGCGAGAAGGAGGGGGGAAGGAGAGGGGAAGGAAGGGGGAAGGAGTGATGGGAGAAGGAGAGAGGGGAAGGAAGGGGAAGGAGAGGTGGAGAAAGAGGGAGGGTGGAAGGAGAGAGTTGTGAAGGAAAGAGGGGAAGGAATAGGCAAGGAGAGAGGGAGGAAGGAGACGGGGAAGGTGAGAGGGAAGAAGGCGGGGGGAAAGGAAGGGGGAAGGAGACAGGGGAGAAGGGGAGAGTGGAAGGAAGGGGGAAGGAGAGAGGGGAGAAGGAGAAAGGGTAAGGAAGGGGGAAGGAGCGAGGGGAGAAGGAGAGAGGGGAGAAGGAGAGAGGGAATGGAAGATGGAAGGAGAGAGGGCAGAAGGAAGGAGGCGAGAAGGAGGGGGAAGGAGAGATGGGAGAAGGAGAGAGAGGAAGTAAGGGGAAGGAGAGAGAGGGGAAGGAGAGGGAGAAGGAGAGAGAGGAGAAGTGGGGAGGAGGGAATGGGGGAAGGAGAGAAGGGAAGGGGGAAAGAGAGAGTGAGAAGGAGGGGGAGAAGGAAGGGGGGAAGTATAGGGAATGGAAGGTGGGAAGGAGAGAGGGGAGAAGGAGAGACTGGTGAAGGAGAGAGGGGAAGGAGAGAGGGGAGGAGGAAGGGGGAAAGAGAGAGGGCTGAAGGAGAGAGTGGTGAAGGAGAGAGGGGAAGGATGGGGGAAGGAGAGGAGGAGAAGGAGAGAGGGGAAGGAAGGGGGGAGGAGAGGGGGAGGAGGGGGAGACGGAAGGAATAACGAGAGACGGGAAGGAAGGGGGAAGGAGACAGGGTAGAAGGAGGTGGGGAAAGGAAGGAAGGCGGAATGAGAAAAGGGAGAAGGGGAGAGTGGAAGGAAGGAGGAAGGAGAGAGGGGAGAAGAAGAGTGGGGAGAAGGAAGGAGGAAAGAGAGAGAGGAAAGGAGAAGGGAGAAGGAAGGGGGAAGGAGAAAGGGGAGAAGGAGAAAGCAGAGAAGGAGAGGGGGAAGGAAGGGGAAGGAGAGAGGGGAGAAGGAGAGAGGGGAGAAGGAGGGAGGGGGAAGGGGGGAAGGAGAGAGGGGAGAAAGAGAGAGTGGTGAAGGTGAGGGGGGAAGGAGAGAGGGGAGAAGGAGAGAGTGCTGAAGGCGAGGTGGGAAGAAGAGGGGGGAAGGAGAGAGTGGTGAAGGAGTGGGCGGAAGGAGAGAGGGAGGTAGGAGAGGGCAAAAGAGACAGGGGAATGAATAGGGAAAGAGAGAGGGGAGAAGGAAGGCGGAAGGAGAGAGGGGAGAAGGAGAGAGGTGAGAAGGAAAGAGGGGGGAAGGTGGGGAAGGAGAGAGGGAGGAAGGAAAGGGGAAGGAGAGATGGGAGGAGAGAGGGGATGAAGGCAATGGGTCACGAAGGAGAAAGGAGAGACGAGAAGGAAGGGGGAAGGAGAGAGGGGAGAAGGAGAGAGGGGAGAAGGAGAGGGGGGGAAGGAGGGGGAAGGAGAGAGGGGAGAATGAGAGAATGGTGAAGGAGAGGGGGGAAGGAGAGGGGGGAAGGAGAGAGGGGAGAAGGAGAGAGTAGTGAAGGTGAGGGGGGGAAGGAGAGGGGGAAGACAGACGGGGGAAGGAGAGAGGGGAGAAGGACAGAGTGGTGAAGGAGAGGATGGAAGGATAGGGGGAAGGAGAGGTGGGGAAGGAGAGAGGGGAAGGAGAGGGGAAGGAGAGAGGGGAGAAGGAGAGAGTAGTGAAGGTGAGGGGGGGAAGGAGAGGGGCAAGAGAGACGGGGGAAGGAGAGAGGGGAGAAGGAGAGAGTGGTGAAGGAGAGGGTGGAAGGAGATGGGGAAGGAGGGGGAGAAGGAGAGAGGGGAAGGAAGGAGGAAAGAGAGAGAGAGGGGATAAGGAAGGGGGAAGCAGGAGCAAGGAAAGGGGAAGGAGAGAGGGCTGAAGGAGAGAGTGGTGAAGGAGAGAGGGCAAGGAGGGGAGAAGGAGAGAGGGGAAGGAAGGGGGGATGAAAGAGGGGACAAGGGGAGAGTGGAAGGAAGGAGGAAGGAGAGAGGGGAGAAGGAGAGTGGAGAGAAGGAAGGGGGAAAGAGAGAGAGGAGAAGGAGAAGGGAGAAGGAAGGGGGAAGGAGAAAGGTGAGAAGGAGAGAGCGGAGAAGGGGAGGGGGAAGGGAGGGGGAGGAGAGAGGATAGAAGGAGAGAGGGGAGAGGGGGGAAAGGGGGAAGGAGAGAGGGGAGAAAGAGAGAGTGGTGAAGGTAAGGGGGGAAGGGAGGAAGGAGAGAGGGGAGAAAGAGAGAGTGGTGAAGGTGAGGGGGGAAGGAGAGAGGGGATGGAAGTGGGAAGGAGAGGTGGAGGAGGAGAGAGAGACGGGGAGGGAGAGATGGGGGAAGGAGAGAGGGGATGGAAGGGGGAAGGAGAGGTGGAGGAGGAGAGAGGCGGGGAGGGAAGAGGGTAAGGACAGGGGAAGGAGAGGTGGAGATGGAGAGAGGGGAAGGAAGAGGGAAGGAGAGAGGGAAGAAGGAGAGGAGGAAAGAAGAGAGTGGTGAAGGAAAGAGGGGAAGGAAGGGGGAAGCAGAGAGGAGAGGGGAAGGGACGGAAGGGGGAAGGAGTGATGTGAGTAGGAGAGAGGGGAAGGAAGGTGGAAGGAGCGAGGGGAGAAGGAGAGGGGGGAAGGAGGGGGAAGGAGAGAGGGGAAAGAAGGGGGAAGGAGAGAGGGGAGAATGAGAGAGTGGTGAAGGAGAGGGGGAAGGAGGGGGGAAGGAGAGGGGGGAAGGAGAGAGGGGAGAAGGAGAGAGTGATGAAGGAGAGGGAGAAGGTGAAGGGGAAGGAGAGAGGGGAGAAAGAGAGAGTGGTGAAGGTGAGGGGGGAAGGAGAGGGGGACGGAGAGAGGGGAGAAAGAGACGGGGGGAAGGAGAGAGGAGAGAAGGAGAGAGTAGTGAAGGTGAGGGGGGGAAGGAGAGGGGGAAGACAGACCTGGGAAGGAGAGAGGGGAGAATGAGAGAGTGGTGCAGGAGAGGGAGAAGGTGAAGGGGAAGGAGAGAGGGGAGAAGGAAAGTGTGGTGACGGTGAGCGGGGAAGGAGAGGGGGAGAAGGAGAGAGTGGTGAAGGTGAGGGGGGGAAGGAGAGGGGGAAGAGAGACAGGGGAAGCCGAGAGGCGAGAAGGAGAGAGTGGTGAAGGAGAGGGTGGAAGGAGACGGGGAAGGAAGGGGAGAGAAGGAGAGAGTAGTGAAGGTGACGGGGGGAAGGAGAGGGGCAAGAGAGATGGGGGAAGGAGAGAGGGGAGAAGGAGAGAGTGGTGAAGGAGAGGGTGGAAGGAAGGAGGAAGGAGAGAGGGGAGAAGGAGAGAGTGGTGAAGGAGAGGGTGGAAGGAAGGAGGAAGGAGAGAGGGGAGAAGGAGACTGGGGAGAAGGAAGGGGGAAAGAGAGAGAGGAGAAGGAGAGAGCGGAGAAGGAGAGGGGGAAGGGAGGGGGAGGAGAGAGGGGAGAAGGAGAGAGGTGAGAGGGAGGAAGGGGGCAAGGAGAGAGGGGAGAAAGAGAGAGTGGTGAAGGTGAGGGGGGGAGGAGAGAGGGGAGAAAGAGAGAGTGGTGAAGGAGAGGACGGAAGGAGAGGGCGAAGGAGAGAGGGCGAAGGAGAGAGGGGAATGAATGGGGAAAGATAGAGGGGAGAAGGAGAGGGGAGAAGGAAGGTGGAAGGAGAGAGGGGGGAAGGAGAGGGGGAAGGAGAGAGGGGGGATGGTGCGGAAGTAGAGAGGGGAGAAGGATAGAGTGGTGAAGGAGAGGGGGGAAGGTGAGATGGGAGAAGGAGAGGGGGGAAGGAGAGAGTGGGGGAAAGAAATGGGGTAGGAAGGAGAAAGGAGAGACGAGAAGGAAGGGGGAAGGAGAGGGGGGAAGGAAAGAGAGGAGAAGGAGGGGGGAAAGGAAGGGGGAAGGAGAGAGGGGAGATGGAGAGAGGGGGGAAGGAGAGAGTGGGGGAAGGAGAGAGGGGAAGGAAGGGGGAAGGAGAGAGTGGAGAAGGAGAGTGTGGTGAAGGAGAGGGGGGAAGGAGAAGGGAAGGAGCGGGGAAGGAAATAAGGGAGAAGGAGAGATGCGGGAAGGAGCGATGGGGGAAGGAGAGAGGGGATGGAAGGGGGAAGGAGAGGTGGAGAAGGAGAGAGGCGGGGAGGGAAGAGGGTAAGGACAGGGGAAGGAGAGGTAGAGATGGAGAGAGGGGAAGGAAGAGGGAAGGAGAGAGGTGAGAAGGAGAGGGGGGAAGGAGAGAGTGGTGAAGGAAAGAGGGGAAGGAAGGGGGAAGCAGACAGGGGAGAAGGAGAGAGGGAATGGAAGATGGAAGGAGAGAGGGGAGAAGGAAAGAGACGAGAAGGAGGGGGGAAGGAGAGGGGAAGGAAGGGGGAAGGAGTGATGGGAGAAGGAGAGAGGGGAAGGAAGGGGAAGGAGAGGTGGAGAAAGAGGGAGGGTGGAAGGAGAGAGTTGTGAAGGAAAGAGGAGAAGGAAGGGGCAAGGAGAGAGGGAGGAAGGAGACAGGGAAGGTGAGAGGGAAGAAGGCGGGGGGAAAGGAAGGGGGAAGGAGACAGTGGAGAAGGGGAGAGTGGAAGGAAGGGGGAAGGAGAGAGGGGAGAAGGAGAAAGGGTAAGGAAGGGGGAAGGAGTGAGGGGAGAAGGAGAGAGGGAATGGAAGATGGAAGGAGAGAGGGCAGAAGGAAGGAGGCGAGAAGGAGGGGGAAGGAGAGAGGGGAGAAGGAGAGAGAGGAAGTAAGGGGAAGGAGAGAGAAGGGAAGGAGAGGGAGAAGGAGAGAGAGGAGAAGTGGGGAGGAGGGAATGGGGGAAGGAGAGAAGGGAAGGGGGAAAGAGAGAGTGAGAAGGAGGGGGAGAAGGAAGGGGGAAGTATAGGGAATGGAAGGTGGGAAGGAGAGAGGGGAGAAGGTGAGACTGGTGAAGGAGAGAGGGGAAGGAGAGAGGGGAGGAGGAAGGGGGAAAGAGAGAGGGCTGAAGGAGAGAGTGGTGAAGGAGAGGGGAAGAACGGGGGAAGGAGAGGAGGAGAAGGAGAGAGGGGAAGGAAGGGGGGAGGAGAGGGGGAGGAGGGGGAGACGGAAGGAATAACGAGAGACGGGAAGGAAGGGGGAAGGAGACAGGGTAGAAGGAGGTGGGGAAAGGAAGGAAGGCGGAATGAGAAAAGGGAGAAGGGGGAGAGTGGAAGGAAGGAGGAAGGAGAGAGGGGAGAAGGAAAGAGCGGAGAAGGAGAGCGGGGAAGGAAGGTGGGAGGAGAGAGGGGAGAAGGAGAGGGGGAAAAAAAGGAAGGTGGAAGGAGACAGGGGAGAAGAGGAGAGTGGAAGGACGGAGGAAGGAGAGAGGGGAGAAGGAAGGGGGAAAGAGAGAGAGGAAGGGGGAAGGAGAAAGGGGAGAAGGAGAAAGCAGAGAAGGAGAGGGGGAAGGAAGGGGAAGGAGAGAGGGGAGAAGGAGAGAGGGGAGAAGGAGGGAGGGGGAAGGGGGGAAGGAGAGAGGGGAGAAGGAGAGAGTGCTGAAGGCGAGGTGGGAAGAAGAGGGGGGAAGGAGAGAGTGGTGAAGGAGTGGGCGGAAGGAGAGAGGGAGGTAGGAGAGGGCGATGGAGAAAAGGGCAAAGGAGACGGGAATGAATGGGGAAAGAGAGAGGGGAGAAGGAAGGCGGAAGGAGAGAGGGGAGAAGGAGAGAGGTGAGAAGGAAAGAGGGGGGAAGGTGGGGAAGGAGAGAGGGAGGAAGGAAAGGGGAAGGAGAGATGGGAGGAGAGAGGGGATGAAGGCAATGGGTCACGAAGGAGAAAGGAGAGACGAGAAGGAAGGGGGAAGGTGAGAGGGGAGAAGGAGAGAGGGGAGAAGGAGAGGGAGAAGGAGGGGGGGAAGGAGAGAGGGGAAGGAAGGGGGAAGGAGAGAAGGGAGAAGGAAAGAGGCGGGAGGGAGAGATGGGGGAAGGAGAGAGGGGATGGAAGGGGGAAGGAGAGGTGGAGGAGGAGAGAGGCGGGGAGGAAAGAGAGTAAGGACAGGGAAGGAGAGGTGGAGATGGAGAGAGGGGAAGGAAGAGGGAAGGAGAGAGGGGAGAAGGACAGGGGGGGGGGGAAGGAGAGAGTGGTGAAGGAAAGAGGGGAAGGAAGAGGGAAGCAGAGAGGGGAGGAGAAGGGACGGAAGGGGGAAGGAGTGATGTGAGAAGGAGAGAGGGGAAGGAAGGTGGAAGGAGCGAGGGGAGAAGGAGAGGGGGGAAGGAGGGGGAAGGAGAGAGGGGAGAATGAGAGAATGGTGAAGGAGAGGGGGGAAGGAGGGAGAAGGAGAGAGGTGAGAGGGAGGAAGGGGGCAAGGAGAGAGGGGAGAAAGAGAGAGTGGTGAAGGTGAGGGGGGAAGGAGAGGGCGAAGGAGAGAGGGCGAAGGAGAGAGGGGAATGAATGGGGAAAGATGGAGGGGAGAAGGAAGGTGGAAGGAGAGAGGGGAGAAGGAGAGATGGGGGAAGGAGAGGGGGAAGGAGAGAGGGGGGATGGAGAGAGGGGGGATGGTGCGGAAGGAGGGAGGGGGGAAGGAAAGTGGAAGTAGAGAGGGGAGAAGGATAGAGTGGTGAAGGAGAGGGGGGAAGGTGAGATGGGGGAAGGAGAGGGGGGAAGGAGAGAGTGGGGGAAAGAAATGGGGTAGGAAGGAGAAAGGAGAGACGAGAAGGAAGGGGAAGGAGAGGGGGGAAGGAAATAGAGGAGAAGGAGGGGGGAAAGGAAGGGGGAATGAGAGAGGGGAGATGGAGAGAGGGGGGAAGGAGAGAGTGGGGGAAGGAGAGAGGGGAAGGAAGGGGGAAGGAGAGAGTGGAGAAGGAGAGTGTGGTGAAGGAGAGGGGGGAAGGAGAAGGGGAAGGAGGGGGGAAGGAAATAAGGGAGAAGGAGAGATGCGGGAAGGAGAGATGGGGGAAGGAGAGGTGGAGAAGGAGAGAGGAGGGGAGGGAAGAGGGTAAGGACAGGGGAAGGAGAGGTAGAGATGGAGAGAGGGGAAGGAAGAGGGAAGGAGAGAGGTGAGAAGGAGAGGGGGGAAGGAGAGAGTGGTGAAGGAAAGAGGGGAAGGAAGGGGGAAGCAGACAGGGGAGAAGGAGAGAGGGAATGGAAGATGGAAGGAGAGAGGGGAGAAGGAAAGAGGCGAGAAGGAGGGGGGAAGGAGAGGGGAAGGAAGGGGGAAGGAGTGATGGGAGAAGGAGAGAGGGGAAGGAAGGGGAAGGAGAGGTGGAGAAAGAGGGAGGGTGGAAGGAGAGAGTTGTGAAGGAAAGAGGGGAAGGAAGGGGCAAGGAGAGAGGGAGGAAGGAGACGGGGAAGGTGAGAGGGAAGAAGGCGGGGGGAAAGGAAGGGGGAAGGAGACAGGGGAGAAGGGGAGAGTGGAAGGAAGGGGGAAGGAGAGAGGGGAGAAGGAGAAAGGGTAAGGAACGGGGAAGGAGCGAGGGGAGTAGGAGAGGGGGGAAGGAGAGAGGGGAGAAGGAGAGCGGGGAAAGAAGGGGGAAGGAGAGAAGGGAGAAGGAGAAAGGGGAGAAGGAGAGGGGGAGGAGAGGGGGAAGGAGAGAGGGGAGAAGGAAAGGGAAAAAGAGGGGGGAAGAAGGGAGTGGGGGAAGGAGAGAAGGGAAGGGGGAAAGAGGTGGAGAAAGAGAGGGGGGAAGGAGAGAGTAGGGAAGAAGAGGGGGTAGGAGGGGGGAAGGAGAGAGGGTAGAAAGAGAGAGGGGAAGGAAGGGGTAGGAGAGAGAGAGGAGAAGGAGAAGGGGGAAGGAGAGGGAGAAGGAGAGAGAGGAGAAGGGGGAGGAGGGAATGGGGGAAGGAGAGGGAGAAGGAGAGAGGGGAGAAGGGGGGAGGAAGGAATGGGGAAGGAGAGAAAGGAAGGGGGAAAGAGAGAGTGGAGAAGGAGAGAGTGGTGAAGGAGAGAAGGGAAGGTGATGGGGAAGGACAGAGGGGAGAAGGAGAGGGGAGGAGGAAGGTGGAAGGAGAGAGGGCTGAAGGAGAGAGTGGTGAAGGAGAGAGGGGAAGGAAGGGAGAAGGAGAGGAGGAGAAGGAGAGTGGGGAAGGAAGGGGGGAGGAGAGACGGGAGGAGGGGGGGACGGAAGGAATAACGAGTGACGGGATGGAAGGGGGAAGGAGACAGGGGAAAAGGAGGTGGGGAAAGGAAGGAAGGTGGAAGGAGACAAGGGAGAAGGGGAGAGTGGAAGGAAGGAGGAAGGAGAGAGGGGAGAAGGAGAGGGGGGAGAAGGAAGGGGGAAAGAGAGAGAGGAGAAGGAGAAGGGAGAAGGAAGGGAGAAGGAGAAAGTGGAGAAGGCAAGGGGGGAAGGAGAGAATGGCGAAGGAGAGAGGGGAATGAATGGGGAAAGAGAGAGGGGAGAAGGAGAGGGGAGAAGGAGAGAGGGAATGGAAGATGGAAGGAGAGAGGGGAGAAGGAAAGAGGCGAGAGGGAGGGGGGAAGGAGAGAGGGGAGATGGAGAGGGGAAGGAAGGGGAAGGAGAGGTGGATAAAGAGGGAGGGGGGAAGGAGAGAATGGTGAAGGAAAGAGGGGAAGGAATGGGCAAGGAGAGAGGGGAGAAGGAGAGGGGGGAAGGAGACGGGGAAGGTGAGAGGGAAGAAGGAGGGCGGAAGGAAGGGGGAAGGAGACAGGGGAGAAGGGGAGAGTGGAAGGAACGGGGAAGGAGCGAGGGGAGTAGGATAGGGGAGAAGGAAGGGGGAAGGTACGGGTAAGGAGCGAGGGGAGTAGGAGAGGGGAGAAGGAAGGGGGAAGGAGAGGGGAAGGAGAGAGGGGAGAAGGAGAGCGGGGAGAGAAGGGAGAAGGATAAAGGGGAGAAGGAGAGGGGGAGGAGAGGGGGAAGGAGAGAGGGGAGAAGGAAATAATGATGAAGGTGAGGGGGGAAGGAGAGGGGGAAGGAAGGGGGAAGGAGAGAGTGGGTAAGGAGAGAGGGGAAGGAAGGGGGAAGAAGAGTTGGAAAAGAAGAGAGGGGAGAAGGAAAGATGGGTAAGAGTAGGGAAGGAGAGAGGGGGAAGGTAGGGGGAATGAGAGAGGGGCGAAGGAGAGAGATGGGGGAAGGAGACATGGGGGGGAAGGAGAGAAAAGAAGGAAGGGGGAAGGAGAGAGGCGAGAAAGAGAGGGGAAGGAAGAGGGGACGAGAGGGTGTAGAAGGAGAGTGGGGAGAAGGAGAGGTGGGAGGAGAGGGGGAAGGATAGAGGGGTGAAAGATTGAGGGGAGAAGGAGAGAGTGGTGAAGGTGAGGGGGAAGGAGAGGTGGGGAAGGATTGAGGGGAGAAGGAGAGAGTGGTGAAGTTGAGGGGGGAAGGAGACGGGGAAGAAGGAGAGAAGGAGAGAGTAGTGAAGGTGAGGGGGGGAAGGAGAGGGGGAAGAGAGACGGGGGAAGGAGAGAAGGGAGATTGAGAGAGTCGTGAAGGAGAGGGTGGAAGGAGACCGGGAAGGAGGGGGAGAAGGAGAGAGGGGAAGGAAGGGGGAAAGAGTGAGGGAATAAGGAGAGGGGAGTAGGAAGGGGGAAGGAGAGAGGGGAGTAGGAAGGGGGAAGGAGAGAGGGGAGAAGGAGAGTGGTGAAGGAGAGGGGGAAGGAGAGGTGGGGAAGGATTGAGGGGAGAAGGAGAGAGTGGTGAAGGTGAGGGGGGAAGGAGAGTGGGGAAGGAGGGGGGGGAAGGATTGAGGGGAGAAGGAGAGAGTGGTGAAGGTGAGGGGGGAAATGAGAGGGGGAAGGAGAGTTGGGGAAGGATTGAGGGGAGAAGGAGAGAGTGGTGAAGTTGAGGGGGGAAGTAGACGGGGAAGAAGGAGAGAAGGAGAGAGTAATGAAGGTGAGGGGGGGAAGGAGACAAGGGAGATTGAGAGAGTCGTGAAGGAGAGGGTGGAAGGAGACCGGGAAGGAGGCGGAGAAGGAGAGAGGCGAAGGAAGGAGGAAAGAGTGAGGGAATAAGGAGAGGGGAGTAGGAAGGGGGAAGGAGAGAGGGGAGAAGGAGAGAGGGCAGAATGAGAGAGTGGTGAAGGAGAGGGGGAAGGAGAGGTGGGGAAGGATTGAGGGGAGAAGGAGAGAGTGGTGAAGTTGAGGGGGGAAGGAGAGTGGGGAAGGAGAGAGGGGAGAAGGAGAGAGTGGTGAAGGAGACGGGGAAGAAGAATGGAGAGAAGGATAGAGTAGTGAAGGTGAGGGGGGGAAGGAGAGGGGGAAGAGAGACGGGGGAAGGAGAGAGTGGAGAAGGAGAGAGTGGTGAAGGAGGGGGTGGAAGGAGACCGGGAAGGAGGGGGAGAAGGAGAGAGGCAAAGGAAGGGGGAAAGAGTGGGGGGATAAGGAGAGGGGAGAAGGAAGGGGGGAGGAGAGAGGGGAGAAGGAGAGAGTGGTGAAGGAGAGGGGGAAGGAGAGGGGAAGGAGAAAGGGGGGGAAGGAGGAGCAAGGAAGGGGACGGAGAGAGGGGAGAAGGAGAGGGGGAGAAGGAAGGAACAACAAGAGACGGGAAGGAAGGGGGAAGGAGACAGGGGAGAAGGAGGTGGGGAAAGGAAGGAAGGTGGAAGGAGACAGGGGAGAAGGGGAGAGTGGAAGGAAGGCGGAAGGAGTGAGGGGAGAAAGAGAGTGAGGAGAAGGAAGGGGGAAAGAGAGAGAGGAGAAGAAGGAAGGGGGAAGGAGAAAGGGGAGAAGGAGAGAGCGGAGGAGAGGGGGAGGAAAGTGGGGAGAAGGAGAGAGGGGAGAAGGAGAGAGGGGGGAAGGAGAGAGGGGAGAATGAGAGTGGTGAAGGTGAGGGGGAGGGGGAAGGAGAGAGTGGAGAAGGAGACAGTGGTGAAGGAGAGGGGGGAAGGAGAGAGGGGAGAAGGAAAGAGTGGTGAAGGAGAGGGCGGAAGGAGAGGGGGAAGGAGAGAGTGAGGTCGGAGAGGGGGAAGGAGAGAAGGGCGAAGGAGAGAGGGGAATGAATGGGGAAAGAGTGAGTGGAGAAGGAAGGCGGAAGGAGAGAGAGGAGAAGGAGAGAGGGGAAGGAAGATGTTAGGAGAGAGGGGAGAAGGAGAGGGGGGAAGGATGGAACAACAACAGACTGGAAGGAAGGGGGAAGGAGACAGGAGAGAAGGAGGTGGGGAAAGGAAGGAAGGTGGAAGGAGACAGGGGAGAAGGGGAGAGTGGAAGGAAGGAGGAAGGAGAGAGGGGAAGGAGAGGGGTAAGGAGAGAGGGGGGAAGGTGTGGAAGGAGCGAGGGGGGAAGGAAAGGGGAAGGAGAGAGGGGAGAAGGATAGAGTGGTGAAGGAGAGGGGGGGAGGAGAGAGGGGAGAAGGTGAGAGCGGGCAAGGAGAGAGTGGGGGAAGGAAATGGGGTAGGAAGGAGAAAGGAGAGACAAGGGGGAAGGAGAGGGGGGAGCGAGAGAGGAGAAGGTGGGGGGAAAGGAAGGGGAAAGGAGAGGTGGGGAGATGGAGAGAGGGGAGAATGAGAGTGGTGAAGGTGAGGGGGAGGGGGAAGGAGAGAGTGGGTGGAAGGTGAGAGGGGAGAAGGAGAGAGGGGAGAAGCAGAGAGTGGGGGAAGGAGAGAGGGGAAGGAAGGGTGAAGGAGAGAGGGGAGAAGGAGGGAGTGGTGAAGGAGACGGGGGAAGGAGAGACGGGGGAAGGAGAGATGGGGGAAGGAGAGATGGGGGAAGGAGAGATGGGGGAAGGAGAGAGGAGATAGAAGGGGGAAGGAGAGGTGCAGAAGGAGAGAGGCGGGGAGGGAAGAAGGTAAGGACAAGGGAAGGAAGAGGGAAGGAGAGGGGGGAGAAGGAGAGACTGGGAAAGGAGAGATGGGGGAAGGAGAGAGGTGAGGGAAGGGGGAAGGAGAGGCGGAGAAGAAGAGAGTAGAGAAGGAAAGAGGGGAAGGAGTGTGGGAAAAAGAAGAGGGGGAAAGAAGAGGGAAGGAGAGAGAGGGGGGAAGGAGCGGGGGGAAGGAGAGAGGCGAGAAGCAGAATTGGGAAGGAAGAGGGGACGAGATGGTGTAGAAGGAGAGTGGGGAGAAGGAGTGGGGGGAGAGGTGGTAGGAGAGAGAGGAGAGAGTAGGAGGAAGGGGGAAGGAGAGAGGGGAAGGAAGGGCGTGGAGAGAGGGGAGAAGGAATGGGGGATAAGGAGAAAGTGGAAGGAAGGGGAAAGGAAAAAGTGGAGAAGGAGAGAGGGGAAGGAAGGGGGGAGGAGAGAGGGGAAACAGAAAGAGGGGAAGGGGGTGGGAAGGAGAAAGGGGAGAAAGAGAGAAGTGGGGAAGGAGAGAGAAGGAGGGAGGGGGAAAGGAGAGGGGGAGGAGAGGGGGGAGAAGGAGAGAGAGAGGAAAGGATAGGGGGAAGGAAGGGGGAAGGAGAGAGAGGAGAAGGAGAGAGTGGTGAAGGAGAGAGGGGGAAGGAGAGAGGTGAAGGAGAGAGTGGTGAAAGTGAGGGGGGAAGGAGAGGGGGAAGGAGAGAGTGGAAAAGGACAGAGGGGAAGGAAGGGGGGAGGAGAGAGGGGAAGGGGGTGGGAAGGAGAGAGGGGAGAAAGAGAGAAGTGGGGAAGGAGAGAGGGGAAGGCAGGGAAAGGAGAGAGGGGAGAAGCAGAGAGAGAGGGGTAGGAGAGAGGAGAAGGAGGGGGGAAGGAGAGAGGGGGAAAGTAGAGGGGGAGGAGGGGGGGGAGAAGGAGAGAGGAAAGGATGGGGGGAAGATAGGGGGAAGGAGAGAGAGGAGAAGGAGAGGGGGAAAAAGAGATGGGGTAAGGAGAGAGTGGAAGAAAGAGGGAAGTAGAGGTGGAGAAAGAGAGAGGGGGGAAGGAGTGAGGGAGGAAGGAGAGGGGGAGGAGGGGGGAAGGAGAGAGGGGAAGGAAGGGGGAGGAGAGGGGAGAGAAGGAGAGAGAGGAAAGGATGGGGGAAGGAAGGGGGAAGGAGAGAGAGGAGAAGGAGAGGGGGAAAAAGATATGGGGTAAGGAGAGAGTGGAAGAAAGAGGGAAGTAGAGGTGGAGAAAGAGAGAGGGGGGAAGGAGTGAGGGAGGAAGGAGAGGGGGAGGAGGGGGGAAGGAGAGAGGGGAAGGAAGGGGGAGGAGAGAGAGGAGAAGGAGAGGGGAAAGGAGGAGGGGAAGGTGAGGGGGGAGAAGGAGAAGGAGAGGGGGTAGGAGGGAGGAAGGAGAGAGTGTAGAAGGAGAGAGGGGAAGGAAGGGGAAGGAGAGGGAGAATGAGAAAGGAGGAAGGAGAGGGAGAAGGAGCGAGAGGAGAAGGGGGGAGGAGGTAATGGTGGAAGGAGAGAAGGGAAGGGGGAAACAGAGAGTGGAGAAGGATGGGGAGAAGGAAGGGGGAAGGATCGGCCATGGAAGGGGGGGAAGGAGAGAGAGGTGAAGGAGAGAGGGGAAGGAGAGGGGGAATGAGAGAGTGGGGAAGGAGAGAGTGGTGAAGGAGAGGGGGAAGGAATGGGGAAAGTGAGAGGGGAAAAGGAGAGAGTGGTGAAGGAGACAGGGGGAAGGAGAGGAGGAAGGTGAGAGGGAAGAAGGAGGGGGGGAAAGGAAGGGGGAAGGAGCACGGAAGAAGGGGAGAGTGGAAGGAAGGGGGAAGGAGAGAGGGGAGAAGGAGAAAATGTAAGGAAGGGGGAAGGAGCGAGGGGAGAAGGAGAAAGGGGAGAAGGAAGGGGGAAAGAGAGAGAGGAGAAGGACAAGGGAGAAGAAAGGGAGAAGGAGAAAGTGGAGAAGGCGAGGGGGGAAGGAGAGAGGGAGGTAGGAGAGGGGGAAGGAGAGAAGGGCGAAGGAGAGAGGGGAATGAATGGGGAAAGAGAGAGGGGAGAAGGAGAGGGGAGAAGGAAGGCAGAAGAAGAGAGGGGAGAAGGAGAGAGAGGAAGAAAAGGGGAAGGAGAGAGGGGAGAATGAGAGAATGGTGCAGGAGAGGGGGGAAGGAGGGGTGGAAGGATTGAGGGGAGAAGGAGAGAGTGGTGAAGGTGAGGGGGGAAAGGAGAGGGGGAAGGAGAGGTGGGGAAGGATTGAGGGGAGAAGGAGAGAGTGGTGAAGTTGAGGGGGGAAGGAGACGGGGAAGAAGGAGAGAAGGAGAGAGTAGTGAAGGTGAGGGGGGGAAGGAGAGGGGGAAGAGAGACGGGGGAAGGAGAGAAGGGAGATTGAGAGAGTCATGAAGGAGAGGGTGGAAGGAGACCGGGAAGGAGGGGGAGAAGGAGAGAGGCGAAAGAAGGAGGAAAGAGTGAGGGAATAAGGAGAGGGGAGTAGGAAGGGGGAAGGAGAGAGGGGAGAAGGAGAGAGGGCAGAATGAGAGAGTGGTGAAGGAGAGGGGGAAGGAGAGGTGGGGAAGGATTGAGGGGAGAAGGAGAGAGTGGTGAAGGTGAGGGGGAAGGAGAGTGGGGAAGGAGAGAGGGGAGAAGGAGAGAGTGGTGAAGGAGACGGGGAAGAAGAATGGAGAGAAGGATAGAGTAGTGAAGGTGAGGGGGGGAAGGAGGGGGGAAGAGAGATGGGGGAAGGAGAGAGTGGAGAAGGAGAGAGTGGTGAAGGAGGGGGTGGAAGGAGACCGGGAAGGAGGGGGAGAAGGAGAGAGGCAAAGGAAGGGGGAAAGAGAGAGGGGATAAGGAGAGGGGAGAAGGAAGGGGGGAGGAGAGAGGGGAGAAGGAGAGAGTGGTGAAGGAGAGGGGGAAGAAGAGGGGAAGGAGAAAGGGGGGAAGGAGGAGCAAGGAAGGGGACGGAGAGAGGGGAGAAGGAGAGGGGAGGAGGAAGGGGGAAGGAGAGAGGGCTGAAGGAGAGAGTGGTGAAGGAGAGAGGGGAAGGAAGGTGGAAGGAGAGAGGGGAGAAGGAGATGGGGGGAAGGAAGGAACAATAAGAGACGGGAAGGAAGGGGGAAGGAGACAGGGGAGAAGGAGGTGGGGAAAGGAAGGAAGGTGGAAGGAGACAGGGGAGAAGGGGAGAGTGGAAGGAAGGCGGAAGGAGTGAGGGGAGAAGGAGAGTGAGGAGAAGGAAGGGGGAAAGAGAGAGAGGAGAAGAAGAAAGGAGAAGGAAGGGGGAAGGAGAAAGGGGAGAAGGAGAGAGCGGAGGAGAGGGGGAAGGGAGGGGGAGGAGAGAGGGGAGAAGGAGAGAGGGGAGAATGAGACTGGTGAAGGTGAGGGGAAGGGGGAAGGAGAGAGTGGGGAAGGAGAGAGTGGAGAAGGAGACAGTGGTGAAGGTGAGGGGGGAAGGAGAGAGGGGAGAAGGAAAGAGTGGTGAAGGAGAGGGCGGAAGGAGAGGGGGAAGGAGAGAGTGAGGTCGGAGAGGGGGAAGGAGAGAAGGGCGAAGGAGAGAGGGGAATGAATGGGGAAAGAGTGAGTGGAGAAGGAAGGCGGAAGGAGAGAGAGGAGAAGGAGAGAGGGGAAGGAAGATGGAAGGAGAGAGGGGAGAAGGAGAGGGGGGAAGGAAGGAACAACAACAGACTGGAAGGAAGGGGGAAGGAGACAGGGGAGAAGGAGGTGGGGAAAGGAAGGAAGGTGGAAGGAGTCAGGGGAGAAGGGGAGAGTGGAAGGAAGGAGGAAGGAGAGAGGGGAAGGAGAGGGGTAAGGAGAGAGGGGGGAAGGTGTGGAAGGAGCGAGGGGGGAAGGAAAGGGGAAGGAGAGAGGGGAGAAGGATAGAGTGGTGAAGGAGAGGTGGGGAGGAGAGAGGGGAGAAGGCGAGACCGGGCAAGGAGAGAGTGGGGGAAGGAAATGGGGTAGGAAGGAGAAAGGAGAGACAAGGGGGAAGGAGAGGGGGGAACGAGAGAGAGGAGAAGGTGGGGGGAAAGGAAGGGGAAAGGAGAGGTGGGGA
The DNA here is from genome assembly GCF_047496795.1 of Chiloscyllium punctatum. Classification (NCBI taxonomy): domain Eukaryota; kingdom Metazoa; phylum Chordata; class Chondrichthyes; order Orectolobiformes; family Hemiscylliidae; genus Chiloscyllium; species Chiloscyllium punctatum. Next base: position 37,715,359 of record NC_092761.1, on the reverse strand, counting down.
GATGGAGAGAGGGGGGAAGGGGGGAAGGAGAGAGGGGAGAAGGGTAGAGTGGTGAAGGAGTGGGTGGAAGGTGAGAGGGGAGAAGCAGAGAGTGGGGGAAGGAGAGAGGGGAAGGAAGGGTGAAGGAGAGAGGGGAGAAGGAGGGAGTGGTGAAGGAGACGGGGGAAGGAGAGAGGCGGAAGGAGAGATGGGGGAAGGAGAGATGGGGGAAGGAGTGATGGGGGAAGGAGAGAGGAGATAGAAGGGGGAAGGAGAGGTGCAGAAGGAGAGAGGCGGGGAGGGAAGAGGATAAGGACAAGGGAAGGAAGAGGGAAGGAGAGAGGGGAGAAGGAGAGACTGGGAAAGGAGAGATGGGGGAAGGAGAGAGGTGAGGGAAGGGGGAAGGAGAGGCGGAGAAGAAGAGAGTAGAGAAGGAAAGAGGGGAAGGAGTGTGGGAAAAAGAAGAGGGGGAAAGAAGAGGGAAGGAGAGAGGGGGGAAGGAGCGGGGGGAAGGAGAGAGGTGAGAAGCAGAAGGGGGAAGGAAGAGGGGACGAGATGGTGTAGAAGGAGAGTGGGGAGAAGGGGGGGGGGAGAGGTGGTAGGAGAGAGAGGAGAGAGTAGGAGGAAGGGGGAAGGAGAGAGTGGAGAAGGAGAGAGAGGAAGGAAGGGGGGAGGAGAGAGGGTAAACGGAGAGAGGGGAAGGGGGTGGGAAGGGGAGAGGGGAGAAAGAGAGAGTAGGAGGAAGGGGGAAAGAGAGAGGGGAAGGAAGGGCGTGGAGAGAGGGGAGAAGGAAAGGGGATAAGGAGAAAGTGGAAGGAAGGGGAAAGGAAAAAGTGGAGAAGGAGAGAGGGGAAGGAAGGGGGGAGGAGATCGGGGAAACAGAAAGAGGGGAAGGGGGTGGGAAGGAGAAAGGGGAGAATGAGAGAAGTGGGGAAGGAGAGAGAAGGAGGGAGGGGGAAAGGAGAGGGGGAGGAGAGGGGGGAGAAGGAGAGAGAGGAAAGGATAGGGGGAAGGAAGGGGGAAGGAGAGAGAGGAGAAGGAGAGAGTGGTGAAGGAGAGAGGGGGAAGGAGAGAGGGGAAGGAGAGAGTGGTGAAAGTGAGGGGGGAAGGAGAGGGGGAAGGAGAGAGTGGAAAAGGACAGAGGGGAAGGAAGGGGGGAGGAGAGAGGGGAAGGGGGTGGGAAGGAGAGAGGGGAGAAAGAGAGAAGTGGGGAAGGAGAGAGGGGAAGGCAGGGAAAGGAGAGAGGGGAGAAGCAGAGAGAGAGGGGTAGGAGAGAGGAGAAGGAGGGGGGAAGGAGAGAGGGGGAAAGTAGAGGGGGAGGAGGGGGGGAGAAGGAGAGAGGAAAGGATGGGGGGAAGATAGGGGGAAGGAGAGAGAGGAGAAGGAGAGGGGGAAAAAGAGATGGGGTAAGGAGAGAGTGGAAGAAAGGGGGAAGTAGAGGTGGAGAAAGAGAGAGGGGGGAAGGAGTGAGGGAGGAAGGAGAGGGGGAGGAGGGGGGAAGGAGAGAGGGGAAGGAAGGGGGAGGAGAGAGAGGAGAAGGAGAGGGGAAAGGAGGGGGGGAAGGAGAGGGGGGAGAAGGGGGGAGGAGGTAATGGTGGAAGGAGAGAAGGGAAGGGGGAAACAGAGAGTGGAGAAGGATGGAGAGAAGGAAGGGGGAAGGATAGGCAATGGAAGGGGGGGAAGGAGAGCGCGGAGAAGGAGAGAGGGGAAGGAGAGGGGGTATGAGAGAGTGGGGAAGGAGAGAGTGGTGAAGGAGAGGGGGAAGGAGAGGGGGAGAAGGAGTGAGTGGTGAAGGAGAGGGGAAGGTGAAGGGAAGGAGAGAGAGGAGAAGGAGAGAATGGAGAAGGTGAGGGGGGAAGGAATGGGGAAAGTGAGAGGGGAAAAGGAGAGAGTGGTGAAGGAGACAGGGGGAAGGAGAGGGGGGAGGTGAGAGGGAAGAAGGAGGGGGGGAAAGGAAGGGGGAAGGAGCACGGAAGAAGGGGAGAGTGGAAGGAAGGGGGAAGGAGAGAGGGGAGAAGGAGAAAGGGTAAGGAAGGGGGAAGGAGCGAGGGGAGAAGGAGAGAGGGGAAAGAAGGGGGAAGGAAAGAGGGGAGAATGAGAGAGTGGTGCAGGAGAGGGGGAAGTAGGGGGGGAAGGGGAGAGGGGAGAAGGAGAGTGGGGAAAGGAGAAGGGGAAGAAGAGAGGGGAGAAGGAGAGAGTGGAGAAGGAGAGGGGAAGGTGAAGGGAAGGAGAGAGGGGAGAAGGAGAGAGTGGTGAAAGTAAGGGGGGAAGGACAGGGGGAAGGAGAGAGTGGGGAAGGAGAGAGTGGAAGGAATGTGGAAAGAGAGAGGGGAGAAGGAAAGAGTCGTGAAGATGACAGGGGAAGGAGAGGGGTAAGGAGAGAGGGGAAGGAATGGGGAAAGAGAGAGGGGAGAAGGAGAGAGGGGAAGGAAGGGGGAGGAGAGAGAGGGGAAGGAGAGGGGGGAAGGAGAGGGAGAATGAGAGAAGGAGAGGGGGGAAGGAGGGGGGGAAAGAGGGAGTGGGGGAAGTCGAGAACGGAAGGGGGAAAGAGAGAGTGGAGAAGGAAGGGGAAGGGAGAGGGAATGGAAGGGGGAAGGACAGAGTGGGGAAGAAGAGAGTGGAGAAGGAGAGAATGGAGAAGGCGAGGGGGGAAGGAATGGGGAAAGTGAGAGGGGAAAAGGAGAGAGTGGTGAAGGAGACAGGGGGAAGGAGAGGGGGAAGGTGAGAGGGAAGAAGGAGGGGGGAAAGGAAGGGGGAAGGAGCACGGAAGAAGGGGAGAGTGGAAGGAAGGGGGAAGGAGAGAGGGGAGAAGGAGAAAGGGTAAGGAAGGGGAAAGGACCGAGGGGAGAAAGAGAGGGGAGAAGGAGAGAGGGGAAAGAAGGGGGAAGGAAAGAGGGGAGAATGAGAGAGTGGTGAAGGAGAGGGGGAAGTAGGGGGGGAAGGGGAGAAGGAGAGAGTGGTGAAGGAGAGGGGGGAAAGGAGAGGGGGAAGGAGAGGTGGAGAAGGATTGAGGGGAGAAGGAGAGAGTGATGAAGGAGAGGGATAAGGTGAAGGGGAAGGAGAGAGGGGAGAAGGAGAGAGGGGAGAAGGAGAGAGTGGGGAAGGAGAGAGGGGAGAAGGAGAGAGTGGTGAAGGAGTCGGGGGAAGGAGACGTGGAAGAAGAAAGGAGAGAAGGAGAGAGTAGTGAAGGTGAGGGGGGGAAGGAGAGGGGGAAGAGAGACGGGGGAAGGAGAGAGGGGAGAAGGAGAGAGTGGTGAAGGAGAGGGTGGAAGGAGACCGGGAAGAAGGGGGAGAAGGAGAGAGGGGAAGGAAGGGGGAAAGAGAGAGGGGATAAGGAGAGGGGAGAAGGAAGGGTGGAGGAGAGGGGAAGGAAGGGGGACAAGGAGAGGGGAGGAGGAAGGGGGAAGAGAGAGGGCTGAAGGGAGATTGGTGAAGGAGAGAGGGGTAGGAAGGGAGGAGGAGAAAGGGGAGAAGGAGGTGGGGAAAGGAAGGAAGGTTGAAGGAGACAGTGGAGAAGAGGAGAGTGGAAGGAAGGAGGAAGGAGAGAGGGGAGAAGGAGAGTGGGGAGAAGGAAGGGGGGAGGAGAGGGGAAGGAAGGGGGACAAGGAGAGGGGAGGAGGAAGGGGGAGGAGAGAGGGCTGAAGGGAGATTGGTGAAGGAGAGAGGGGTAGGAAGGGAGGAGGAGAAAGGGGAGAAGGAGGTGGGGAAAGGAAGGAAGGTTGAAGGAGACAGTGGAGAAGAGGAGAGTGGAAGGAAGGAGGAAGGAGAGAGGGGAGAAGGAGAGTGGGGAGAAGGAAGGGGGAAAGAGAGAGAGGCGAAGGAGAGAGCGGAGAAGAAGAGGGGAAAGGGAGGGGGAGGAGAGAGGGGAGAAGGAGAGAGGAGGAAGTGAGGGGGAAGGAGAGAGGGGAGAAAGAGAGAGTGGTGAAGGTGAGGGGGGAGGGGGGAAGGAGAGAGTGGAGAAGGAGAGAGGGGGGCAGGAGAGAGTGGGGGAAGGAGAGAGGGGAAGGAAGGGGGAAGGAGAGAGTGGAGGAGTAGAGTGTGGTGAAGGAGAGGGGGGAAGGAGAGGGTGGAAGGAAAGAAGGGAGAAGGAGAGAGGCGGGAAGGAGTGAGGGGATGGAACGGGGAAGGAGAGGTGGAGAAGGAGTGAGGCGGGGAGGGAAGAGGGTGAGGACAGGGGAAGGAGAGGTAGAGATGGAGAGAGGGAAAGGAAGACGGAAGGAGAGAGGGGAGAAGGAGAGGGGGGAAGGAGAGAGTGGTGAAGGAAAGAGGGGTAAGAATGGGGAAGCAGACAAGGGAGAAGGAGAGAGGGAATGGAATATGGAAGGAGCGAGGGGAGAAGGAAAGAGGCGAGAAGGAGTGGGGAAGGAGAGGGGAAGGAAGGGGGAAGAATGATGGGAGAAGGAGAGAGGGGAAGGAAGGGGAAGGAGAGGTGGAGAAAGAGGGAGGAGGGAAGGAGAGAGTTGTGAAGGAAAGAGGGGAAGGAAGGGGCAAGGAGAGAGGGGAGAAGGAGAGGGGGGAGGAGACGGGGAAGGTGAGAGGGAAGAAGGAAGGGGAGAAGGGGAGAGTGGAAGGAAGAGGGAAAGAGAGAGGGGAGAAGGAGAAAGGGTAAGGAAGGGCGAAGGAGAGAGGGGAGAAGGAGCGAGGGGAAAGTCGGGGGAAGGAGAGAGGGGAGAATGAGAGAATGGTGCAGGAGAGGGGGGAAGGAGGGGTGGAAGGATTGAGGGGAGAAGGAGAGAGTGGTGAAGGTGAGGGGGGAAAGGAGAGGGGGAAGGAGAGGTGGGGAAGGATTGAGGGGAGAAGGAGAGAGTGGTGAAGTTGAGGGGGGAAGGAGACGGGGAAGAAGGAGAGAAGGAGAGAGTAGTGAAGGTGAGGGGGGGAAGGAGAGGGGGAAGAGAGACGGGGGAAGGAGAGAAGGGAGATTGAGAGAGTCATGAAGGAGAGGGTGGAAGGAGACCGGGAAGGAGGGGGAGAAGGAGAGAGGCGAAAGAAGGGGGAAAGAGTGAGGGAATAAGGAGAGGGGAGTAGGAAGGGGGAAGGAGAGAGGGGAGAAGGAGAGAGGGCAGAATGAGAGAGTGGTGAAGGAGAGGGGGAAGATGAAGGGGAAGGAGAGAGGGAGAGAGTTGTGAAGGTGAGGGGGGACGGAGAGGGGGAAGGACAGAGTGGGGAAGGAGAGAGTGAAGAAGGAGAGAATGGAGAAGGAGAGGGGGGAAGGAATGGGGAAAGAGAGAGGGGAAAAGGAAAGAGTGGTGAAGGAGACAGGGGGAAGGAGAGGGGGAAGGTGAGAGGGAAGAAGGAGGGGGGAAAGGAAGGGGGAAGGAGACACGGAAGAAGGGGAGAGTGGAAGGAGAGAGGGTAGAAGGAGAAAGGGTAAGGAAGGGGGAAGGAGAGAGGGGAGAAGGAGAGAGGGGAAAGAAGGGGGAAGGAAACAGGGGAGAATGAGAGAGTGGTGCAGGAGAGGGGGGAAGGAGGTGGGGAGGTAGCGGGGGAAGGGGAGAGGGGAGAAGGAGAGAGTGGTGAAGGAGAGGGATAAGGTGAAGGGGAAGGAGAGAGGGGAGAAGGAGAGAGTGGGGAAGGAGAGAGGGAAGAAGGAGAGAGTGGTGAAGGAGACGGGGGGAAGGAGAGGCGGAAAAGAGATGGGGGAAGGAGAGAGGGGAGAAGGAGAGGGTGGTGAAGGAGAGGGTGGAAGGAGACCGGGAAGGAGGGGGAGAAGGAGAGAGGGGAAGGAAGGGGGAAAGGGAGAGGGGAGAAGGAAAGGGGAAGGAGAGAGGGGGGAAGGAGAGAGTGGTGAAGGAGAGGGGGAAGGAGAGGGGAAGGAGAGATGGGGGGAAGGAGGAGCAAGGAAGGGGGACGGAGAGAGGGGAGAAGGAGAGGGGAGGAGGAAGGGGGAAGGAGAGATGGCTGAAGGAGAGAGTGGTGAAGGAGAGAGGGGAAGGAAGGGGGGGAGGAGAGAGGGGAGAAGGAGAGGGGGGAAGGAAGGAACAACAAGAGACGGGAAGGAAGGGGGAAGGAGACAGGGGAGAAGGAGGTGGGGAAAGGAAGGATGGTGGAAGGAGACAGGGGAGAAGGGAAGAGTGGAAGGAAGGAGGAAGGAGAGGGGGAGAAGGAAAGAGCGGAGAAGGAGAGCGGGGAAGGAAGGGGGAAGGAGAGAGGGGAGAAGGAGAGGGGGAAAGGAAGGAAGGTGGAAGGAGACAGGGGAGAAGAGGAGAGTGGAAGGAAGGAGGAAGGAGAGAGGGGAGAAGGAAGGGGTAAAGAGAGAGAGGAGAAGGAGAAGGGAGAAGAAAGGGGGATGGACAAAGGGGAGAAGGAGAGAGTGGGGAAGGAGTGGGGAAAGGGAGGGGGAGGAGAGAGGGGAGAAAGAGAGAGTGTTGAAGGTGAGGGTGGAGGGGGGAAGGAGAGAGAGGAGGGAAGGAGAGAGTGGGGGAAGGAGAGAGGGGAAGGAAGGTGGAAGGAGAGAGTGGAGGAGGAGAGTGTGGTTAAGGAGAGGGGGGAAGGAGAGGGGTAAGGAGAGGGGGGAAGGAAAGAAGGGACAAGGAGAGAGGCGGGAAGGAGAGAGGGGATGGAACGGGGAAGGAGAGGTGGAGAAGGAGTGAGGCGGGGAGGGAAGAGGGTAAGGACAGGGGAAGGAGAGGCAGAGATGGAGAGAGGGAAAGGAAGACGGAAGGAGAGAGGGGAGAAGGAGAGGGGGGAAGGAGAGAGTGGTGAAGGAAAGAGTGGAAAGAATGGGGAAGCAGACAGGGGAGAAGGAGAGAGGGAATGGAAGATAGAAGGAGAGAGGGGAGAAGGAAAGACGCGAAAAGGGGGGGGGAAGGAGAGGGGAAGGAAGGGGGAAGGAGTGATGGGAGAAGAAGAGAAGGGAAGGAAGGGGAAGGAGAGGTGGAGAAAGAGGGAGGGGGGAAGGAGAGAGTTGTGAAGGAAAGAGGGGAAGGAAGGGGCAGGAGAGAGGGGAGAAGGAGAGGGGGGAAGGAGACGGGGAATGTGAGAGGGAAGAAGGAAGGGGGAAAGAAAGGGGAGAAGGGGAGATTGGAAGGAAGGGGGAAGGAGAGAGGGGAGAAGGAAAAAGGGTAAGGAAGGGGGAAGGAGTGAGGGGAGAAGGAGAGAGGGGAAAGTAGGGGGAAGTAGAGAGGGGAGAATGAGAGAATGGTGCAGGAGAGGGGGAAAGGAGGGGTGGAAGGATTGAGGGGAGAAGGAGAGAGTGGTGAAGGTGAGGGGGGAAAGGAGAGGGGGAAGGAGAGGTGGGGAAGGATTGAGGGGAGAAGGAGAGAGTGGTGAAGGTGAGGGGGGAAGGAGATGGGGAAGAAGAAAGGAGAGAAGGAGAGAGTAGTGAAGGTGAGTGGGGGAAGGAGAGGGGGAAGAGAGACGGGGGAAAGAGAGATGCGAGAAGGAGAGAGTGGTGAAGGAGAGGGTGGAAGGAGACCGGAAGGAGGGGGTGAAGGAGAGAGGGGAAGGAAGGGGGAAAGAGAGAGGGGATAAGGAGAGGGGAGAAGGAAAGGGGAAGGAGAGAGGGGGGAAGGAGAGAGTGGTGAAGGAGAGGGGGAAGGAGAGGGGAAGGAGAGAGGGGGGAAGGAGGAGCAAGGAAGGGGGAACGGAGAAAGGGGAGAAGGAGAGAGGGGAGAAGGAGAGAGGGGAGAATGAGAGAGTGGTGAAGGAGAGGGGGGAAAAGAGAGGGGGAAGGAGAGGTGGAGAAGGAGAGAGTGGTGAAGATGAGGGGGGAAGGAGGCAGGGAAGAAGAAAGGAGAGAAGGAGAGAATAGTGAAGGTGAGGGGGAGAAGGAGAGGGGGAAGAGAGATAGGGGAAGAGAGAGGCGAGAAGGAGAGAGTGGAAGGAGACTCGGACGGAGGGGGAGAGGGAGAGAGGCGAAGGAAGGGGGAAAGAGAGAGAGGATAAGGAGAGGGGAGAAGGAAGGGGGAAGGAGAGAGAGGATAAGGAGAGGGTAGAAGGAAGGGGGAAGGAGAGAGGGGGGAAGGAGAAGCAAGCAAAGGGGACGGAGAGAGGGGAGAAGGCGAGGGGAGGAGGAAGGGGCCAGGAGAGAGGGCTGAAGGAGAGAGTGGTGAAGGAGAGAGGGGAAGGAAGGTGGAAGGAGAGAGGGGAGAAGGAGAGTGCGGGAAGGTAGGAACAACAAGAGACGGGAAGGAAGGGGGAAGGAGACACGGTAGAAGGAGGTGGGGAAAGGAGGGAAGGTGGAAGGCGACAGGGAAGAAGGGGAGAGTGGAAGGAAGGAGGAAGGAGAGAGGGGAGAAGGAGAGTGGGGAGAAGGAAGGGGGAAAGAGAGAGAGGAGAAGAAGAAAGGAGAAGGAAGGGGGAAGGAGAAAGGGAGAAGGAGAGAGCGGGGAGGGGGAGGAGAGAGGGGAGAAGGAGAGAGGGGAGAAGGAGAGAGTGGTGAAGGAGAGGGCGGAAGGAGAGGGGGAAGGAGAGAGTGAGGTCGGAGAGGGGGAAGGAGAGAAGGGTAAAGGAGAGAGGGGAATGAATTGGGAAGGAGAGGGGAGAAGGAGAGTGGAGAAGGAAGGCGGAAGGAGAGAGGGGAGAAGGAGGGAGGTGAGAAAGAGAGAGGGAGGAATGAGAGGGGGAAGCAGAGAGGGGGGAAGGTGGGGAAGGAGAGAGTGGGGAAGGAAAGGGGAAGGAGCGAGGGGAGAAGGATAGAGTGGTGAAGGAGAGGGGGGAAGGTGAGTGGGGAGGAGAGAGGGGACAAGGAGAGAGTGGGGGAAGGAAATGGGGTAGGAAGGAGAAAGGAGAGACGCGAAGGAAGGGGGAAGGAGAGGGGTGAAGGAAAGAGAGGAGAAGGAGAGGAGAAGGAGGGGGGAAATCAAGGGGGAAGGAGAGAGAGGGGAGATGGAGAGAGGGGGGAAGGAGAGAGTAGGGGAAGGAGAGAGGGGAAGGAAGGGGGAAGGAGAGAGTGGAGAAGGAGAGTGTGGTGAAGGAGAGGGGGTAAGGAGAGGGGGAAGGAGAGGAGGGAAGGAAAGAAGGGAGAAGGAGAGAGGCGGGAAGGAGAGATGGGGGAAGGAGAGTGGGGATGGAAGGGGGAAGGAGAGGTGGAGAAGGAGTGAGGCGGGGAGGGAAGAGGGTAAGGACAGGGGAAGGAGAGGTAGAGATGGAGAGAGGGGAAGGAAGAGGGAAGGAGAGAGGGGAGAAGGAGAGGGGGGTAGAAGAGAGTGGTGAAGGAAAGAGGGGAAGGAAGGGGGAAGCAGACAAGGGAGAAGGAGAGAGGGAATGGAAGATGGAAGAAGAGAGGGGAGAAGGAAAGAGGCGAGAAGGAGGGGGGAAGGACTGGGGAAGGAGTGATGGGAGAAGGAGAGAGGGGAAGGAAGGGGAAGGAGAGGTGGAGAAAGAGGGAGGGGGGAAGGAGAGAGTTGTGAAGGAAAGAGGGGAAGGAAGTGGCAGGAGAGAGGGGAGAAGGAGTGGGGGTAAGGAGACGGGGAAGGTGAGAGGGAAGAAGGGGAGGGAAAGGAAGTGGGAAGGAGAGTGGAGAAGGGGAGAGTGGAAGGAAGGGGAAGGAGAGAGGGGAGAAGGAGAGAGGGGAGAAGGAGAGAGGGGAAAGAAGGGGGAAGGAAAGAGGGGAGAATTAGAGAATGGTGCAGGAGAGGGTGGAAGGAGGGGGGGAAGGAGAGAGGGGAGAATGAGAGAGTGGTGAAGGAGAGGGGGGAAGGAAGGGGGAAGGAGACAGGGGAGATGGGGAGAGTGGAAGGAAGGGGGAAGGAGAGAGGGGAGAAGGAGAGAGTGGTGAAGGAGAGGGGGAAGGAAGGGGGAAGGAGACAGGGGAGATGGGGAGAGTGGAAGGAAGGGGGGAGGAGAGAGGGGAGAAGGAGAGAGTGGAGAAGGAGAGGGGAAAGGAAGGAACAACAAGAGACAGGAAGGAAGGGTGAAGGAGACTGGGAAGAAGGAGGTGGGGAAAGGAAGGAAGGTGGAAGGAGACGGGGAGAAGGGGAGAGTGGAAGGAAGGAGGCAGGAGAGAGGGGAGAAGGAGAGTGGGGAGAAGGAAGGGGGAAAGACAGAGAGGAGAAGATGAAGGGAGAAGGAAGGGGGAAGGAGAAAGGGGAGAAGGAGAGAGGGGGGGAAGGAGAGGGGGGGGGATGGTGGGGAAGGAGAGAGGGGGAAAGGAAAGGGGAAGGAGAGAGGGGAGAAGGATGGAGTGGTGAAGGAGAGGGGGGAAGGTGAGATGGGAGAAGGAGAGGGGGGAAGGAGAGAGTGGCGGAAGGAATTGGGGTAGGAAGGAGAAAGGAGAGACGAGAAGGAAGGGGGAAGGAGAGGGGGGAAGGAGAGAGAGGAGATGGAGAGAGCGGGGAGGGGGGAAGGAGAGAGAGGAAGAAAAGGGGAAGCAGAGAGGGGAGAAGGATAGAGTGGTGAAGGAGAGGGGGGGAAGGTGAGAGGGGAGTAGGAGAGGGGAGAAGGACAGAGGGGGGAAGGAGAGAGTGGGGGAAGGAGAGAGGGGAAGAAAGGGGGAAGGAGAGAGTGGAGAAGGAGAGTGTGGTGAAGGAGAGGGGGGAAGGAGAGGGAGAAGGAGAGGGGGGAAGGAAAGAAGGGAGAAGGAAAGAAGGGAGAAGGAGAGGCGGGAAGGAGAGAGGGGATGGAAGGGGGAAGGAGAGGTGGAGAAGGAGAGAGGAGGGGAGGGAAGAGGGTAAGGACAGGGGAAGAAGAGGTAGAGATGGAGAGAGGGGAAGGAAGAGGGAAGGAGAGAGGGGAGAAGGAGAGGGGGGAAGGAGAGAATGGTGAAGGAAAGAGGGGAAGGAAGGGGGAACCAGACAGGGGAGAAGGAGAGAGGGAATGGAAGATGGAAGGAGGGAGGGGAGAAGGAAAGAGGCGAGAAGAATGGGGGAAGGAAGGGGGAAGGAGTGATGGGAGAAGGAGAGAGGGGAAGGAAGTGGAAGGAGAGGTGGAGAAAGAGGGAGGGGGAAGGAGAGAGTTGTGAAGGAAAGAGGGGAAGGGGGGGCAAGAAGAGAGGGGAGAAGGAGAGGGCGGAAGGAGACGGGGAAGGTGAGAGGGAAGAAGGAGGGGGGAAAGGAAGGGGGAAGGAGACACGGAAGAAGGGGAGAGTGGAAGGAAGGGGGAAGGAGAGAGGGGAGAGGGAGAAAGGGTAAGGAAGGGGGAAGGAGCGTGGGGAGAAGGAGAGAGTGGTGAAGGAGGGGGTGGAAGGAGACCGGGAAGGAGGGGGAGAAGGAGAGAGGCGAAGGAAGGGGGAAAGAGAGAGGGGATAAGGAGAGGAGAGAAGGAAGGGGGAAAGAGAGAGGGGATAAGGAGAGGAGAGAAGGAAGGGGGGAAGAGAGAGGGGAGAAGGAGAGAGCGGTGAAGGAGAGGGGGAAGGAGAGAGGGGGGAAGGAGGAGCAAGGAAGCGGGACCGAGAGAGGGGAGAAGGAGAGGGGAGGAGGAAGGGGGAAGGAGAGAAGGCTGAAGGAGAGAGTGGTGAAGGAGAGAGGGGAAGGAAGGTGGAAGGATAGAGGGGAGAAGGAGATGGGGCAAGAAAGGAAGGCGGAAGGAGACTGGGGAGAAGGGGAGAGTGGAAGGAAGGGAGAAGGAGAAAGGGGAGAAGGAGAGAGCGGAGAAGGAGAGGGGGAAGGGAGGGGGTGGAGAGAGGGGAGAAGGAGAGAGGGGAGAATGAGAGTGGTGAAGGTGAGGGGGGAGGGGGGAAGGAGAGAGTGGAGAAGGAGAGAGTAGTGAAGGTGAGGGGGGAAGGAGAGAGGGGAGAAGGAGAGAGTGGTGAAGGAGAGGTCAGAAGGAGAGGGGGAAGGAGAGAAGGGCGAAGGAGAGAGGGGAATGAATGGGGAAAGGGAGAGGGGATGAGGAGAGTGGAGCAGAAAGGCGGAAGGAGAGAGGGGAGAAGGAGAGAGGGGAGAAGGAGAGACGGGAAGGAAGGTGGAAGGAGAGGGGGGGAAGGAAGGTGGAAGGAGAGAGGGGAAGGAAGGGGGAAGGAGACAGGGGAGAAGGGGAGTGCAGAAGGAAGGAGAGAGGGGAAGGAGAGGGGGATGGAGAGAGGAGGGAAGGTGGGGAAAGGGAGAGGGGAGAAGGATAGAGTGGTGAAGGGGGGGGGGATGGTGAGAGGGGAGGAGAGAGGGGAGAAGGAGAGAGGGGGCAAGGAGAGAGTGGGGGAAGGAAATGGGGTAGGAAGGAGAAAGGAGAGACAAGGAAGAAGGGGGAAGGAGAGGGGGGAACGAGAGAGAGGAGAAGGAGGGGGGAAAGGAAGGGGAAAGGAGAGTGGGGAAATGGAGAGAGGGGGGAAGGGGGGAAGGAGAGATGGGAGAAGGGTAGAGTGGTGAAGGAGTGGGGGGAAGGTGAGAGGGGAGAAGGAGAGAGAGGAGAAGCAGAGAGGGGGGAAGGAGAGAGGGGAAGGAAGGGGGAAGGAGAGAGGGGAGAAGGAGAGAGGAGATGGAAGTGGGAAGGAGAGTTGTGGAAGGAGAGAGGCGGGGAGGGAAGAGGGTAAGGACAAGGGAAGGAAGAGGGAAGGAGAGAGAGGAGAAGGAGAGACTGGGAAAGGAGAGATGGGGGAAGGAGAGAGGCGAGGGAAGGCGGAAGAAGAGGTGGAGAAGAGGAGAGGGGAGAAGGAAAGAATGGGAAAGGAAAAAGTGGGAAGGAGAGTGGGAAAAAGTAGAGGGGGAAGGAAGGGGGAAGGAGAGAGAGAGCGGGGGGAAGGAGAGAGGCGAGAAGCAGAGGGGAGAAGGAAGAGGGGACGAGATGGTGTAGAAGGAGAGTGGGGAGAAGGGGGGGGGGGAGAGGTGGTAGGAGAGAGAGGAGAAAGAGAGAGTAGGAGGAAGGGGGAAGGAGAGAGGGGAAGGAAAGGTGTGGAGAGAGGGGAGAAGGAATGGGGGATAAGGAGAAAGTGGAAGGAATGGGAAAGGAAAAAGTGGAGAAGGAGAGAGGGAAAGGAAGGGGGGATGAGAGAGGGGAAACGGAGAGAGGGGAATGGGGTGGGAAGGAGAGAGGGGAGAAAGAGAGAAGTGGGGAAGGAGAGAGGGAAAGGAGAGAGGGGAGAAGCAGAGAGAGGGGTAGGAGAGAGGAGAAGGAGGGGGGAAGGAGAGAGGGGGAAAGGAGAGGGGGAGGAGAGGGGGGAGAAGGAGAGAGAGGAAAGGATAGGGGAAAGGAAGGGGGAAGGAGAGGGGGGAAGGAAGAGGGGAGAAGGAGAGGGGGAAGGAGACAGGGGACGAGAGGGTGGAGAAGGAGAGTGGGAGAAGGAGAGGGGGGAGGAGATGGGAAAGGAGAGAGGGGAAGGAAGGGCGTGGAGAGAGGGGAGAAGGAAAGGGGATAAGGTGAAAGTGGAAGGAAGGGGAAAGGAAAGAGTGGAAAAGGACAGAGGGGAAGAAAATGGGGTAGGAAGGAGAAAGGAGAGACGAGGAAGAAGGGGGAAGGAGAGGGGGGAACGAGAGAGAGGATAAGGAGGGGGGAAAGGAAGGGGAAAGGAGAGTGGGGAAATGGAGAGAGGGGGGAAGGGGGGAAGGAGAGAAGGGTAGAGTGGTGAAGGAGTGGGGGGAAGGTGAGAGGGGAGAAGGAGAGAGGGGAGAAGCAGAGAGGGGGGAAGGAGAGAGAGGAAGGAAGGGGGAAGGAGAGAGGGGAGAAGGAGGGAGTGGTGAAGGAGAGGGGGGGAAGGAGAGGGGGAAGGAGAGAAGGGAGAAGGAGAGAGGCGGGAAGGAGAGATGGGGGAAGGAGAGAGGAGATGGAAGTGGGAAGGAGAGTTGTGGAAGGAGAGAGGCGGGGAGGGAAGAGGGTAAGGACAAGGGAAGGAAGAGGGAAGGAGAGAGGGCAGAAGGAGAGACTGGGAAAGGAGAGATGGGGGAAGGAGAGAGAGGAAGTAAGGGAAAGGAGCAGTGGAGAAAGAGAGAGGGTGGAAGGAGAGAGTGGGGGAAGGAGAGAGGGAAAGAAGGGGGAAGGAGAGAGGGGAAGGGAGTGGGAAGGAGAGAGGGGAGAAGGAGGGAGTGGTGAAGGAGAGGGGGGAAGGAGAGGGGGAAGGAGAGATGGGAGAAGGAGAGAGGAGATGGAAGTGGGAAGGAGAGTTGTGGAAAGAGAGAGGCGGGGAGGGAAGAGGGTAAGGACAAGGGAAGGAAGAGGGAAGGAGAGAGGGGAGAAGGAGAGACTGGGAAAGGAGAGATGGGGGAAGGAGAGAGGGGCGGGGAGGCGGAAGGAGAGGTGGAGAAGAGGAGAGGGGAGAAGGAAAGAATGGGAAAGGAATAAGTGGGAAGGAGAGTGGGAAAAAGTAGAGGGGGAAGGAAGGGGGAAGGAGAGAGAGAGCGGGGAAGGAGAGAGGCGAGAAGCAGAGGGGAGAAGGAAGAGGGGACGAGATGGTGTAGAAGGAGAGTGGGGAGAAGCGGGGGGGAGAGGTGGTAGGAGAGAGAGGAGAAAGAGAGAGTAGGAGGAAGGGGGAAGGAGAGGGGAAGGAAGGGTGTGGAGAGAGGGGAGAAGGAATGGGGGATAAGGAGAAAGTGGAAGGAATGGGAAAGGAAAAAGTGGAGAAGGAGAGAGGGGAAGGAAGGGGGGAGGAGAGAGGGGAAACGGAGAGAGAGGAAGGGGTGGGAAGGAGAGAGGGGTGAAAGAGAGAAGTGGGGAAAGAGAGAGGGGAAGGCAGGGAAAGGAGAGAGGGGAGAAGCAGAGAGAGGAAAGGATAGGGGAAAGGAAGGGGGAAGGAGAGAGAGGAGAAGGAGAGAGTTGTGAAGGAGACGGGGGAAGGAGAAAGGGGAAGGAGAGAGGGGAAGGAAGAGGGGAGAAGGAGACGGGACGAGAGGGTGGAGAAGGAGAGTGGGAGAAGGAGAGGGGGGAGGAGAGGGGAAAGGTGAGAGGGGAGAAAGAGAGAGTAGGAGGAAGGGGGAAGGAGAGAGGGGAAGGAAGGGCGTGGAGAGAGGGGAGAAGGAAAGGGGATAAGGAGAAAGTGGAAGGAAGGGGAAAGGAAAGAGTGGAAAAGGACAGAGGGGAAGGAAGGGGGGAGGAGAGAGGGGAAACAGAGAGAGGGGAAGGGGGAGGGAAGGAGAGAGGGGAGCAGGAGAGAAGTGGGGAAGGAGAGAGGGGAAGGCAGGGAAAGGAGAGAGGGGAGAAGCAGAGAGAGGGGTAGGAGAGAGGAGAAGGAGGGGGGAAGGAGAGAGGGCAAAGGAGAGGGGGAGGAGAGGGGGGAGAAGGAGAGAGAGGAAAGGATGGGGGGAAGATAGGGGGAAGGAGAGAGAGGAGAAGGAGAGGGGGAAAGAGAGATGGGGTAAGGAGAGAGTGGAAGGGGGAAGTAGAGGTGGAGAAAGAGAGAGGGGGGAAGGAGTGAGGGAGGAAGGAGAGGGGGGAGGAGGGGAAGGAGAGAGGGGAAGGAAGGGGGATGAGAGGGGGGAGAAGGAGAGAGAGGAAAGGATGGGGGTAAGGAAGAGGGAAGGAGAGGGGGAAAGAGAGATGGGGTAAGGAGAGAGTGGAAGAAAGGGGGAAGTAGAGGTGGAGAAAGAGAGAGGGGGGAAGGAGTGAGGGAGGAAGGAGAGGGGGGAGGAGGGGGGAAGGAGAGAGGGGAAGGAAGGGGGAGGAGAGAGAGGAGAAGGAGAGGGGAAAGGAGGGGGGGAAGGAGAGGGGGTAGGAGGTAGGAAGGAGAGAGTGTAGAAGGAGAGAGGGGAAGGGGGAGGAGGGAGAGGAGAAGGAGAGGGGGAAGGAGAGGGAGAATGAGAAAGGAGGAAGGAGAGGGAGAAGGGGGGAGGAGGGAATGGTGGAAGGAGAGAAGGGAAGGGGGAAACAGAGTGGAGAAGGAGGGGGAGAAGGAAGGGGGAAGGATAGGCAATGGAAGGGGGGGAAGGAGAGAGGGGAGAAGGAGAGAGTGGTGAAGGAGAGAGGGGAAGGAGAGGGGGAATGAGAGAGAGGGGTAGGAGAGAGTGGTGAAGGAGAGGGGGAAGGTGAAGGGAAGGAGAGAGGGGAGAAGGAGAGAGTGGTGAAAGTGAGGGGGGAAGGACAGGGGGAAGGAGAGAGGGGAAGGAATGGGGAAAGAGAGAGGGGAGAAGGAAAGAGTCGTGAAGATGACGGGAAAGGAGAGAGGGGAAGGAATGGGGAAAGAGAGAGGGGAGAAGGAGAGAGGGGGAAGGAGAGAGGGGGGAAGGAGGAGCAAGGAAGGGGGACGGAGAGAGGGGAGAAGGAGAGGGGAGGAGGAAGGGGGAAGGAGAGAGGGCTGAAGGAGAGAGTGGTGAAGGAGAGAGGGGAAGGAAGGGGGGAGGAGAGAGGGGAGAAGGAGAGGGGGCAAGGAAGGAACAACAAGAGACGGGAAGGAAGGGGGAAGGAGACAGGGGAGAAGGGGAGAGTGGAAGGAAGGCAGGAGGAGAGTGGGGAAAGGAAGGGGGAAAGAGAGAGAGGAGAAGAAGAAGGGAGAAGGAAGGGGGAAGGAGAAAGGGGAGAAGGAGAGAGCGGAGAAGGAGAGGGGGAAGGGAGGGGGAGGAGAGAGGGGAGAAGGAGAGAGGGGAGAAGGAGGGAGGGGAGAATGAGAGTGGTGAAGGTGAGGGGGGGAGGGGGGAAGGAGAGAGTGGAGAAGGAGAGAGTGGTGAAGGTGAGGAGGGAAGGAGAGGGGGAAGGAGAGAAGGGCGATGGAGAGAGGGGAATGAATGGGGAAATAGAGAGGGGAGAAGGAGAGTGGAGCAGGAAGGCGGAAGGAGAGAGGGGAGAAGGAGAGAGGGGAGAAGGAGAGACGGGAAGGAAGGTGGAAGGAGAGAGGGGAGAAGGAGAGGGGGGAAGGAAGGAACAACAAGAGACGGGAAGGAAGGGGGAAGGAGACAGGGGAGAAGGAGGTGGGGAAAGGAAGGAAGGTGGAAGGAGAAAGGAGAGAGGGGAAGGAGAGGGGGATGGAGAGAGGGGGTAAGGAAAGGGGAAGGAGAGAGGGGAGAAGGATAGAGTGGTGAAGGACAGGGGGAATGGTGAGAGGGGAGGAGAGAGGGGGCAAGTAGAGAGTGGGGGAAGGAAATAGGGTAGGAAGGAGAAAGGAGAGACGAGGAGGAAGGGGGAAGGAGAGGGGGGAACGAGAGAGAGGAGAAGGAGGGGAGAAAGGAAGGGGAAAGGAGAGTGGGGAGATGGAGAGAGGGGGGAAGGGGGGAAGGAGAGAGGGGAGAAGGGTAGAGTGGTGAAGGAGTGGGGGGAAGGAGAGAGGGGAGAAGGAGAGAGGGGACAAGCAGAGAGGGGGGAAGGAGAGAGTGGGGGAAGGAGAGAGGGGAGAAGGAGGGAGTGGTGAAGGAGAGGGGGGGAAGGAGAGGGGGAAGGAGAGAGGCGGGAAGGAGAGATGGGGGAAGGAGAGAGGAGATGGAAGGGGGAAGGAGAGGTGGAGAAATAGAGAGGCGGGGAGGGAAGAGGGTAAGGACAAGGGAAGGAAGAGGGAAGGAGAGAGGGGAGAAGGAGAGACTGGGAAAGGAGAGATGGGGGAAGGAGAGAGGCGAGGGAAGGCGGAAGAAGAGGTGGAGAAGAGGAGAGGGGAGAAGGAAAAAGGGGAAGGAGTGGGGAAGGAGAGTGGGAAAAAGTAGAGGGGGAAGGAAGGGGGAAGAAGAGAGAGAGGGGGGAGGTGGGGGGGGGAAGGAGGGAGGCGAGAAGCAGAGGGGGGAAGGAAGAGGGGACGAGATGGTGTAGAAGGAGAGAGGGGAGAAGGAATGGGGGATAAGGAGAAAGTGGAAGGAATGGGAAAGGAAAAAGTGGAGAAGGAGAGAGGGGAAGGAAGGGGGGAGGAGAGAGGGGAAACGGAGAGAGGGGAATGGGGTGGGAAGGAGAGAGGGGAGAAAGAGAGAAGTGGGGAAGGAGAGAGGGAAAGGAGAGAGGGGAGAAGCAGAGAGAGGGGTAGGAGAGAGGAGAAGGAGGGGGGAAGGAGAGAGGGGGAAAGGAGAGGGGGAGAAGGAGAGAGAGGAAAGGATAGGGGAAAGGAAGGGGGAAGGAGAGGGGGGAAGGAAGAGGGGAGAAGGAGAGGGGGAAGGAGAGAGAGGAAGGAATGGGGAAAGAGAGAGGGGAGAAGGAGAGGGGGAAGGAGACAGGGGACGAGAGGGTGGAGAAGGAGAGTGGGAGAAGGAGAGGGGGGAGGAGAGGGGAAAGGAGAGAGGGGAAGGAAGGGCGTGGAGAGAGGGGAGAAGGAAAGGGGATAAGGAGAAAGTGGAAGGAAGGGGAAAGGAAAGAGTGGAAAAGGACAGAGGGGAAGGAAGGGGGAGGAGAGAGGGGAAACAGAGAGAGGGGAAGGGGGTGGGAAGGAGAGAGGGGAGCAGGAGAGAAGTGGGGAAGGAGAGAGGGGAAGGCAGGGAAAGGAGAGAGGGGAGAAGGAGAGAGAGGAAAGGATGGGGGTAAGGAAGGGGGAAGGAGAGGGGGAAAGGGAGATGGGGTAAGGAGAGAGTGGAAGAAAGGGGAAGTAGAGGTGGAGAAAGAGAGAGGGGGGAAGGAGTGAGGGAGGAAGGAGGGGGGGAGGAGGGGGGAAGGAGAGAGGGGAAGGAAGGGGTAGGAGAGAGAGGAGAAGGAGAGGGGAAAGGAGGGGGGAAGGAGAGGGGGTAGGAGGTAGGAAGGAGAGAGTGTAGAAGGAGAGAGGGGAAGGGGGAGGAGAGAGAGGAGAAGGAGAGGGGGAAGAAGAGGGAGAATGAGAAAGGAGGAAGGAGAGGGAGAAGGAGCGAGAGGAGAAGGGGGGAGGAGGGAATGGTGGAAGGAGAGAAGGGAAGGGGGAAACAGAGAGAGGAGAAGGAGGGGGAGAAGGAAGGGGGAAGGATAGGCAATGGAAGGGGGGGAAGGAGAGAGGGGAGAAGGAGAGAGGGGGAATGAGAGAGAGGGGAAGGAGAGAGTGGTGAAGGAGAGAGGGGAGAAGTAGAGAGTGGTGAAGGAGAGGGGGAAGGTGAAGGGAAGGAGAGAGGGGAGAAGGAGAGAGTGGTGAAAGTGAGGGGGGAAGGACAGGGGGAAGGAGAGAGTGGGGAAGGAGAGAGGGGGAAGGAATGGGGAAAGAGAGAGCGGAGAAGGAAAGAGTCGTGAAGATGAAACAGGAAGGAGAGGGGAAAGGAGAGAGGGGAAGGAATGGGGAAAGAGAGAGGGGAGAAGGAGAGGGGGGAAGGAAGGGGAAGGAGAGAGAGGGGAAGGAGGGGGGGGAAGGAGAGGGAGAATGAGAGAATGAGAAGGGGGGAAGGAGAGAGGGGAGGGGGGGAAGGAGGGAGTGGGGGAAGTAGGGAAGGGGGAAAGAGAGAGTGGAGAAGGAGAGTGTGGTGAAGGAGAGGGGGTAAGGAGAGGGGGAAGGAGAGGAGGGAAGGAAAGAAGGGAAAAGGAGAGAGGCGGGAAGGAGAGAGTGGATGGAAGGGGGAAGGAGAGGTTGAGAAGGAGTGAGGCGGGGAGGGAAGAGGGTAAGGACAGGTGAAGGAGAGGTAGAGATGGAGAGAGGGGAAGGAAGCGGGTAGGAGAGAGGGGGGGAAGGAGAGAGTGGTGAAGGAAAGAGGGGAAGGAAGGGGGAAGCAGACAAGGGAGAAGGAAAGAGGGAATGGAAGATGGAAGGAGAGAGGGGAGAAGGAAAGAGGCGAGAAGGAGGGGGGAAGGAGAGGGGAAGGAAGGGGGAAGGAGTGATGGGAGAAGGAGAGAGGGGAAGGAAGGGGAAGGAGAGGTGGAGAAAGAGGGAGGGGGGAAGGAGAGAGTTGTGAATGAAAGAGGGGAAGGAAGTGGCAAGAAGAGAGGGGAGAAGGAGAGAGGGGAAGGAAGGGGAAGGAGAGGTGGAAAAAGAGGGAGGGGGAAGGCGAGAGTTGTGAAGGAAAGAGGGGAAGGAAGGGGCAAGAAGAGAGGGGAGAAGGAGAGGGCGGAAGGAGACGGGGAAGGTGAGAGGGAAGAAGGAGGGGGGAAAGGAAGGGGGAAGGAGACACGGAAGAAGGGGAGAGTGGAAGGAAGGGGGAAGGAGAGAGGGGAGAGGGAGAAAGGGTAAGGAAGGGGGAAGGAGCGTGGGGAGAAGGAGAGAGTGGTGAAGGAGGGGGTGGAAGGAGACCGGGAAGGAGGGGGAGAAGGAGAGAGGCGAAGGAAGGGGAAAAGAGAGAGGGGATATGGAGAGGAGAGAAGGAAGGGGGAAAGAGAGAGGGGAGAAGGAGAGAGTGGTGAAGGAGAGAGGGGGGAAGGAGGAGCAAGGAAGGGGGACTGAGGGAGGGGAGAAGGAGAGGGGAGGAGGAAGGGGGAAGGAGAGAGGGCTGAAGGAGAGAGTGGTGAAGGAGAGAGGGGAAGGAAGGTGGAAGGAGAGAAGGGAGAAGGAGAGGGGGCAAGGAAGGAACAACAAGAGACGGGAAGGAAGGGGGAAGGAGACAGGGGAGAAGGAGGTGGGGGAAGGAAGGCGGAAGGAGACTGGGGAGAAGGGGAGAGCGGAAGGAAGGCGGAAGGAGAGAGGGGAGAAGGAGAGTGTGGTGAAGGAGAGGGGGTAAGGAGAGGGGGAAGGAGAGGAGGGAAGGAAGGAAGGGAAAAGGAGAGAGGCGGGAAGGAGAGAGTGGATGGAAGGGGGAAGGAGAGGTAGAGAAGGAGTGAGGCGGGGAGGGAAGAGGGTAAGGACAGGTGAAAGAGAGGTAGAGATGGAGAGAGGGGAAGGAAGCGGGTAGGAGAGAGGGGGGAAGGAGAGAGTGGTGAAGGAAAGAGGGGAAGGAAGGGGGAAGCAGACAAGGGAGAAGGAAAGAGGGAATGGAAGATGGAAGGATGGAGGGGAGAAGGAAAGAGGCGAGAAGGAGGGGGGAAGGAGAGGGGAAGGAAGGGGGAAGGAGTGATGGGAGAAGGAGAGAGGGGAAGGAGAGGTGGAGAAAGAGGGAGGGGGGAAGGAGAGAGTTGTGAAGGAAAGAGGGGAAGGAAGTGGCAAGGAGAGAGGGGAGAAGGAGTGGGGGGAAGGAGACGGGGATGGTGAGAGGGAAGGGGGGGGAAAAGGAAGTGTGAAGGAGAGAGGGGAGAAGGGGAGAGTGGAAGGACGGGGGAAGGAGAGAGGGGAGAAGGAGAAAGGGTAAGGAAGGGGGAAGGAGAGAGGGGAGAATGAGAGAATGGTGCAGGAGAGGGGGAAGGAGGGGGGGGAAGGAGAGAGGGGAGAATGAGAGAGTGGTGAAGGAGAGGGGAGAAGGAGAGGGGGAAGAAGGGGGGGAAGGAAGGGGGAAGGAGACAGGGGAGAAGGGGAGAGTGGAAGGAAGGGGAGAAGGAGAGAGTGGTGAAGGAGAGAGGGGGGAAGGAAGGGGGGAGGAGAGAGGGGAGAAGGCGAGAGGGGAAGGAAGGAACAACAAGAGACGGGAAGGAAGGGGGAAGTAGACAGGGGAGAAGGAGGTGGGGAAAGGATGGAAGGTGGAAGGAGACAGGGGAGAAGGGGAGAGTGGAAGGAAGGAGGAAGGAGAGAGGGGAGAAGGAGAGTGGGGAGAAGGAAGGGGGAAAGAGAGAGAGGAGAAGAAGGGAGAAGGAAGGGGGAAGGAGAAAGGGGAGAAGGAGGGGGGGGGAAGGAGAGGGGGGATGGTGGGGAAGGAGAGAGGGAGGAAGGAAAGGGGAAGGAGAGGGGAGAAGGATGGAGTGGTGAAGGAGGGGGGGAAGGTGAGATGGAAGAAGGAGAGGGGAAGGAAGGGAGAAGGAGTGATGGGAGAAGGAGAGAGGTGAAGGAAGGGGAAGAAGAGGTGGAGAAAGAGGGAGGGGGGATGGAGAGAGTTGTGAAGGAAAGAGGGGATGGAATGGGCAAGAAGAGAGGGGAGAAGGAGGTGGGGAAAGGAAGAAAGGTGGAAGGAGACAGGGAAGGTGAGAGGGAAGATGGAGGGGGGAAAGGAAGGGGGAAGGAGACACGGAAAAAGGGGAGAGTGGAAGGAAGGGGAAAGGAGAGAGGGGAGAAGGAGAAAGGGTATGGAAGGGGGAAGGAAAGAGGGGAGAATGAGAGAGTGGTGCAGGAGAGGGGGAAGTAGCGGGGGAAGGGGAGAGGGGAGAAGGAGAGAATGGTGAAGGAGAGGGTGGAAGGAGACCGGGAAGGAGGGGGAGAAGGAGAGAGGCGAAGGAAGGGGGAAAGAGAGAGGGGATAAGGAGAGGGGAGAAGGAAGGGGGGAGGAGAGAGGGGGAGAGAGTGGTGAAGGAGAGGGGTAAGGAGAGGAGAAGGAGAGAGGGGAGGATGAAGGGGGAAGGAGAGAGGGCTGAAGGAGAGAGTGGTGAAGGAGAGAGGGGAAGGAAGGTGGAAGGAGAGAGGGGAGAAGGAGAGGGGGCAAGGAAGGAACAACAAGAGACGGGAAGGAAGGGGGAAGGAGACGGGGAGAAGGATGTGGGGAAAGGAAGGAAGGCGGAAGGAGACAGGGGAGAAGGAGAGTGGGGAGAAGGAAGGGGGAAAGAGAGAGAGGAGAAGAAGAAGGGAGAATGAAGGGGGAAGGAGAAAGGGGAGAAGTAGAGAGCGGAGAAGGAGAGGGGGAAGGGAGGGGGAGAGAGACGGGGGAAGGAGAGAGGGGGGAAGGAGAGAGGGGAGAAGGAGAGAGGGGGGAAGGAGAGAGGGGAGAATGAGAGTGGTGAAGGTGAGGGGGGAGGGGGGAAGGAGAGAGTGGAGAAGGAGAGAGTGGTGAAGGTGAGGGGGGAAGGAGAGGGGGAAGGAGAGAGTGAGGTCGGAGAGGGGGAAGGAGAGAAGGGCGAAGGAGAGAGGGGAATGAATGGGTAAAGAGAGAGGGGAGAAGGAGAGTGGAGAAGGAAGGCGGAAGGAGAGAGGGGAGAAGGAGAGAGGGGAAGGAAGGAACAACAAGAGACGGGAAGGAAGGGGGAAGGAGACAGGGGAGAAGGAGGTGGGAAAGGAAGGAAGGTGGAAGGAGACAGGGGAGAAGGGGAGAGGAGAATGAAGGAGGAAGGAGAGAGGGGAAGGAGAGGGGAAAGGAGAGAGAGGGGAAGGTGGGGAAGGAGAGAGGGGCGAAGGAAAGGGGAAGGAGAGAGGGGAGAAGGATAGAGTGGTGAAGGAGAGGGGGGAAGGTGAGAGGGCAGGAGAGGGGGAGAAGGAGAGAGAGGTTAGGAGAGAGTGGGGGAAGGAAATGGGGTAGGAAGGAGAAAGGAGAGACGAGGAGGAAGGGGGAAGGAGGGGGGGGAACGAGAGAGAGGAGAACGAGGGGGGGAAAGGAAGGGGAAAGGAGAGTGGGGAGATGGAGAGAGAGGGGGAAAGGGGGAAGGAGAGAGGGGAGAAGGGTAGAGTGGTGAAGGAGTGGGGGGAAGGTGAGAGGGGAGGAGAGAGTGGGGGAAGGAAGGGGGAAGGAGAGAGGGGAGAAGGAGGGAGTGTTGAAGGAGAGGGGGGAAGGAGAGGGGGAAGGAGAGAGGCGGGAAGGAGAGATGGTGGAAGGAGGGAGGAGATGGAAGGGGGAAGGAGAGTTGTGGAAGGAGAGAGGCGGGGAGGGAAGAAGGTAAGGACAAGGGAAGGAAGAGGGAAGGAGAGAGGGGAGAAGGAGAGACTGGGAAAGGAGAGATGGGGGAAGGAGAGAGGCGAGGGAAGGCGGAAGGAGAGGTGGAGAAGAGGAGAGGGGAGGAGGAAAAAGGAGAAGGAGTGGGGAAGGAGAGTGGGAAAAAGTAGAGGGGGAAGGAAGTGGGAAGGAGAGAGAGAGGGGGGAAGGAGGGAGGGAAGGAGAGAGGCGAGAAGCAGAGGGGGGAAGGAAGAGGGGACGAGATGGTGTAGAAGGAGAGTGGGGAGAAGGAAGGGTGGGGGAGAGGTGGTAGGAGAGAGGAGAAAGAGAGAGTAGGAGGAAGGGGGAAGGAGAGAGGGGAAGGAGGGGCGTGGAGAGAGGGGAGAAGGAATGGGGGATAAGGAGAAAGTGGAATGAAGGGGAAAGTAAAAAGTGGAGGAGAGAGGGGAAGGAAGGGGGGAGGAGAGAGGGGAAACGGAGAGAGGGGAAGGGGGTGGGAAGGAGAGAGGGGAGAAAGAGAGAAGTGGGAAAGGAGAGAGGGAAAGGCAGGGAAAGGAGAGAGGGGAGAAGCTGAGAGAGGGGAGAGGAGTGGTGGAGGAGAGGGGGAGAAGGAGAGAGAGGAAAGGACAGGGGAAAGGAAGGGGGAAGGAGAGAGAGGAGAAGGAGAGAGTTGTGAAGGAGACGGGAGAAGGAGAGAGGGGAAGGAAGAGGGGAGAAGGAGAGGGGGAAGGAGAGAGGGGAAGGAATGGGGAAAGAGAGAGGGGAGAAGGAGAGGGGGAAGGAGACAGGGGATGAGAGGGTGGAGAAGGAGAGGGGGGAGAAGGAGAGGGGGGAGGAGAGGGGAAAGGAGAGAGGGGAGAAAGAGAGAGTAGGAGGAAGGGGGAAGGAGAGAGGGGAAGGAAGGGCGTGGAGAGAGGGGAGAAGGAAAGGGGATAAGGAGAAAGTGGAAGGAAGGGGAAAGTAAAGAGTCAAAAAGGACAGAGGGGAAGGAAGGGGGGAGGAGAGAGGGGAAACAGAGAGAGGGGAAGGGGGTGGGAAGGAGAGAGGGGAGCAGGAGAGAAGTGGGGAAGGAGAGAGGGGAAGGCAGGGAAAGGAGAGAGGGGAGAAGCAGAGAGAGGGGTAGGAGAGAGGAGAAGGAGGGGGGAAGGAGAGAGGGCAAAGGAGAGGGGGAGGAGAGGGGGGAGAAGGAGAGAGAGGAAAGGATGTGGGGGGAAGATAGGGGGAAGGAGAGAGAGGAGAAGGAGAGGGGGAAAGAGAGATGGGGTAAGGAGAGAGTGGAAGAAAGGGGGAAGTAGAGGTGGAGAAAGAGAGAGGGGGGAAGGAGTGAGGGAGGAAGGAGAGGGGAGGAAGGGGGAAGGAGAGAGGGGAAGGAAGGGGGAGGAGAGAGAGGAGAAGGAGAGGGGAAAGGAGGGGGGGAAGGAGAGGGGGAGAAGGAGAGGGTGTAGGAGGGAGGAAGGAGAGAGTGTAGAAGGAGAGAGTGGAAGGAAGGGGGAGGAGAGAGAGGGGAAGGAGAGGGAGAATGAGAAAGGAGGAAGGATAGGGAGAAGGAGCGAGAGGAGAAGGGGGGAGGAGGGAATGGTGGAAGGAGAGAAGGGAAGGGGGAAACAGAGAGTGGAGAAGGAGGGGAAGAAGGAAGGGGGAAGGATAGGCAATGGAAGGGGGGGAAGGAGAGAGGGGAGAAGGAGAGGGGGGGAAGGAGAGACTGGCGAAGGAAAGTGGACAAGGAAGGGGGAAGCAGAGATGGGAGGAGAGGGGACGGAAGGGGGAAGGAGTGATGTGAGAAGGAGAGAGGGGAAGGATGCTGGAAGGAGCGAGGCGAGAAGAAGGGGGAAGGAGTGGGAAGGAGAGAGGGGAGAAGGAGAGGGGAGGAGGAAGGGGGAAGGAGAGAGGGCTGAAGGAGAGAGTGGTAAAGGAGAGGGGGGAAGGAGAGGGGTAAGGAGAGAGGGGAGAAGGAGACGGGGGGAAGGAGAGAGGAGAGAAGGAGAGAATAGTGAAGGTGAGGGGGCGAAGGAGAGGGGGAAGAAAGACGGGGGAAGGAGGGAGGGGAGAATGGGAGAGTGGTGCAGGAGAGGGGGAAGAAGGGGGGGGGGAAGAGAGAGGGGAGAATGAGAGGATGGTGAAGGAGAGGGAGAAGGTGAAGGGGAAGGAGAGAGGGGTGAAGGAGAGAGTGGTGAAGGAGAGAGGAGAGAAGGAGAGAGTAGTGAAGGTGAGGAGGGGAAGGAGAGTGGAAGAGAGACGGGGAAGGAGAGATGGGAGAAGGAGAGAGTGGTGAAGGAGAGGGTGTTTGATATGGGGAAGGAGGGGGATAAGGAGAGAGGGGAAGGAAGGAGGCAAGAGAGAGGGGATAAGGAAGGGGGAAGGAGAGGGGAAGGAAGGGGGAAGGAGAGATGGGAGGAGGAGAGACTGGTGAAGGAGAGGAGGAAGGAGAGAGGGGGAAGCAGGCGCAAGGAAGGGTGAAGGAGAGAGGGCTGGAGGAGAGGGTGGTGAAGGAGAGAGGGGAAGGAAGGGGGAAGGAGAGAGGGGAGAAGGAGAGAGGGGGAAGGAGAGGGGGAAGGGGAGAGGGGGGAAGGTGGGGAAGGAGAGAGGGGGGAAGGAAAGGGGAAGGAGAGGGGAGAAAGAGAGAGTGGTGAAGGAGAGGGGGAGGTGAGAGGGGAGGACAGAGGGGACAAGGAGAGAGTGGGGGAAGGAAATGGGGTAGGAAGGAGAAAGGAGAGACGCGAAGGAAGTGGGAAGGAGAGGGGGGAAAGAGAGAGAGGAGAAGGAGGGGGGAAAGGAAAGGGAAAGGAGAGTGGGGAGTTGGAGAGAGGGGGGAAGGGGGAAGGAGAGAGGGGAGAAGAAGAAGGGAGAAGGAAGGGGGAAGGAGAAAGGGGAGAAGGAGAGAGGGGGAAGGAGAGAGGGGGGAAGGTGGGGAAGGAGAGAGGGGGAAAGGAAAGGGGAAGGAGAGAGGGAAGAAGGATAGAGTGGTGAAGGAGAGGGGGGAAGGTGATAGGGGAGGAGAGAGGGGACAAGGAGAGAGTGGGGGAAGGAAATGGGGTAGGAAGGAGAAAGGAGAGACGAGAAGGAAGAGGGAAGGAGAGGGGAGAAGGAGAGACTGGGAAAGGAGAGATGGGGGAAGGAGAGAGAGGAAGTAAGGGAAAGGAGCAGTGGAGAAAGAGAGAGGGTGGAAGGAGAGAGTGGGGCAAGGAGAGAGGGAAAGAAGGGGGAAGGAGAGAGGGGAAGGAGAGAGGGGAGAAGGAGAGAAGTGGGGAAGGAGAGAGGGGGAGGCAGGGAAAGGAGAGAGGGGAGAAGCAGAGAGAGGGGTAGGAGAGAGAAGAAGGAAGGGGGAAGGAGAGCGGGCAAAGGAGAGGGGGAAGGAGAGCGGGGAGAAGGAGGGGGGCGGAGAAGGAGAGAGAGGAGAAGGAGAGGGGGGAAGAGAGATGGGGGAAGTAGAGAGGGGAAGAAAGGGGAGTAGAGGTGGAGAAAGAGAGGGGGGAAGGAGAGGGGGGAGGAGGGGGGAAGGAGAGTGGGGAAGGAAGGGGGAGGAGAGAGAGGAGAAGGAGAGGGAAAAGGAGGGGGGGAAGGAGAAGGGGGAGAAGGAGGGGGAAGAAGGGAGTGGGGGAAGGAGAGAAGGGAAGGGGAAAAGAGAGAGTGGAGAAGGAGGGGGAGAAGGAAGTGGGAAAGTTAGGGAATGGACGGCGGGAAGGAGAGAGGGGAAAAGGAGAGAGTGGTGAAGGAGAGAGGGGAAGGAGAGGGGGAAGGAGAGAGGGGAGAAGGAGAGGGGAGGAGGAAGTGGGAAAGTTAGGGAATGGACGGCGGGAAGGAGAGAGGGGAAAAGGAGAGAGTGGTGAAGGAGAGAGGGGAAGGAGAGGGGGAAGGAGAGAGGGGAGAAGGAGAGGGGAGGAGGAAGGGGGAAGGAGAGAGTGGTGAATGAGAGAGGGGAAGGAAGGGGGAAGGAGAGGAGGAGAAGGAGAGAGGGGAAGGAAGGGGGGAGGAGAGAGGGGAGGAGGGGGGACGGAAGGAATAACGAGAGACGGGAAGGAAGGGGGAAGGAGACAGGGGAGAAGGAGGTGGGGAAAGGAAGTAAGGTGGAAGGAGACAAGGGAGAAGGGGAGAGTGGAAGGAAGGACGAAGGAGAGAGGGGAGAAGGAGAGAGTGGGGGAAGGAGAGAGGGGAGATGGAGAGAAGTGGGGAAGGAGAGAGGGGGAGGCAGGGAAAGGAGAGAGGGGAGAAGCAGAGAGAGGGGTAGGAGAGAGAAGAAGGAAGGGGGAAGGAGAGCAGGGGGAAGGAGAGAGGGGAGAAGAAGGGGGGAGAAGGAGAGAGGGGAGAAGAAGGGGGGAGGAGAGGGGGGAGAAGGAGAGAGAGGAGAAGGAGAGGGGGGAAAGAGAGATGGGGTAAGGAGAGAGGGGAAGAAAGGGGGAGTAGAGGTGGAGAAAGAGAGAGGGGGGAAGGAGAGAGAGGGGGAGGAGGGGGAAGGAGAGTGGGGAAGGAAGGGGGAGGAGAGAGAGGAGAAGGAGAGGGGAAAAGGAGGGGGAAGGAGAAGGGGAGAAGGAGGGGGAAGAAGGGAGTGGGGGAAGGAACGAAGGGAGAAAGAGAGAGGGCTGAAGGAGTGAGTGGTGAAGGAGAGGGGTAAGGAGAGAGGGGAGAAGGAGACGGGGGAAGGAGAGAGGAGAGAAGGTGAGAGTGGTGAAGGTGAGTGGGGAAGGAGAGGGGAAGGGAGAGAGGGGCAAAGCAGAGAGTGGTGAAGGAGTCGGGGGGAAGGAGACGGGGAAGGAGAGAGGAGAGAAGGAGAGAGTAGTGAAGGTGAGGAGGGGAAGAGAGACGGGGAAGGAGAGATGGAAGAAGGAGAGAGTGGTGAAGGAGAGGGTGTTTGAGACGGGGA
Source organism: Chiloscyllium punctatum (assembly GCF_047496795.1). Lineage (NCBI taxonomy): Eukaryota > Metazoa > Chordata > Chondrichthyes > Orectolobiformes > Hemiscylliidae > Chiloscyllium > Chiloscyllium punctatum. The sequence continues at coordinate 37,687,276 of NC_092761.1, read as the reverse complement.
AGGAGGGGGATAAGGAGAGAGGGGAAGGAAGGAGGCAAGAGAGAGGGGATAAGGAAGGGGGAAGGAAGGGGGAAGGAGAGAGGGGAGGAGGAGAGAGTGGTGAAGGAGAGAGGGGGGAAGCAGGAGCAAGGAAGGGTGAAGGAGAGAGGGCTGAAGGAGAGAGTGGTGAAGGAGAGAGGGGAAGGAAGGGGGAAGGACAGAGGGGAGAAGGAGAGTGGGGAGAAGGAAGGTGGAAAGAGAGAGAGGAGAAGGAGGGGAGAAGGAGAAAGTGGAGAAGGAGAGGGGGAAGGAAGGGGAAGGAGAGAGGGGAGAAGGAGAGAGGGGCAAGGGGGGAAGGAGAGAGGGGAGAAAGAGAGAGTGGTGTAGGTGAGGGGGGAAGGGAAGAGGGGAGAAGGAGAGAGTGGTGAAGGCGAAGTGGGAAGAAAAGGGGGGAAGGAGAGAGTGGTGAAGGAGTGGGCGGAAGGAGAGAGGGAGGTAGGAGAGGGCGATGGAGAAAAGGGCAAAGGAGACAGGGGAATGAATGGGGAAAGAGAGAGGGGAGAAGGAAGGCGGAAGGAGAGAGGGGAGAAGGAGAGATGTGAGAAGGAGAGAGGGGGGAAGGTGGGGAAGGAGAGAGGGAGGAAGGAAAGGGGAAGGAGAGATGGGAGGAGAGAGGGGGGGAAGGAAATGGGTCACGAAGGAGAAAGGAGAGACGAGAAGGAAGAGGGAAGGAGAGGGGGAAAGGTGAGAGGGGAGAAGGAGAGAGGGGAGATGGAGAGGGGGGAAGGTGAGAGGGGAGAAGGAGAGAGTAGGGGAAGGAAGGGGGAAGGAGAGAGTGGTGAAGGAGAGGGGGGAAGGAGAGGGGGAAGAAGAGGGGGGGAAGGAGAGAGGGGAAGGAAAGGGGAAGGAGAGAAGGGAGAAGGAAAGAGGCGGGAGGGAGAGATAGGGGAAGGAGAGAGGGGATGGAAGGGGGAAGGAGAGGTGGAGGAGGAGAGAGGCGGGGAGGGAAGAGGGTAAGGTCAGGGGAAGGAGAGGTGGAGATGGAGAGAGGGGAAGGAAGAGGGAAGGAGAGAGGGGAGAAGGAAAGTGGACAAGGAAGGGGGAAGCAGAGATGGGAGGAGAGGGGACGGAAGGGGGAAGGAGTGATGTGAGAAGGAGAGAGGGGAAGGAAGCTGGAAGGAGTGAGGGGAGAAGGAGAGGGGAGAGGGAGGGGGAAGGAGTGGGAAGGAGAGAGGGGAGAAGGAGACGGGGGAAGGAGAGAGGAGAGAAGGAGAGAGTGGTGAAGGTGAGGGGGGAAGGAGAGGGGGAAGACAGACGGGGGAAGGAGAGAGGGGAGAATGGGAGAGTGGTGCAGGAGAGGGGGAAGAAGGGGGGGAAGTGAGAGGGGAGAATGAGAGGGTGGTGAAGAGGGGGAAAGGAAAGAGGGGAGAAGGAGAGAGTGGTGAAGGAGAGGGAGAAGGTGAAGGGGAAGGAGAGAGGGAAGAAGGAGAAAGTGGTGAAGGTGAGGGGCGAAGGAGAGAGTGGTGAAGGAGACGGGGAAGGAGAGAGGAGAGAAGGAGAGAGTAGTGAAGGGGAGGAGGGGAAGGAGAGGGGAAGAGAAATGGGGAAGTAGAGAGGGGAGAAGGAGAGAGTAGTGAAGGAGAGGGTGTTTGAGACGGGTAAGGAGGGAGATAAGGAGAGAGAGGGGAAGGAAGGAGGCAAGAGAGAGGGGATAAGGAAGGGGGAAGGAGAGAGGGGAGGAGGAGAGGGTGGTGAAGGAGAGGAGGAAGGAGAGAGGGGAGAAGCAGGAGCAAGGAAGGGTGAAGGAGAGAGTGGTGAAGGAGAGAGGGGAAGGAAGGGGGAAGGAGAGAGGGGAGAAGGAGAGTGGGGAGAAGGAAGGTGGAAAGAGAGAGAGGAGAAGGAGAAGGGAGAAGGAAGGGGGAATGAGAAAGGGGAGAAGGAGAAAGAGGGGAAGGAGAGAGGGGAGGAGAGAGGGGGAAGGGGGGAAGGAGAGAGGGGAGAAAGAGAGAGTGGTGAAGGTGAGGGGGGAAGGAGAGAGGGGAGAAGGAGAGTGTGGTGAAGGCGAAGTGGGAAGAAGAGGGGGGAAGGAGAGAGGGGGGAAGGAGAGAGTGGTGAAGGAGTGGGCGGAAGGAGAGAGGGAGGTAGGAGAGGGCGATGGAGAAAAGGGCAAAGGTGACGGGAATGAATGGGGAAAGAGAGAGGGGAGAAGGAAGGCGGAAGGAGAGAGGGGAGAAGGAGAGATGTGTGAAGGAGAGAGGGGGGAAGGTGGGGAAGGAGAGAGGGAGGAAGGAAAGGGGAAGGAGAGATGGGGGGAGAGGTGGGGGAAGGAAATGGGTCACGAAGGAGAAAGGAGAGACGAGAAGGAAGAGGGAAGGAGGGGGGGAAGGAGAGAGGGGAGAAGGAGAGAGTAGGGGAAGGAGAGGGGGGAAGGAGAGGGGGTAGAAGAGGGGGGGAAGGAGAGAGGGGAAGGAAGGGGGAAGGGAGAAGGAAAGAGGCGGGAGGGAGAGATGGGGGAAGGAGAGAGGGGATGAAAGGGGGAAGGAGAGGTGGAGGAGGAGAGTGGCGGGGAGGAAAGAGGGTAAGGACAGGGGAAGGAGAGGTGGAGATGGAGAGAGGGGAAGGAAGAGGGAAGGAGAGAGGGGAGAAGGAGAGGGGGGTAGGAGAGAGTGGTGATGGAAAGTGGGGAAGGAAGGATGAAGCAGAGATGGGAGGAGAGGGGACGGAAGGGGGAAGGAGTGATGTGAGAAGGAGAGAGGGGAAGCTAGGTGGAAGGAGTGAGGGGAGAAGGAAGGGGGAAGGAGAGGGGTAAGGAGAGAGGGGAGAAGGAGACGGGGGGAAGGAGAGAGGAGAGAAGGAGAGAGTAGTGAAGGTGAGGGGGGGAAGGAGAGGGGGAAGACAGACGGGGGAAGGAGAGAGGGGAGAATGGGAGAGTGGTGCAGGAGAGGGGGAAGAAGGGGGGGGAAGAGAGAGGGGAGAATGAGAGGGTGGTGAAGGAGAGGGGGAAGGAGAGAGTGGTGAAGGAGAGGGAGAAGGTGAAGGGGAAGGAGAGAGGGGAGAAGGAGAAAGTGGTGAAGGTAAGGGGGGAAGGAGAGGGGCGAAGGAGAGAGTGGTGAAGGAGAGAGGAGAGAAGGAGAGAGTAGTGAAGGTGAGGAGGGGAAGGAGAGTGGAAGAGAGACGGGGAAGGAGAGAGGGGAGAAGGAGAGAGTGGTGAAGGAGAGGGTGGAAGGAGATGGGGATGGAGGGGGATAAGGAGAGAGGGGAAGGAAGGAGGCAAAAGAGTGGGGATAAGGAAGGGGGAAGGAGAGAGGGGAGGAGGATAGAGTGGTGAAGGAGAGGAGGAAGGAGAGAGGGGGGAAGCAGGAGCAAGGAAGGGTGAAGGAGAGAGTGCTGAAGGGAGAGAGTGGTGAAGGAGAGAGGGGAAGGAAGGGGGAAGGACAGAGGGGAGAAGGAGAGTGGGGAGAAGGAAGGTGGAAAGAGAGAGAGGAGAAGGAGAAGAGAGAAGGAAGGGGGAAGGAGAAAGGGAAGAAGGAGAAAGCGGAGAAAGAGAGGGGGAAGGAAGGGGAAGGAGAGAGGGGAGAAGGAGAGAGGGGCAAGGGGGGAAGGAGAGAGGGGAGAAAGAGAGAGTGGTGTAGGTGAGGGGGGAAGGAGAGAGGGGAGAAGGAGAGAGTGGTGAAGGCAAAGTGGGAAGAAGAGGGGGGAAGGAGAGAGTGGTGAAGGAGTGGGCGGAAGGAGAGAGGGAGGTAGGAGAGGGCGAAGGAGAAAAGGGCAAAGGAGACAGGGGAATGAATGGGGAAAGAGAGAGGATAGAAGGAAGGTGGAAGGAGAGAGGGGAGAAGGAGAGATGTGAGAAGGAGAGAGGGGGGAAGGTGGGCAAGGAGAGAGGGAGGAAGGAAAGGGGAAGGAGAGATGGGGGAGAGGGGCGGGAAGGAAATGGGTCACGAAGGAGAAAGGAGAGATGAGAAGGAAGAGGGAAGGAGAGGGGGGAAGGAGAGAGGGGAGTAGCATAGAGTGGTGAAGGAGAGGGGGGAAGGTGAGAGGGGAGAAGGAGAGAGGGGAAGGAAGGGGGAACGAGAGAAGGGAGAAGGAAAGACGCGGGAGGGGAAGATGGGGGAAGGAGAGAGGGGATGGAAGGGGGAAGGAGAGAGGGGAGAAGGAGGGAGTCGTGAAGGAGAGGGGGGAAGGAGAGAGGGGAGAAGGAGAGATTGGGGAAGGAGAGATGGGGGAAGGAGAGAGGGGATGGAACGGGGAAGGAGAGGTGGAGGAGGAGGTAGGCTGGGAGGGAAGAGGGTAAGGACAGGCGAAGGAGAGGTAGAGATGGAGAGAGGGAAAGGAAGAGGGAAGGAGAGAGGCGCGAAGGAGAGGGGGGAAGGAGAGAGTGGTGAAGGAAAGAGGGGAAGGAAGGAGGAAGCAGACAGGGGAGAAGGAGAGAGGGAATGGAAGATGGAAGGAGAGAGGGGAGAGGGAAAGAGGCGAGAAGGAGGGGGGAAGGAGAGGGGAAGGAAGGGGGAAGGAGTGATGGGAGAAGGAGAGAGGGGAAGGAAGGGGAAGGAGAGGTGGAGAAAGAGGGAGGGGGAAGGAGAGAGTTGTGAAGGAAAGAGGGGAAGGTAGGGGCAAGGTGAGAGGGGAGAAGGAGAGGGGGGAAGGAGACAGGGAAGTTGAGAGGGAAGAAGGAAGGGGGAAAGGAAGGGGCGAAGGGGAGAGTGGAAGGAAGGGGGAAGGAGAGAGGGGAGAATGAGAGAATGGTGCAGGAGGGGGCGGAAGGAGGGGTGGAAGGATTGAGGGGAGAATGAGAGAGTGGTGAAGGAGAGGGGGAAGGAGAGGTGGGGAAGGATTGAGGGGAGAAGGAGAGAGTGGTGAAGGTGAGGGGGGAAGGAGAGGGGGTACGAGAGAGTGGGGAAGGAGAGAGGGGAGAAGGAGAGAATGGTGAAGGAGAGGGTGGAAGGAGACCGGGAAGGAGGGGGAGAAGGAGAGAGGCGAAGGAAGGGGGAAAGAGAGAGGGGATAAGGAGAGGGGAGAAGGAAGGGGGGAGGAGAGAGGGGGAGAGTGTGGTGAAGGAGAGGGGTAAGGAGAGGAGAAGGAGAGAGGGGAGGATGAAGGGGGAAGGAGAGAGGGCTGAAGGAGAGAGTGGTGAAGGAGAGAGGGGAAGGAAGGTGGAAGGAGAGAGGGGAGAAGGAGAGGGGGCAAGGAAGGAACAACAAGAGACGGGAAGGAAGGGGGAAGGAGACGGGGAGAAGGATGTGGGGAAAGGAAGGAAGGCGGAAGGAGACAGGGGAGAAGGAGAGTGGGGAGAAGGAAGGGGGAAAGAGAGAGAGGAGAAGAAGAAGGGAGAATGAAGGGGGAAGGAGAAAGGGGAGAAGTAGAGAGCGGAGAAGGAGAGGGGGAAGGGAGGGGGAGGAGAGAGGGGAGAAGGAGAGAGGGGGGAAGGAGAGAGGGGGGAAGGAGAGAGGGGGGAAGGAGAGAGGGGAGAATGAGAGTGGTGAAGGTGAGGGGGGAGGGGGGAAGGAGAGAGTGGAGAAGGAGAGAGTGGTGAAGGTGAGGGGGGAAGGAGAGGGGGAAGGAGAGAGTGAGGTCGGAGAGGGGGAAGGAGAGAAGGGCGAAGGAGAGAGGGGAATGAATGGGTAAAGAGAGAGGGGAGGAGAGTGGAGAAGGAAGGCGGAAGGAGAGAGGGGAGAAGGAGAGAGGGGAAGGAAGGAACAACAAGAGACGGGAAGGAAGGGGGAAGGAGACAGGGGAGAAGGAGGTGGGGAAAGGAAGGAAGGCGGAAGGAGACAGGGGAGAAGGGGAGAGTAGAAGGAAGGAGGAAGGAGAGAGGGGAAGAAGAGGGGAAAGGAGAGAGGGGGGAAGGTGGGGAAGGAGAGAGGGGCGAAGGAAAGGGGAAGGAGAGAGGGGAGAAGGATAGAGTGGTGAAGGAGAGGGGGGAAGGTGAGAGGGCAGGAGAGGGGGAGAAGGAGAGAGAGGTTAGGAGAGAGTGGGGGAAGGAAATGGGGTAGGAAGGTGAAAGGAGAGACGAGGAGGAAGGGGGAAGGGGGGGGGAACGAGAGAGAGGAGAACGAGGGGGGAAAGGAAGGGGAAAGGAGAGTGGGGAGATGGAGAGAGAGGGGGAAAGGGGGAAGGAGAGAGGGGAGAAGGGTAGAGTGGTGAAGGAGTGGGGGGAAGGTGAGAGGGGAGAAGGAGAGAGTGGGGGAAGGAGAGAGGGGAAGGAAGGGGGAAGGAGAGAGGGGAGAAGGAGGGAGTGTTGAAGGAGAGGGGGGAAGGAGAGGGGGAAGGAGAGAGGCGGGAAGGAGAGATGGTGGAAGGAGGGAGGAGATGGAAGGGGGAAGGAGAGTTGTGGAAGGAGAGAGGCGGGGAGGGAAGAAGGTAAGGACAAGGGAAGGAAGAGGGAAGGAGAGAGGGGAGAAGGAGAGACTGGGAAAGGAGAGATGGGGGAAGGAGAGAGGCGAGGGAAGGCGGAAGGAGAGGTGGAGAAGAGGAGAGGGGAGGAGGAAAAAGGGGAAGGAGTGGGGAAGGAGAGTGGGAAAAAGTAGAGGGGGAAGGAAGTGGGAAGGAGAGAGAGAGGGGGAAGGAGGGAGGGAAGGAGAGAGGCGAGAAGCAGAGGGGGGAAGGAAGAGGGGACGAGATGGTGTAGAAGGAGAGTGGGGAGAAGGAAGGGTGGGGGAGAGGTGGTAGGAGAGAGGAGAAAGAGAGAGTAGGAGGAAGGGGGAAGGAGAGAGGGGAAGGAGGGGCGTGGAGAGAGGGGAGAAGGAAAGGGGATAAGGAGAAAGTGGAATGAAGGGGGAAGTAAAAAGTGGAGGAGAGAGTGGAAGGAAGGGGGGAGGAGAGAGGGGAAACGGAGAGAGGGGAAGGGGGTGGGAAGGAGAGAGGGGAGAAAGAGAGAAGTGGGAAAGGAGAGAGGGAAAGGCAGGGAAAGGAGAGAGGGGAGAAGCAGAGAGAGGGGAGAGGAGTGGGGGAGGAGAGGGGGGAGAAGGAGAGAGAGGAAAGGATAGGGGAAAGGAAGGGGGAAGGAGAGAGAGGAGAAGGAGAGAGTTGTGAAGGAGACGGGGGGAAGGAGAGAGGGGAAGGAAGAGGGGAGAAGGAGAGGGGGAAGGAGAGAGGGGAAGGAATGGGGAATGAGAGGGGAGAAGGAGACGGGGAAGGAGACAGGGGATGAGAGGGTGGAGAAGGAGAGTGGGGAGAAGGAGAGGGGGGAGGAGAGAGGGGAGAAAGAGAGAGTAGGAGGAAGGGGGAAGGAGAGAGGGGAAGGAAGGGCGTGGAGAGAGGGGAGAAGGAAAGGGGATAAGGAGAAAGTGGAAGGAAGGGGAAAGTAAAGAGTGGAAAAGGACAGAGGGGAAGGAAGGGGGGAGGAGAGAGGGGAAACAGAGAGAGGGGAAGGGGGTGGGAAGGAGAGAGGGGAGCAGGAGAGAAGTGGGGAAGGAGAGAGGGCAAGGCAGGGAAAGGAGAGAGGGGAGAAGCAGAGAGAGGGGTAGGAGAGAGGAGAAGGAGGGGGGAAGGTGAGAGGGCAAAGGAGAGGGGGAGGAGAGGGGGGAGAAGGAGAGAGAGGAAAGGATGGGGGGAAGATAGGGGGAAGGAGAGAGAGGAGAAGGAGAGGGGGAAAGAGAGATGGGGTAAGGAGAGAGTGGAAGAAAGGGGGAAGTAGAGGTGGAGAAAGAGAGAGGGGGGAAGGAGTGAGGGAGGAAGGAGAGGGGAGGAAGGGGGAAGGAGAGAGGGGAAGGAAGGGGGAGGAGAGAGAGGAGAAGGAGAGGGGAAAGGAGGGGGGAGAAGGAGAGGGTGTAGGAGGGAGGAAGGAGAGAGTGTAGAAGGAGAGAGTGGAAGGAAGGGGGAGGAGAGAGAGGAGAAGGAGAGGGGGAAGGAGAGGGAGAATGAGAAAGGAGGAAGGATAGGGAGAAGGAGCGAGAGGAGAAGGGGGGAGGAGGGAATGGTGGAAGGAGAGAAGGGAAGGGGGAAACAGAGAGTGGAGAAGGAGGGGAAGAAGGAAGGGGGAAGGATAGGCAATGGAAGGGGGGGAAGGAGAGAGGGGAGAAGGAGAGGGGGGGAAGGAGAGACTGGCGAAGGAAAGTGGACAAGGAAGGGGGAAGCAGAGATGGGAGGAGAGGGGACGGAAGGGGGAAGGAGTGATGTGAGAAGGAGAGAGGGGAAGGATGCTGGAAGGAGCGAGGGGAGAAGAAGGGGGAAGGAGTGGGAAGGAGAGAGGGGAGAAGGAGACGGGGGGAAGGAGAGAGGAGAGAAGGAGAGAATAGTGAAGGTGAGGGGGGGAAGGAGAGGGGGAAGAAAGACGGGGGAAGTAGGGAGGGGAGAATGGGAGAGTGGTGCAGGAGAGGGGGAAGAAGGGGGGGGGAAGAGAGAGGGGAGAATGAGAGGGTGGTGAAGGAGAGGGAGAAGGTGAAGGGGAAGGAGAGAGGGGTGAAGGAGAGAGTGGTGAAGGAGACGGGGGGAAGGAGAGAGGAGAGAAGGAGAGAGTAGTGAAGGTGAGGAGGGGAAGGAGAGGGGAAGAGAGACGGGGAAGGAGAGATGGGAGAAGGAGAGAGTGGTGAAGGAGAGGGTGTTTGATACGGGGAAGGAGGGGGATAAGGAGAGAGGGGAAGGAAGGAGGCAAGAGAGAGGGGATAAGGAAGGGGGAAGGAGAGATGGGAGGAGGAGAGACTGGTGAAGGAGAGGAGGAAGGAGAGAGGGGGAAGCAGGTGCAAGGAAGGGTGAAGGAGAGAGGGCTGAAGGAGAGAGTGGTGAAGGAGAGAGGGGAAGGAAGGGGGAAGGAGAGAGGGGAGAAGGAGAGAGGGGGAAGGAGAGGGGGAAGGGGAGAGGGGAGAAGGAGAGAGGGGGAAGGAGAGGGGGAAGGGGAGAGGGGGGAAGGTGGGGAAGGAGAGAGGGGGAAGGAAAGGGGAAGGAGAGAGGGGAGAAAGAGAGAGTGGTGAAGGAGAGAGGGAGGAGAGAGGGGACAAGGAGAGAGTGGGGGAAGGAAATGGGGTAGGAAGGAGAAAGGAGAGACGCGAAGGAAGTGGGAAGGAGAGGGGGGGAAAGAGAGAGAGGAGAAGGAGGGGGGAAAGGAAAGGGAAAGGAGAGTGGGGAGTTGGAGAGAGGGGGGAAGGGGGAAGGAGAGAGGGGAGAAGAAGAAGGGAGAAGGAAGGGGGAAGGAGAAAGGGGAGAAGGAGAGAGGGGGAAGGAGAGAGGGGGGAAGGTGGGGAAGGAGAGAGGGGGAAAGGAAAGGGGAAGGAGAGAGGGAAGAAGGATAGAGTCGTGAAGGAGAGGGGGGAAGGTGAGAGGGGAGGAGAGAGGGGACAAGGAGAGAGTGGGGGAAGGAAATGGGGTAGGAAGGAGAAAGGAGAGACGCGAAGGAAGTGGGAAGGAGCGGGGGGAAGGAGAGAGAGGAGAAGGAGGGGGGAAAGGAAAGGGAAAGGAGAGTGGGGAGTTGGAGAGGGGGGGAAGGGGGAAGGAGAGAGGGGAGGGTAGAGTGGTGAAGGAGTGGGGGGAAGGAGAGAGGGGAGAAGCGGAGGGGGGAAGGAGAGAGTGGGGGAAGGAGAGAGGAGATGGAAGTGGGAAGGAGAGAGGGGAGAAGGAGGGAGTGTTGAAGGAGAGGGGGGGAAGGAGAGAAGGGAGAAGGAGAGAGGCGGGAAGGAGAGAGGAGATGGAAGTGGGAAGGAGAGGTGGAGAAGGAGAGAGGCGGGGAGGGAAGAGGGTAAGGACAAGGGAAGGAAGAGGGAAGGAGAGAGGGGAGAAGGAGAGACTGGGAAAGGAGAGATGGGGGAAGGAGAGAGAGGAAGTAAGGGAAAGGAGCAGTGGAGAAAGAGAGAGGGTGGAAGGAGAGAGTGGGGGAAGGAGAGAGGGGAAGGGAGTGGGAAGGAGAGAGGGGAGAAGGAGAGAAGTGGGGAAGGAGAGAGGGGGAGGCAGGGAAAGGAGAGAGGGGAGAAGCAGAGAGAGGGGTAGGAGAGAGAAGAAGGAAGGGGGAAGGAGAGCGGGCAAAGGAGAGGGGGAAGGAGAGCGGGGAGAAGGAGGGGGGCGGAGAAGGAGAGAGAGGAGAAGGAGAGGGGGGAAGAGAGATGGGGTAAGTAGAGAGGGGAAGAAAGGGGAGTAGAGATGGAGAAAGAGAGGGGGGAAGGAGAGGGGGGAGGAGGGGGGAAGGAGAGTGGGGAAGGAAGGGGGAGGAGAGAGAGGAGAAGGAGAGGGAAAAGGAGGGGGGGAAGGAGAAGGGGGAGAAGGAGGGGGAAGAAGGGAGTGGGGGAAGGAAAGAAGGGAAGGGGAAAAGAGAGTGGAGAAGGAGGGGGAGAAGGAAGTGGGAAAGTTAGGGAATGGACGGCGGGAAGGAGAGAGGGGAAAAGGAGAGAGTGGTGAAGGAGAGAGGGGAAGGAGAGGGGGAAGGAGAGAGGGGAGGAGGAAGGGGGAAGGAGAGAGTGGTGAATGAGAGAGGGGAGGAGGAAGGGGGAAGGAGAGAGTGGTGAATGAGAGAGGGGAAGGAAGGGGGAAGGAGAGGAGGAGAAGGAGAGAGGGGAAGGAAGGGGGGAGGAGAGAGGGGAGGAGGGGGGACGGAAGGAATAACGAGAGACGGGAAGGAAGGGGGAAGGAGACAGGGGAGAAGGAGGTGGGGAAAGGAAGGAAGGTGGAAGGAGACAAGGGAGAAGGGGAGAGTGGAAGGAAGGACGAAGGAGAGAGGGGAGAAGGAGAGAGTGGGGGAAGGAGAGAGGGGAGATGGAGAGAAGTGGGGAAGGAGAGAGGGGGAGGCAGGGAAAGGAGAGAGGGGAGAAGCAGAGAGAGGGGTAGGAGAGAGAAGAAGGAAGGGGGAAGGAGAGCAGGGGGAAGGAGAGGGGGGAGAAGGAGAGAGGGGAGAAGAAGGGGGGAGGAGAGGGGGGAGAAGGAGAGAGAGGAGAAGGAGAGGGGGGAAAGAGAGATGGGGTATGGAGAGAGGGGAAGAAAGGGGGAGTAGAGGTGGAGAAAGAGAGAGGGGGGAAGGAGAGAGAGAGGAAGGAGAGGGGGAGGAGGGGGAAGGAGAGTGGGGAAGGAAGGGGGAGGAGAGAGAGGAGAAGGAGAGGGAAAAGGAGGGGGGAAGGAGAAGGGGGAGAAGGAGGGGGAAGAAGGGAGTGGGGGAAGGAACGAAGGGAGAAAGAGAGAGGGGGGAAGGAGAGAGTTGGGAAGGAGAGGGGTTAGGAGGGGGGAAGGAGAGAGGGTAGAAGGAGAGAGGGGAAGGAGAGGGAGAAGGAGAGAGAGGAGAAGGGGGAGGAGGGAATGGGGGAAGGAGAGAAGGGAAGGGGAAAAGAGAGAGTGGAGAAGGAGGGGGAGAAGGAAGTGGGAAGGTTAGGGAATGGACGGCGGGAAGGAGAGAGGGGAAAAGGAGAGAGTGGTGAAGGAGAGGGTGAAGGAGAGAGGGGAGAAGGAGAAGGGAGGAGGAAGGGGGAAGGAGAGAGGGCTGAAGGAGAGAGTGGTGAAGGAGAGGGGTAAGGAGAGAGGGGAGAAGGAGACGGGGGAAGGAGAGAGGAGAGAAGGAGAGAGTGGTGAAGGTGAGTGGGGAAGGAGAGGGGAAGGAGAGAGGGGCAAAGCAGAGAGTGGTGAAGGAGTCGGGGGGAAGGAGACGGGGAAGGAGAGAGGAGAGAAGGAGAGAGTAGTGAAGGTGAGGAGGGGAAGGAGAGGGGAAGAGAGACGGGGAAGGAGAGAGTGGTGAAGGAGAGGGTGTTTGAGACGGGGAAGGAGGGGGATAAGGAGAGAGGGGAAGGAAGGAGGCAAGAGAGAGGGGATAAGGAAGGGGGAAGGAGAGAGGGGAGGAGGAGAGAGTGGTGAAGGAGAGAGGGGGGAAGCAGGAGCAAGGAAGGGTGAAGGAGAGAGGGCTGAAGGAGAGAGTGGTGAAGGAGAGAGGGGAAGGAAGGGGGAAGGACAGAGGGGAGAAGGAGAGTGGGGAGAAGGAAGGTGGAAAGAGAGAGAGGAGAAGGAGAAGGGAGAAGGAGGGGAGAAGGAGAAAGCGGAGAAGGAGAGGGGGAAGGAAGGGGAAGGAGAGAGGGGAGAAGGAGAGAGGGGCAAGGGGGGAAGGAGAGAGGGGAGAAAGAGAGAGTGCTGAAGGCGAAGTGGGAAGAAAAGGGGGGAAGGAGAGAGTGGTGAAGGAGTGGGCGGAAGGAGAGAGGGAGGTAGGAGAGGGCGATGGAGAAAAGGGCAAAGGAGACAGGGGAATGAATGGGGAAAGAGAGGGGAGAACGAAGGCGGAAGGAGAGAGGGGAGAAGGAGAGATGTGAGAAGGAGAGAGGGGGGAAGGTGGGGAAGGAGAGAGGGAGGAAGGAAAGGGGAAGGAGAGATGGGAGGAGAGAGGGGGGGAAGGAAATGGGTCACGAAGGAGAAAGGAGAGACGAGAAGGAAGAGGGAAGGAGAGGGGGAAAGGTGAGAGGGGAGAAGGAGAGAGGGGAGAAGGAGAGGGGGGAAGGTGAGAGGGGAGAAGGAGAGAGTAGGGGAAGGAAGGGGGAAGGAGAGAGTGGGGAGGGAGAGGGGGAAGAAGAGGGGGGGAAGGAGAGAGGGGAAGGAAAGGGGAAGGAGAGGTGGAGGAGGAGAGAGGCGGGGAGGGAAGAGGGTAAGGTCAGGGGAAGGAGAGGTGGAGATGGAGAGAGGGGAAGGAAGAGGGAAGGAGAGAGGGGAGAAGGAGAGGGGGGTAGGAGAGAGTGGTGATGGAAAGTGGACAAGGAAGGGGGAAGCAGAGATGGGAGGAGAGGGGACGGAAGGGGGAAGGAGTGATGTGAGAAGGAGAGAGGGGAAGGAAGCTGGAAGGAGTGAGGGGAGAAGGAGAGGGGAGAGGGAGGGGGAAGGAGTGGGAAGGAGAGAGGGGAGAAGGAGAGAGGGGAAAGAAGGGGGAAGGAGAGAGGGGAGAATGAGAGAGTGGTGAAGGAGAGGGGGGAAGGAGAGGGGTAAGGAGAGAGGGGAGAAGGAGACGGGGGAAGGCGAGAGGAGAGAAGGAGAGAGTAGTGAAGGTGAGGGGGGAAGGAGAGGGGGAAGACAGACGGGGGAAGGAGAGAGGGGAGAATGGGAGAGTGGTGCAGGAGAAGGGGAAGAAGGTGGGGAAGTGAGAGGGGAGAATGAGAGGGTGGTGAAGAGGGGGAAAGGAAAGAGGGGAGAAGGAGAGAGTGGTGAAGGAGAGGGAGAAGGTGAAGGGGAAGGAGAGAGGGAAGAAGGAGAAAGTGGTGAAGGTGAGGGGCGAAGGAGAGAGTGGTGAAGGAGACGGGGAAGGAGAGAGGAGAGAAGGAGAGAGTAGTGAAGGGGAGGAGGGGAAGGAGAGGGGAAGAGAAATGGGGAAGGAGAGAGGGGAGAAGGAGAGAGTAGTGAAGGAGAGGGTGTTTGAGACGGGGAAGGAGGGAGATAAGGAGAGAGAGGGGAAGGAAGGAGGCAAGAGAGAGGGGATAAGGAAGGGGGAAGGAGAGAGGGGAGGAGGAGAGGGTGGTGAAGGAGAGGAGGCAGGAGAGAGGGGGGAAGCAGGAGCAAGGAAGGGTGAAGGAGAGAGGGCTGAAGGAGAGAGTGGTGAAGGAGAGAGGGGAAGGAAGGGGGAAGGAGAGAGGGGAGAAGGAGAGTGGAGAGAAGGAAGTTGGAAAGAGAGAGAGGAGAAGGAGAAGGGAGAAGGAAGGGGGAATGAGAAAGGGGAGAAGGAGAAAGTGGGGAAGGAGAGAGGGGAGGAGAAAGGGGGAAGGGGGGAAGGAGAGAGGGGAGAAAGAAAGAGTGGTGAAGGTGAGGGGGGAAGGAGAGAGGGGAGAAGGAGAGTGTGGTGAAGGCGAAGTGGGAAGAAGAGGGGGGAAGGAGAGAGTGGTGAAGGAGTGGGCGATAGGAGAGAGGGAGGTAGGAGAGGGCGATGGAGAAAAGGGCAAAGGAGACGGGAATGAATGGGGAAAGAGAGAGGGGAGAAGGAAGGCGGAAGGAGAGAGGGGAGAAGGAGAGATGTGTGAAGGAGAGAGGGGGGAAGGTGGGGAAGGAGAGAGGGAGGAAGGAAAGGGGAAGGAGAGATGGGGGGAGAGGTGGGGGAAGAAAATGGGTCACGAAGGAGAAAGGAGAGACGAGAAGGAAGAGGGAAGGAGAGAGGGAGAAGGAGAGAGGGGAGAAGGAGAGAGTAGGGGAAGGAGAGGGGGGAAGGAGAGGGGTAGAAGAGGGGGGGAAGGAGAGAGGGGAAGGAAGGGGGAAGGGAGAAGGAAAGAGGCGGGAGGGAGAGATGAGGGAAGGAGAGAGGGGATGGAAGGGGGAAGGAGAGGTGGAGGAGGAGAGTGGCGGGGAGGAAAGAGGGTAAGGTCAGGGGAAGGAGAGGTGGAGATGGAGAGAGGGGAAGGAAGAGGGAAGGAGAGAGGGGAGAAGGAGAGGGGGGTAGGAGAGAGTGGTGATGGAAAGTGGGGAAGGAAGGATGAAGCAGAGATGGGAGGAGAGGGGACGGAAGGGGGAAGGAGTGATGTGAGAAGGAGAGAGGGAAGGTAGGTGGAAGGAGTGAGGGGAGAAGTAAGGGGGAAGGAGAGGGGTAAGGAGAGAGGGGAGAAGGAGACGGGGGGAAGGAGAGAGGAGAGAAGGAGAGAGTAGTGAAGGTGAGGGGGGGAAGGAGAGGGGGAAGACAGACGGGGGAAGGAGAGAGGGGAGAATGGGAGAGTGGTGCAGGAGAGGGGGAAGAAGGGGGGGGAAGAGAGAGGGGAGAATGAGAGGGTGGTGAAGGAGAGGGGGGAAGGAGAGAGTGGTGAAGGAGAGGGAGAAGGTGAAGGGGAAGGAGAGAGGGGAGAAGGAGAAAGTGGTGAAGGTGAGGGGGGAAGGAGAGGGGCGAAGGAGAGAGTGGTGAAGGAGACGGGGAAGGAGAGAGGAGAGAAGGAGAGAGTAGTGAAGGTGAGGAGGGGAAGGAGAGTGGAAGAGAGACGGGGAAGGAGAGAGGGGAGAAGGAGAGAATGGTGAAGGAGAGGTTCAGACGGGGAAGGAGGGGGATAAGGAGAGAGGGGAAGGAAGGAGGCAAAAGAGAGGGGATAAGGAAGGGGGAAGGAGAGAGGGGAGGAGGATAGAGTGGTGAAGGAGAGGAGGAAGGAGAGAGGGGGGAAGCAGGAGCAAGGAAGGGTGAAGGAGAGAGTGCTGAAGGAGAGAGTGGTGAAGGAGAGAGGGGAAGGAAGGGGGAAGGACAGAGGGGAGAAGGAGAGTGGGGAGAAGGAAGGTGGAAAGAGAGAGAGGAGAAGGAGAAGAGAGAAGGAAGGGGGAAGGAGAAAGGGGAGAAGGAGAAAGCGGAGAAGGAGAGGGGGAAGGAAGGGGAAGGAGAGAGGGGAGAAGGAGAGAGGGGCAAAGGGGGAAGGAGAGAGGGGAGAAAGAGAGAGTGGTGTACGTGAGGGGGGAAGGAGAGAGGGGAGAAGGAGAGAGTGGTGAAGGCGAAGTGGGAAGAAGAGGGGGGAAGGAGAGAGTGGTGAAGGAGTGGGCGGAAGGAGAGAGGGAGGTAGGAGAGGGCGATGGAGAAAAGGGCAAAGGAGACAGGGGAATGAATGGGGAAAGAGAGAGGATAGAAGGAAGGTGGAAGGAGAGAGGGGAGAAGGAGAGATGTGAGAAGGAGAGAGGGGGGAAGGTGGGGAAGGAGAGAGGAAGGAAAGGGGAAGGAGAGATGGGGGAGAGGGGCGGGAAGGAAATGGGTCACGAAGGAGAAAGGAGAGACGAGAAGGAAGAGGGAAGGAGAGGGGGGAAGGAGAGAGGGGAGTAGCATAGAGTGGTGAAGGAGAGGGGGGAAGGTGAGAGGGGAGAAGGAGAGAGGGGAAGGAAGGGGGAACGAGAGAAGTGAGAAGGAAAGACGCGGGAGGGAGAGATGGGGGAAGGAGAGAGGGGATGGAAGGGGGAAGGAGAGTGGGGTGATGGAGAGAGGGGGGGAAGGGGGGAATGAGAGAGGGGAGAAGGGTAGAGTGGTGAAGGAGTGGGGGGGAAGGAGAGAGGGGAAGGAATGGGGAAGGAGAGAGGGGAGAAGGAGAGATGGGGGAAGGAGAGAGGGGAGGGAAGGGGGAAGGAGAGGTGCAGAAGAAGAGAGGGGAGAAGGAAAGAGGGGAAGGTGTGGGGAAGGAGAGTGGGAAAAAGTAGAGGGGGAAGGAAGGGGGAAGGAGGGGGGGTGAAGGAGACAGGCGAGAAACAGAGGGGGGAAGGAAGAGGGGACGAGATGGTGTAGAAGGAGAGTGGGGAGAAGCGGGGGGGAGAGGTGGGAGGAGAGAGAGGAGAAAGAGAGAGTAGGAGGAAGGGGGAAGGAGAAAGGGGAAGGAAGGGTGTGGAGAGAGGGGAGAAGGAATGGGGGATAAGGAGAAAGTGGAAGGAAGGGGAAAGGAAAAAGTGGAGAAGGAGAGAGGTGAAGGAAGGGGGGAGGAGAGAGGGGAAACAGAGAGAGGGGAATGGGGTGGGAAGGAGAGAGGGGAGAAAGAGAGAAGTGGGGAAGGAGAGAGGGGAAGGCAGGGAAAGGAGAGAGGGGAGAAGCAGAGAGAGGGGAGAGGAGTGGGGGAGGAGGGGGGAGAAGGAAAGAGGAAAGGATAGGGGAAAGGAAGGGGGAAGGAGAGAGAGGAGTAGGAGAGAGTGGTGAAGGAGACGAGGGGAAGGAGAGAGGGGAAGAAAGAGAGGAGAAGGAGAGGGGGAAGGAGAGGGGAAGGAATGGGGAAAGAGAGAGGGGAGAAGGAGAGGGGGAAGGAGACAGGGGACGAGAGGGTGGAGAAGGAGGGTGGGGAGGAGAGGGGGGAGGAGGGGGGATGGCTAGAGGGGAGAAGGAGGGGGGCGGAGAAGGAGAGAGAGGAGAAGGAGAGGGGGGAAGAGAGATGGGGTAAGTAGAGAGGGGAAGAAAGGGGAGTAGAGGTGGAGAAAGAGAGGGGGGGAGGAGAGGGGGGAGGAGGGGGGAAGGAGAGTGGGGAAGGAAGGGGGAGGAGAGAGAGGAGAAGGAGAGGGAAAAGGAGGGGGGGAAGGAGAAGGGGGAGAAGGAGGGGGAAGAAGGGAGTGGGGAAAGGAAAGAAGGGAAGGGGGAAAGAGGTGGAGAAAGAGCGAGGTGGAAAGGAGAGAGTGGGGTAGGAGAGAGAAGAAGGAAGGGGGAAGGAGAGCGGGGGGAAGGAGAGAGGGGAGAAGGAGGGGGGAGGAGAGGGGGGAGAAGGAGAGAGAGGAGAAGGAGAGGGGGGAAAGAGAGATGGGGTAAGGAGAGAGGGGAAGAAAGGGGAGTAGAGGTGGAGAAAGAGAGAGGGGGGAAGGAGAGAGAGAGGAAGGAGGGGGGGAGGAGGGGGAAGGAGAGAGGAGATGGAAGTGGGAAGGAGAGGTGGAGAAGGAGAGAGGCGGGGAGGGAAGAGGGTAAGGACAAGGGAAGGAAGAGGGAAGGAGAGAGGGGAGAAGGAGAGACTGGGAAAGGAGAGATGGGGGAAGGAGAGAGGGGAGAAGGAGAGAGGAGATGGAAGTGGGAAGGAGAGTTGTGGAAGGAGAGAGGCGGGGAGGGAAGAGGGTAAGGAAGAGGGAAAGAGAGAGGGGAGAAGGAGAGACTGGGAAAGAAGAGATGGGGGAAGGAGAGAGAGGAAGTAAGGGAAAGGAGCAGTGGAGAAAGAGAGAGGGTGGAAGGAGAGAGTGTGGGAAGGAGAGAGGGGAAAGAAGGGGGAAGGAGAGAGGGGAAGGGAGTGGGAAAGGAGAGAGGGGAGAAGCAGAGAGAGGGGTAGGAGAGAGAAGAAGGAAGGGGGAAGGAGAGCGGGGGGAAGGAGAGAGGGGAGAAGAAGGGGGGAGAAGGAGAGAGGGGAGAAGGAGGGGGGAGGAGAGGGGGGAGAAGGGGAGAGGGGGGAAAGAGAGATGTGGTAAGGAGAGAGGGGAAGAAAGGGGAGTAGAGGTGGAGAAAGAGAGAGGGGGGAAGGAGAGAGAGCGGAAGGAGAGGGGGGAGGAGGGGGGAAGGAGAGTGGGGAAGGAAGGGGGAGGAGAGAGAGGAGAAGGAGAGGGAAAAGGAGGGGGGAAGGAGAAGGGGGGAGAAGGAGGGGGGAAGAAGGGAGTGGTGGAAGGAAAGAAGGGAAGGGGGAAAGAGGTGGAGAAAGAGAGAGGGGGGAAGGAGAGGGGTTAGGAGGGGGGAAGGAGAGAGGGTAGAAGGAGAGAGGGGAAGGAAGGGGGAGGAGAGAGAGGGGAAGGAGAGGGAGAAGGACAGAGGAGAAGGGGGGAGGAGGGAATGGGGGAAGGAGAGAAGGGAAGGGGAAAAGAGAGAGTGGAGAAGGAGGGGGAGAAGGAAGTGGGAAAGTTAGGGAATGGACGGCGGGAAGGAGAGAGGGGAAAGGAGAGAGTGGTGAAGGAGAGAGGGGAAGGAGAGGGGGAAGGAGAGAGGGGAGAAGGAGAGGGGAGGAGGAAGGGGGAAGGAGAGAGTGGTGAATGAGAGAGGGGAAGGAAGGGGGAGGAGAGGAGGAGAAGGAGAGAGGGGAAGGAAGGGGGGAGGAGAGAGGGGAGGAGGGGGGACGGAAGGAATAACGAGAGACGGGAAGGAAGGGGGAAGGAGACGGGAGAAGGAGGTGGGGAAAGGAAGGAAGGTGGAAGGAGACAAGGGAGAAGGGGAGAGTGGAAGGAAGGACGAAGGAGAGAGGGGAGAAGGAGAGAGTGGGGGAAGGAGAGAGGGGAGATGGAGAGAAGTGGGGAAGGAGAGAGGGGGAGGAAGGGAAAGGAGAGAGGGGAGAAGCAGAGAGAGGGGTAGGAGAGAGAAGAAGGAAGGGGGAAGGAGAGCAGGGGGAAGGAGAGAGGGGAGAAGAAGGGGGGAGAAGGAGAGAGGGGAGAAGAAGGGGGGAGGAGAGGGGGGAGAAGGAGAGAGAGGAGAAGGAGAGGGGGGAAAGAGAGATGGGGTAAGGAGAGAGGGGAAGAAAGGGGGAGTAGAGGTGGAGAAAGAGAGAGGGGGGAAGGAGAGAGAGAGGAAGGAGAGGGGGAGGAGGGGGAAGGAGAGTGGGGAAGGAAGGGGGAGGAGAGAGAGGAGAAGGAGAGGGAAAAGGAGGGGGGAAGGAGAAGGGGGAGAAGGAGGGGGAAG